>NW_026000102.1:1557448-1676873 GCF_001458135.2 Marmota marmota marmota
GGCGCCCTGCTTTCTGGAGGGCCATAGTGTTGTCATTATTTGTTACTTGCCTAGTGACTGTGACTAATTTGATGCTTGTCATTATGAAAGAACCGAGAGGACGGGGAGCTGGGGGGCACCCAGAAAGAGGATTTAGGGGTTTTTTGTGGGGGTTTTTGATCTCCGTGTTTTTTTTTTCCCCTTTCTTTTTGGTATGCCTCCGTATTATTGTTTTGTTTTCCTGTGTGTGTTAAAAGTAGTTTACTCCCCTCCGCAAAGATCTCTGTGTGTCTGGCAATGGGGTGTGTGTTTTTATTTTTTTAGTGGGGGGTGGTTGAGTTTTTGAAAGCAGCGTCCTGTTGGGAAAGGTGGTTAGTCTGGTTTCGGGGCGACTGTCTCAAGGTAAAGGAATTTAATTTATTTGGGACAAGGCTGTGTCGGATGATCAAGCTGCTTATTATGGCTAATGAGTGTTTTTCACCTGAGAATCTGTGGGCTGAGGCGGCTGTTATCAGTTCAAAGTGAGGGGCCCAGGACTCTCCCAGCCCCCTTTTAGCTGGCACCCTGAAGTGGGTGATGACCAAGCACCAGACTTAGGCACCTGGGTCTGGAACTTGGGTTTGGTTCCAGGTAGTGAACCACTGACCTAGGCAGAGTTTGTCTTGAGAATTCAGTGTCTTAGTGGTTGTGATCTAATAGTTCTTGTCCCTTGTGGGATTCCTACCTGAGTGGGTGAGGGCTGCCCTAATCGCCTCAGGCTTCCTTCGGACCTTCACATCCTAGGGGGTCAAATGCAACTCTCTTCCTCCAAAGTGTCTTAAAAGAAACAAACAGGCTGATAACCCACTGAGCCTTTCTGTTTCATTTATGGAAGGAAAGGTGGTATCAGAGTTAGTGTCAGACTTTTTGTTTGTGATAGGCCCAAGTCCATGACATGGTCACTTGGCACCCAAGAGCTGACATTCAAACGAACTCTGAGGTCAACTGGAATAGATAGCACTGGTGGAAGGGATCAGGGCAGGTGACATGGTGGTGGGCTTTGGAGCTGTGTGAGGTGGGTGGAGGGCCCTTCACAGAATATCTAGACTGTGTCCCAACAGGTGTGATCTTGGCTAATGGGCTGTGGAGGTCCTCAGGACTTCTGTGCCCAGGAAGGGTGTGACGCCCCCTGCTGGGAAAAATTGTGAAGGTGTCTGAGGCCAGCTGCCACCCTGCCCCTCCCTGCCTTCCACGCCCACAGAGAACCTGCTCACTCCTACCTCTAATCAGGTGTCTCATCACCTCCCTCTCAGGCCCCACCCCCTTCTTCGCAAATGGGACCCCCAGCCATCCAAGCCAAAGGGGCAGACTTCAGAGTTGGGCCAGGTGTTTCTGCAGTGGCCCCTACCTGGCCCAGGTGAGCCTCTGCAGTGGGTGGGCATTACTCAATTGGGAGACAGGTTCTCCTGTCTTCCTCCTTCTAACTTGGGTGCCAAGTGGAGCTGGCGCTAGTCCTCCTACCATGCCAGTCCCACCAAGGCTGCTGTGGGGGCACCACTCCACAGAACTTATGTGGGTGTCCTGATGGCCTGGCAGGAGACAAGTGACAGAGCCTCCTGGGGCACCTCCCAGAGCCCTGGGGAGACTTACTTCTCCCAGCAATCCAGGGACAGGCTCTGGAAACTTTTCCTAGAAGCCAGAGTGCCCTGGAGGTCAGCTAGAGCAGGGCACTCCCAATGGGACCCAGGCTGGACTCTGGCCATGCAGAGTCCAGGGTGTCAAAGTTCTGGCTGTTTCCTGGAGGAGTCATCTGACGATATCATCTCAGCCTCTTCTCTGAACTTGGAAGTTTCACTTAATCTCAGAACTTCAGAAGAAAAATACTTTTTCCTCACTTCACAAAAAAAGGGGAAGCAGATAAGGACTTTGAGGTCTGTCCCTTCTGAGTCTATATCTGGGCCAACTCCGTGCTTCCGGACCTGAGAGCATCCCCCTTGACCTTTGACCTCTGGGACTCACAGGGGACACTGCCTCATCTCTGGCCAAGGCTCATTGCTGGTGCAGTGCAGGGCTCTCTTCCTCTGAGGGCAGCATGGACAGCTTCAGCGGAGGGCCTCCTGGCACACACAGTACAAGGCTGGAGACACGGGCCCCAAGAGTTGCCAGCACAAGCATTGGTTCATGGGTTAACATCCCCTGTGGCCCAGGACACATCCAGCCTGAAGCACTCTGACCATAAGTAATTCAGTGACAGGAGAATCCAGGCTTCTCAGGAAGGGACAGCAGGACCTCAAGACCTTCAGGGGCCATGTGGACCCCGTTCCCCCCACCATGGTTCAGCCAAGGGCTGGATCAATCTGGACGTCTTTAGCAATAAAAAATGCCGATGTCGTCCTAATTCACCAGGCCCCGAGATGACAGCAAATTTACATTTTTTAATTAAACTAGCAGCCAGTTTTTATGAGAGGGGGTTGGGTTATGCAAATCAAATGGTTGTGTACGGAAGATTAGGAGAGTTTGGGAATAAATTCCACAAATGCTAATAAAAAAAAAAAAAGGAAAGAGAGGGAGGGGGAGGAGAGAGAGGAAGAGAGGAGGACATAGTTCCATTAGGCCCTTTTAGAGTGATTTCCCAGGGGGAGGGAGCTGGGTGGGGGAGGGGCAAGGAGGAAGCTTTCAGATACAGGTAAACCATTCTGCTTGGGAAGCTCCCTGGGATTGGGCCCCCACCAGGCTGAATCCTGGGTCTGAACACAACTGGAAGCCAGGGTGAAAGCCGCTGTGAAAGAACCACTTTGAACTTGCCCTTGATTATCTGAGTTATGAGTATAACCCCTCTCTCTCCTGAAAGTAGCTGAGGAAGGAGAGGGGCTGTCCAGTAGAGGATCCAGAGTTGACTCTGCTGGGTAAAGGGCCCAGTAGGCAAGAGGGCAAGTTCAAAGGTATGGCCATGGAGCACAGGGGGAGCTAGTGAGGGGTAGCACTACCCACAAGGGGACTGTGGCTAAAACCCTATGGTCCAGTTGTTGGAGGAAGTAGTGTCACTCTCTGAGGCAGGCCCATTTCTCCGCTGCTAGGGCTCCAGGCTGGTACCCCTTTGCTGTATAGACAGACCCTCCTGTTGCATATTTGCCCAGCCTTCCACTGTGGGGAGGCCAGGAAGGGTGGGGTCAAGAGAGCCCAGACAGGTGCCTTCGTTAGCCTGGTTCTTGAAGTGGAATTTCCTAGTAGCTACAGGCTCTGAGGACACCCAGGCTGCAGGCAGGACAAGGAAGATTGTAGACCACCCTCCCATGTGGTATCTGAACCCAGGGAGCAAGGAGCTTGGCTTTACCAGCTCAGCCCAGCTATTACTGTGCCAGCCCACCTCTTGATTCACAGAACTTTTGGACCTCTCCAAGAGTGGAAGTTTCTAGGAACCTTGCTAGCTCTGGTTACACTCTCAACCCAGCACACACCAGGGATTGGGAAGGGTCTTGTGCTCTTTCTGTAGGAGGGATTTCATGCTAGCTTTGCTAGGTAGGGCAGATTGCTCTCCATTTTCCTTCCTCCCATCCACACTTGTACTTGGCCAGATATACCCACTCAACCAGTCTAAGCTGGGGCCAGCCCCTGCAGTCAGGTTGGGCACCGGTTTTGCCAGTCTGCTGCAGGGGGTAGGAGCTCTGGTGCCATCTTGGCAGGAAGGAGCATCAGAGCCAAGGACAGAATGGGCTGTCTTGGAGTAGTAAGTTTCCTGGTACCATTCAGACAACCTGGCTTTGCACCAGGGAGTGACGCTGGGCCTGACTTGAGCATCAGATGACCTTTAAGGTCTTTGGCTCTCCAACTCCCAACTTGATTTTGTTCAGTGGGGCAGACCTGGGGAAGAGTCATACGGACAAGGTGAGAAGCCCGTCATTTGGACCTTCTCTGTGGCAGAAAGCATTTGAGACATGCAGCTCTGGGATAGATGGCCTTGAGCCAACCTGGACACTAGTCATAAGACAGCAGAATTAAGGGTAACAGGCCCAGTATAGCTATTCTTCTCAGAAGGCAGAGAGGGCAGGTCTAGGAAGGTCCATAGAGGGACCCCACCCCAGGCTTTTGCTCCCTGCTAGGGACAAGCCAGGGGAACCCAGTAACTCCTCTCTAAGAAAGGCAAGGGGCCAGCTTCAGACAGTCCTCCTGCCCTCCTTGCCTTCCTGGGCTCTGCCATGTGCCCCACCCCCACAGCCAGAGAATCTGGCTGAGTTGCAACTTGGGTTTTTATGATGGAAAAATAAAATAAACGAAGGCACCTTTGGAGGGCTGAGTCACAGCAGCAGCATCTCCTCATTAAAGCTGCTGCCGTGGCTCAAGTCCCTGCCCACTGCCCAGGGCCAGGGGATTGGGTGGAGTTCAGAAGGCTTCTGGCCCCTACTGCTTTTCTTCCTGGAGCCTGCCAGGTTAGTAGTGTGTCCCCACTGCTCCATCAGCCTTGTGGGGCCACTAGCCCCAGGGCCTAGGTTTGTCTAACTCTGCCCTCCCAATGCTGGTTTTTACACCTTGACCACCTGGTAGCTGCCACACAGCTCTTCCTCCTCCTCCTCCTGGTTTGCACCTTCAGAGAGGGAAGAAAGTTGCTCTGAAGTAATTCCTCTCTGTGGGTCCCCAAGGCCAGGAGCAATGCTTCTTGGGGGGGGCTGGGCCAGGGTCAGCAGAGTAGGAAGGGGGTGGGGAGGAGGAGGGCTGGCAGACACAGCCCTGGCATGCAGAAGAGAGTGTCCCTCCCTGGGAGGGGTTAGCAAAGGTGGCAACCTTGTGGTCCAGCACACACCCATTTGGCTGCCTGATCATAGATGGGCACCTCACCCCTGGGGCTCCCAGGATACATGTTCTCCATTGAGGAAGAACCCCTAGGCAGGTGTGAGGCCACAACTGAGTAAGCTCTTGGGGGCAGTGTGGGCTGGCTGAAGAGATTTGTGACCCTGTCACAGGAACCAGGGACCCAAGAGCTATGTGAAGGAGTGGCCTTGTGGGCCTCTCCACTACCCACATCTAGATGTCTTCCCAGCCTTTTCTCTGCCTTGTCCTTACCCCCTCTGTGAGCAGCCCCTGCTTCCCCATTGTTCAGCCCAGGGTTTCTGCCTTCCAGGCAGCCCTTCCTACTCACCTTTCCTGCCCAGTGCCTTGCTAGCCTCACACCCAGTTGATCCTGGAAAGAGATAAAAGGGGTCTGGGGCCTCTGAGGATCTGGTTATTGGTATGCCATTCATGTGCTGTGGTTCCCAGGAAGTCAAAGCCAAGGACCGTGTTTTCTTTTGTGATTGCTGCCCCTAAGAGTGACCATTAGATGTGACCATTAGCCACTGTGTTGACATCTCCTCCCAGTGCTTGGTACCAGGCTGGGTCTCATGCCTTCCCGCTGTAAGTGCTAGTGCGATTGATTGATGGATGTGCCTCTTCCCTGAGTGCCTGCCCAGCTTCTGAGTGGGGGCAGAAGGAGGAAGGCAGGAAATGTTGGCTGATTCCCTTGGGAGCTGGGTTTTAGCTCCTCAAGAGCTTTCTAGAGCTTGGTTTACAGGAAGAAATAGGGCTGGGATCAAGGATGATGTGAAGGGCCAAGGGGGCCTAAGGGCAGAGACAGGAGTTGTAGGGTTGGATGGGCGCCCACAGCCGCTCTTGGCCAGGACTGTGGTGTGCAGCAGGGAGGGCCTGGGGCAGGAGGTCAGACTGCCACGCCAGGGTATAGGAGTCCAGTAGCCAGTGGCGTCTGCACTTCTCTACCTTCTCCCTGGCCCCATCTCTACCTTCCCCACCATGCAACCCTCACTGGAGCATGTCTGTCCGTCCTCTCTAGGCCAGGACCTGCCCCCACCCCAGCTGACAGACCCAATACAGGCAGTAAGGCCCAAAAGGGGGCCATGGGCTTATGCTTAGCCCATACTGCCGCACGTCCACCCCATAGTCTCGGGTTTGGGTTGCTCCTGAGCTAAATGTGGGATCTGCTCTTAGAATATCCAACGGGCCTATCCTTTGGGGTCTCTTCCTTATCTTCAGGCCTCATAGGCTTTACCAGTGCCATAGGTGCTTGGCAACTGAAACTGCTTCCTACTCTTGTTGCCAAAGCCAGGGTTCTACAGATTGGGCACATTCAGATACATCCTGTGGCTCCAAAGTCCAGGGATTCCCAGAGGGAACCTTCTCAAGGTGCACTTTTCTATTAGGCTTTGTCCTTGAGTTAAGGGGGCCCCTGGGAGAGAATATGCTGCATGAGAGCAGGAGACTGAAGGAACCAGGCAGAACCCCAGGTGGGGATCCCCAATGCAGTGGGGAGGCAGGAGCATCCCAGCCACAGCAGGGAGAGACTGCTGGAAGTTTGTGTTACAGGGAAGTATGTCCTCTCTGTGACCTCCATATTCACCTCCCTTTGACCAGTGCCTCTCTCTGTGCTGCCCCTGCAGCCCCAGAGCGCAAGGCTACGGCAAGCCAGGGGGTCCTGGTCAGCCAAAGAGGACTAAGGAGGTGCTCCACTGCCCAGCAGGGGGCGCCCCCTGTATCTGCCCCAGGCCCTGCAAGGACACACTGTGTGGTTCCACCTGGCCTGGGCCTTCTGGCCCTTGGTGGGGGCAGGGAAGCCTACCTTCCCTACCCCCAGAGGTTCCTTGGCTGAGTTTGTTTGGCCAGGGTGACCTGTTTAATCATCTCATTTTCTGGTGGCCGTTTATTCCTCGTTTCCACGGTTACGGCCCCATTAAGGGGAGAAGCAATAAGGCAGCGAGTCAAACAGGTAATAAAAACATTAAAGCCCATGTGCACAGAGGGAGGACGGGGCGGGGGAGGGGGCGCAGCGAGGTGAGACGGCCCAGGGCACCGCTGCTGAGGTGAGGCCCAGCCTGGTCCCCAAGGCTGTAGGAAGACTGCTCCCAAGTCCCAGTATTCAGCTTAGAACGTCCCCAGCCCTTGTCCCCTGGGCAACAGGCTCTACTTGAAGGTGAAATAGGAAAGAGCAAAGAGAGGGAGAGTGACAAAATCTCCCTGAGGACTGTCCCCAGCTGGTTGTGTGACCTGTTTCCAGGCCCCACCTTACCCTCACTGGGTGGGGGTGGGGGTGATTTCTGACATTGTTTGGAGCTCTAGAATTTTTTTTTCTGCCAACTTTATCAGAAAGCATATTTGTGGTGAGTGCTGCTAACAGGGCCAGTCTGGTGAGTAAATATTCCTTGTGTGGACGGCCCAGTGACCTTGAGAGCTGACGAGCATGGTAGCAGGGCCAAGGGCGTGCAGGGAAAGGATGGCCAGGTGGGGTCTATCCCAAACATAAGTGACACACAATGACTTGCCTGTTGCAGATGGGCCAGGAGCCCTTGGTGGTGCCCACAAAGGAATTGCTGGCCAGTGCTTCTAGGGAGTCCCTTCCTCTCGTTAGTGGAAGCCGGCATGTTACAATGGTCAGCCTCCTGGTCAGTCCCACTGGGCACAGGGCATGTGCCTCCCCTTAGTATCCCCTTCTTGTGCTTCCTGGGTGTCCCAGCCCTCTGCCCTTCCCTCAAGGCTGGCCAGTAAGCAGAGCCAGTGCTGACCGAGGGGGTGTGCCAGGAAGAATGGGGTGGGTAGGAGTGGCAGTGCCTGTGGGTACTGCCCAGGAGCAGAGGAGCATTGCTCAGAGAGTAGAGAGGAACAAGCCTATAATCTTAGCACCTCTGGAGGCTGAGGTAGGAGGATTGCAGGTTGAATGCCAGCTTCAGCAACTTATCAAGGCCCCAAGCAACTCAATGAGACCCTTTCTCTAAATAGAAAATAAAAATAAAAATGGCTGGGGAGTAGAGCACCCTTGAGTTAAATCCTCAGCATCCCCCCATACCAAAAAAAAAAAAAGAGAGAGCATGGAGAGCTGAGACCAGCTCTGGGGCCTGAAAGTGGAGGAAGGAGCCTCCTTCCTTCCTTTCTTCCATGCTGTGATCCCTTGCAAATGTACAGAGGCCTGTATCTCCATTTATTAATTTCAAAGTTGATTCTGACTCAGGAGGAGAAAGAGAAGGTATGGGAAACGGGGAAACCCTTTGGCTGGGGACTGTGCCTTGGGAACAGGCCTAGATGAGTTAATATTCTGATCAAACAATTAAAAATAGAAAACGCTCCCGAGGCACCAGCTGCTGAGGCTCTCGGCAACTGTCACCAGCGGGTTCAGGGGCAGGTGGTGCTGGAAGGAGCTTCTCTCCACAAACAGCAAATTTCAGAGGTCACTGAGTGCCCACTGCCCTCCCAGTACTAGGGAAGGGTCTGGGACTCCCAGTCCTCCATGGTTCCCTCAGGGGCCTCAGTGGGGCCTGTGCAGCTTCAGGGCCGCCCTTCTCCCCTGCAGGGCTGGCCACACGGTGAAGTCATCGCCAGATGCCTTGGTAATTGCTTTAAGAGTCCAACTTAAAATAAGATGAAAACTTATATTCCTGGGTGAGGAGTAATTTCCCATCTAATAGTAAATTAATGAAGGGATTATAGCAGGGGGCCTGGCTGGGAGGCCACGCTCATCTGATAAATCCAGGGTCTCCAGGCCTACCGGCTTTGGAGCTTGAGACTCTCACCCCTAGACCTGGCCCTGCTCCTGGGTTCTTCTTGGGCTAAACCATGGCCTGCTCAGGTGGGAGGACACATTCCATGTGTGCTCCTGGTCCCTCTTAATGGGAACCAGCTTTTAAAATCCCCATGGTAACTGTGGGTGGTGGGGCACACCTGTAATCCTAGCAACTCAGGAGGCTGAGACAGGAGGGATCACAAGTCCAAGGCCAGCCTCAGTAATTCAGTGAGACCCTGTTTCAAAATTTAAAAAAGGACTGGGAACATTGCTCAGTGGTAAAGAGCCCTTGGGTTCAATTCCCAGTACAAAATAATAATAATAACAACAACAACAATAAAAAACAAAACCTCCCATGGGAGAGGCTCAGATTGGACCCTCTGTGGACATGGGAATGTTCCCATCATCAGTTCCCCTGAGGATGGACCTTAGAAACAGATCCTGCTCAGACTCTGGTGAGAGTCTCCACTTGTCAGAACTGTGTAGTGTCAGTGTGGTGACCAGTCATACCATTTTGCCCAGGATTAGAAGGACCCACATCCTGTTAATCTCCTCTGTCCCAGGCAAGCTGGGAAGGTTGATCAATCTGGTTTGGAGGGTGGAAGGTGAGCTGCTTAACATAGTCCCTCCCTCAGGGTCCTGGAGAGATCAGGGACCTCCAGAACTAAATATATTCTGTCCAGGAAGGATGATTTACAGCTGGCTCCTGAGACCACCGTGCCCTAACCAGGGCTCACTCCCTCTACAGGTTGTTCACTAGGGGCTTGTGCCCTGTGTGAGCTTGTGCATGCCTCCTGAAGACCAGTGGGCCTAGAGTAGGGCTTGCAGCTGTGGTCCTTCCATGGACCACAGTCAGAGCGGGGCTTCTGAAGAGGAATGCACCCCACAGCCCTCCTGCCAGCCTCCCAGCACCTTTTTTTCTGGGAGATTGAGCTTGTGCCACACCTAATGCTCCACTTCTCCTCACTCTCAGAGAAAGACAGGAATTGTCCTGTTACCAACTGGGGAGGGCAAGGATGGGATTCAGTGGTAGAGCTCATGACTGGCACCAGGAGGGAGAGAGGATGGACAGAGGAAAGGAAGACACAGGTGAGAAATGGGAAGCCTGGAGACTGCTGGATTTGTTCCCAAATGCCAGGAGATAGGCACGGTGTAGGGCTTCCCTCCCTGGGGAAAGACGGGCTTCCCGGAGGACCACACCACATAGCATGTTGAGTGGGGACACAGGGCTTCCAACCCTGGATATTTACTGTGCCACCTGCCTACATTCTGGATGTCCCTGGGCTCCACCATAGTCTACCTGCCATCCATGGACACCTCCCTGGCCTTCCCCACGATGTGGTAGTTGATGCAGGCATGCTGGGAGCTTTCAGCAGCAGAGCTCACTTTCCTGAATCCTCCATCCTGCTCATCTCCTTAAAAAGGGGTGTCCCTGTCTGTAGGGGGTGGGGGAGGACACATGGACAGCTCTTGGCTGAGGTGGAAGTGAGCAGGCTAGATACAGGGCTCTTCAGAAGCAGTCTAAACCCATAGTGTCTTCAGAGATGGTCCCTGAGTGCATTTTGTGTGATATATTTCTGTGAAAGTGGAGACTGTGCAGGGAAGGAAGGTGGGACACTTCCCCTGGTTCACTGGAAGACCACTAGAGCTCAGCTCAGGAGCACGGACCCCCACGGGCCTCCCCTGGCACCACTACAGGGCTACCTTGGAAGACTCCTAGGACATCCTTTTTTTGCAGACAGTTGTCCCTAAGTGGGACCTTAGCCTGAGGGCTTTCCTGAGTTTCCCCTGGCCTCTGTTCGGGTGGATCTCAGAGAGGATCCAGCTTCCTCCCCAGAGTGGACCACGCTGATCTCTGAGGTGGGGAGTAGCCCGTGCTCTTGTAGAGACAGGTGCTGCCTGAGTGGCCTGTCTCCCTCCACTCCACACCTAGAGGAAGGAGTTATGGAGCAGTGGGGCTGAGAATTCCTAGTCTAAACAACCCGGGGAAATGTGCTCAGGGAGGGAGCCACGCCAGAGCCACAGATGGCTTGATCCGGATGGATCATGGATCGTAAGGGGGAGGGGGGCGGCTTTGAACAGTGGATGTTGTGTGGCAGTTGCTGTTCAAGCAGACAGATTGGTGAATTCCAGGCTGCGGGGATCTGAGCGGTCCCTTCTTTATCTTCTCTTACCCTCAGGCTCAGGAAGTGGGTGCTATGGGCAGGAGATGGGCAGTGGCCTGGGGGCTCCCAGGCCAAGCACCCATCGCAGGCCAGCCAGGTCACCATCCACAATACCATGTGGGCCCCTCCTTGGCCTGCCTGATAGGAAGGGTCCCTTTGGGGCTCCTCAGCAGAGGCCGCTTCTCTCTCAGGAGCCCTAGCAGGTCCAAGAGCCCTGAGAAGGAACTAGGGATGTTTTCTGTTTCCGGGTCCCTCAGGGGCCCAGGGGCAGATTGAGACAGGCTCCTTGCAGGGAAGGTGTTAACAAACAGCAGGTGATTAAACATGACAAGCGGTGACATTTCTGTTCAGGGTTCTCAGTCCCGGCAAAGCCAAGAATGAAGCTATAAACCCTGACATTTTGTGTTATGCACTGAGAGATTTTTAATAGACCTCGTTCCCTCTTCCCCAGTCAGCCTCTCCCTCCTTCAGCTCCTTCACTGTGCCCACTGCTCCAGTAGCACCCTGCCACCCTGTCCACCTGGCCTCCAGGGCCCTTTCTGCCTCCCCACCCCCCATTTTCTTCCCTCATCCTCAGACCCCTTAGCACCTGCAGGGCCTGGTGGACACTGCCCTCTGCCCCCTCCTTTTCTTCCATCCGTCCTGTGGCCCCTTCTGTCTCCCCCTCGCCTCCCCTCCTCTCATCCTTCATTCTCTCACCTCCTTTTTTTGGGTCCTGATCTCAGCCTCTCCCTTAGCTGCGGCTGTCCCAGTTGTCTGGGACAGCAGGTGGCTATCCTTGTGCCCTCTTTGTGCTCATAAGATTTCCAGACAGACTTAAGAGCGGGTGTAGGGAGACTATGGGGCTTGGTGTGGGATTTTCCCCCATCTTTTTTTCAATCCCCTTTTCTCCTTTTTGGGACAAGGAAGGAGGTGGGGGGAAAGAATTACACTTCATAGCAAACAGTTGCTGGATTTATTCGGAAAGGGACTGGCAGCAACAGTTGTCCCTCTCACAGAGCAATGTCAGAACAACTGGGGCCTCCTTTGTTTTCTGGGAAGAGCCCTGTGAAGGGCGTTTGGAGGTGAGCCTGGGGCTCAAGAGGGCAAGAAACCTATGGGGGTGGTTTCAGCTCGGTTGCACCCAGGTGCCTCCATCCTGGCAGATAGAAAAGGATCCTAGAGGTCTGAGGGTTTTGGTGAAGTCAGGCCACACCCTGGGTCTCCTCTCTGCCTAGTGAACTTGAGAAGCACTTAGTTTTCTGTATTCATTCAGTAAATATTTACTGGGCCAGACGCTGTGCTGAGCAGTGGTCCGTCCCACAGCTCCAGCAGCCAGCAGCGTAGCAAGGTAGAGGGGTGATGAGGCGGGTCACCGCAGACCTACAGCAAGAAGACGGAGGGGTGATCCAGAGGGCTTCTCAGTGGAAGTGACATTACAGCTGGGACCCCTGAAGGATGCATGGTAGATGGGTAGCCAGTCTGCCCAGAGCTGAGTGGCAGTGTGCTGAGGTCTGGGGGTTTCTGCTGCTCCTCAAGTGCCACCTGGCATGGAGTCAGTCTGGGCTGTGCCACCCCACAGTGGGTGTGCCCTTTGATCTCTGTATAACTGACTCCGAATTTGCTATTCCATCCACCTTCCACCAGACATGTGGGTGGGTAAAATGGGAATGAGGCTCAGCCCTGCCTTCATGGAAGGAAAGTGCCCATGACAGGGGCTGCCGCCTGTTGTACCTCCTAGTCCCCTTGCTGATGACTCACAGGGTATAGGCCTGTGTGGAGGGCATGGGGGAGGAGCAGGAGCCAGGAGACCTGCCCTCCTCACCCCTCACTGGTGCCCTCACCTCACTTCCCTCTCTGCTCGCAGTGGTATGTGAGACACTGCTGCTGAGTATCGTTCTTTTTAGACTCTGGGCTCCTTGAGACACAGGGCCAGAGGAGGCAGTTCTACTAGGTACTCAGGATGTAGTGGAGAACCTCCACCAAGCCAGGAGAAGGATTGAGTTAACCTATGAAAGCAGGACCATGAGGACTGTGGTCCTGCAACCGACCCATGGGCCTCTAGTGGCCAGGAAGAAAGGCCAGAGGCCCACATTCAGTTCATCATCCATTCTGAACTGGCCTCACACCCAGCACCATTCAGCCACAGAGCAGCTGGAAGGGTCTCAATGAGCCTTTAGAACCTCTCCCCCATCTTGCTCAGCCTTTGCCCAGGGGTTCAGGCCCAGCATACCCTACCTCCACACTGGCTCCCCGAGGAGGACCAGTTTGGCTGCTGGACCCAGGAGTAGCATAAAGGGTCCAGCATAGATTTCAGCCATGATTCCTCCTCCCCATCCCAATTCCAGCCCCTACCTTTCTACCCTTTTGGCCTGAGTTAATGCCAATGCCATCCCTTGTCACCCACTTCCCAAAGACTAGCTGGACCTCCTGTAGGGCTGAGAGACTCAGCCTTCCTCCCTCACTTGGCAGCTGGGCTGGGGGTGGGTGTAAAGGGAGGAGAAGGGAGTCCCAGAGCCAGGACTTGGCCTGCTGCCCCTGTAGATCCAGAGCCAGGTTTTACTGTAATCCCTACATCCTGTTGCAGATCCTTAATCAGCTGGAGCCCAGGTTGGGCTGGACCCTGTGGTGACACTCAGGGCTGTAGTGTGGAAAACCTGAAGTGGAGCTTCTAGAGTTGGGGTTGGCTGTGAGGTTGAGGCGGGTGGAGGGGAGCAGAAGGGAGCCAGTTTGGGCACAGGATGTGGACAGAGCCCAGACCCACCACCTACCCAGCCTGGACTGGGTGGAGGAGCAGCTGTTACAGACTGGGAGCCAGGCTACAGTGGGGCATGTGGGGCCCCCAAAAGGACACCAAAGTCTGTAGGGACTGCTGCACTGCTTCATCACTCCATCAAGACAGCTGACGTGAGAGTTGCTCAGACAGTGGCTCCAGCCAGAAACCTGGGTGACGGTGGTTCCAGGGTTTATACCCACAGGTACTTCAAGTCCTCATCAGGCTACAAGTACCTATCCTGCTGGAGCCCTGCTTCCTGAGTAGGGGTGGGGAAGAGGGCCCAAGAGACCTATCCTGGGTTTGGGCAGCCAGGGCTTGAGGCTCTCTCCAGGAGGCAGGGGTCCCTTAGCAGGGAAGGGAGACCCCAGGATCACTCTTCCTTTTGCCACAAGCAACTGACCCCAGACAAGAGCTCCATATCCCATCTGACCCCTTAGTTCAGCCCAACTCTGTAGTCCCTGCGTGAATCTTAGGAAAGAGTTAGGGGACAGAGGGAGAAGACCCCACCTGGACCCCAACTCCTCTCAGCCCAAGATGCAGTGGTGGAGGAGAATGAGGGAGAATGCATAGGCCAGAGAGCCAGCACAGAAGCCAGGAGTGGGCTGGCTGGCAGCGGGTGGGCAGACGGGCGTCTGTCCTGCCAGGGGCCCAGGCTGGCTCTGCAGACAGCCTCTTTTCTATATGGAAATGAAGAATTTAGGCTAATGGAGCTCAACCATCTCTAATTTTGCGATGGCAGGAGGATTTTGATTGAAAGTAATTAAGCAAGCTAGCTGTAAAATTAATTAAAGCAAAAGGGGGGGATTTTTTATTGGATTGGATAGCGATATAGCGTCTGTCAGGCGGGGGACGGATGGGGGTGACCTGAATCCTCTGCCCTCCCCCCTCCCACTCGGGACGTTTATGTCACTTTAATCTCCTTACAGCGGCTGCTGTGCATTTGTTTGAAATAATCAAGGAAATATGGTCAGAAATTGTCAGCTTTCAGATCTAATTTACCTGACGGCCCCTGCGCGAGCTGGCGCGGCCTGGGGAGTGAGCGTGCGTGAGCGGGTGGGGGAGCTGAGTGGGCTCTGAGCATGCTGGAGCCGCAGCCCATGGCCAGCCCGGGCTCCCTCCAAAGGGGCAGGAAGGTGCTGCCCAGCCTGTCGGCACCTCCCTGGGCTTTGCCCCTTTCTGGAACAGACTCCCACCCCCACCCACCTGCTGCCTCTTCCTCACACTGTAACCAGCTTTAGGGTTTAGGGAATATAGGATTAGGGAGGTGATTGTAATTCCTTATTCCAGATGGCTGACAACTGCTAAACCCCTCCACCAGGGCCACAGTTTTAAAAATACTCCTAAATTAGTCCCCTCATGTCCTCATCATTGGCCTCAGCAAGGGGATTGAGGAGATGGGCTGGAGGGAGGGCGCGGTGACCTGTCATCCCCAGGTCCTCTGCCACATGCTGCACCACCCCCCCACACCTGGGGCTGTGCTTACTGCCTGGGCCTCTCTGCCCCAGGCCCTTCCCCGACTTCTAGGGTAATGCTTGCCCTGTTTCCTCTTTGTAGCACACTCATGAAATCTGGGGTCTCAGTTCCTGCAAGAAGAAGGCCACTTCCCAGTGCCACAAGGTCCTACCCATTTCCAGTGGATAAACCAGGCCACAGAGCTGCTTTCCTTGGGGTATCTGACTTCCAGTCCCTGCACCCCAGAAGTTCTGGTTCAGAGCTCTTGGAGTCCCTGCCCAGGTGGGCCAGTATGCAGCCCTCCCCAGCAGGGAACCCTTGAGATGTCTGGGGTCCAAGGGCCCTGGAGCAGTCTCTGAGGCTATGAAAAATTCCGGCTTAAATGGAAATGTGTAGCAGTCTGATCTGCTGGGCGTGAGAGGCCTCCCAGTGAGAATTGGGTCCCTGAATCTGTCTAATGCTGACCAGTGAGTGACCCCAGCCTTCACCAGACCTGTCCATCACCCTTCCAGTTCTGAAGTTCTGTATAGGTCTAGGACAGCCTCTGCCCTGGTAGCTGTTCCCTTATACAGTCAGTTCATGGGACCTGAGGGCAGGCTGCCTTTGGGGCTTGCACACACCCCTGGGACAGGGGAGAAGGCTGGGGATTGATGATGGTAAGCAGCCAGCTTCCCATTTGCCCACCGGAGAGCATACCCACTAGAGGCCTCCATCCCCACCTGCCCTCCTCGGTATCACCCAAACACTCTCTGCCTTGTCCTCCACTTTTGCCCTTGAGGGACCCCCCCTCCCCAGTCCCCAGCCCACTGTGGGACAGAGTGACTCAGGCTGCCTCCTCCGGCAGCAGTGAGGGAGTGTGAGCTCCTGTCTGTCCTTCCAGCCTCACCCTCAGCACAGCAGCTGGAGGCAGGGGAAGCAACACCTGCCTGCTCCTTGGGCTCTTTCATCCGCAACCTCCTCTCTCCCTAACCATGAGTCACTCACTGTTGGGGTTAGGGGATGCAGCCCCAGAGAACTCTACCCAAAAAAGAGGGAGGAAAAGCTACCTCAGGGGATAGTTGCATGTACCCCAAGGCCAGGGGGCACTGAGGTCTGTGGGGCCCTGCTGTACTCCCCTGCTCCCTGTGCCCACAAGTGCCTAGGCCATAGGCAGCAGCATGAGGACCATAGGGACTCAGCCAGAGACACTGCCTTTTGTTCCCATTAACTACCCAGGACCCAGATCCCAGGAGACAGGAGATTAGAGGGAGTGGTTTCAGCCCAGCCTCTCACCTCCATGTGTGGCTCACAGCTGCTTTACCTGTGCTGCTGGGACATAGAGGGACCAGCTGGGGGCCTGCACCAGGGCAAGGAGCTTATTTCTGGCTTGCTCTGGTAGGTGCTGAGGTAGAGGGAGACTCCTGCAGAAGGGACCCCAAAGCAGGCTTTGACATGGGGGAGAGGGGGAAGCCCAAGGGGAGAAGGGGCCTCCTCATGTCCTCCTAGTGTCCCCAAGACCACCCTCTGCCCCAGAGAGAAGAGCATGAGTTGGAAATGCTCTACTGAAATCCACTTCTTGGAATCAGCCCCCATGGTGAGGAGAGAAACTGATTCTGCAGTGGCTCCTTGGAGAGGAGCAACAGGGATGGCAGTGACAGAACTGGCCACCGGCCCTCGGGTGTGAGTCAGAGGACAGCCCTGGGAGGGCACATGGGAGCCTAGGAGGCTGGGAGAGGGGAGAAGTAAGAGGGTAACTTGGGGGCCTGGGGATCAAAGGCTAGCTCAGCAGTGCCTTTCTGTCCTCTGGCTGGCATGAGATGGTTTCTACCCCTGAGATAACATGTGGTGGCCTCCCTGTTGTCCCTTGTTCCTTAGCTCCTAAGCCTTTGAGGAAAAATCATACTGGCCTCCCTTTCCCAGGACCTGTCCCTGGCCGACATGTCTCTGCCTTCCCCCAGAGCCAGGGTTCTGGGCCTCTGGAGCGGAACGTGGGGGGAGAAAAGGCAAGGCCAAGGACAACCTGCCTGGCCCTGCCAACCCCCAGGCCCTGCCAACCCCCAGGCCCAGCTCCCTGAAAAGCTTGAGGACTGGGGACTTCCCCTGGTGGAGGGGGCGGGGGGCAGTCCATCTGGCCTGGCTAGGGGTTCTTTCTCCCTTTAGGTGGGCCTGAGGGTTGGCTGGTCTCCCTCTCTCAGGTCAGGGGAAGGCAGGCCTTCCTGAGTCCTCATTCATACTTAACGAGGACCAGTGGCTTCAGGAGAGTTCTCAGTGTGCCCTGGCCACAGGGGCTAGGGGTAGGGGAGGCACCTGCCCCACTGGAGGAGGAACCCAGAGTAGCAGGTGTCCAGCCTCAAGAGTCAACTGCAGGGTCTTCTAATGACAGTGTGAACAGAGAGAACATCTGATATAGCTGGGGACCTGACTCCTCCTTCAGCCAGGTCCGTGCCCAGAGTTGGCATGATGTGACTGAGGCCCTGGGCTCCCGGAAGTGCCTGTGACCAGGCCGGGCTTGGCAGTCACTCTTCAGTCTCGTGAAGCCTTCCCACCAAGTCTGGTGGATTCCCTGCTCTGTAGACTTCTCCCCTGCCCACACTGGGCCCACCTGCCACCCCAGACCCCTCATCGCTTCCTTCCAGTCTGGCCTCTGTTTCTCGCCTTTTGGGTCTCAAGTCTCACTGCCCCAACCATGGCCTGTCCTCCGTCCCCCCTGGCTTCACAGTCACATTTTGCTGCCAGCGCAGGGCACTGAAAAACTGCTGGCACTGCCAAAAACCCTGTGTGCGCTATGACTCCCCAAACATCCCTTTATTTTTATTGTTCTGTTAATTACTGTTTAAACTTTAATAAGTCACTTCGTCAGGAGGGGGGACCTGCCGTGAGCTTTTCTGTGCAAACACGGGCCGGGAGTGACTCGGGTGTAATATAACCCTTTATGCGATGTGGGAATGTTTAGATTGTAACAGAAACTTGTTATTTTAATGACAGTTGGGGGGATCTGAGCGTGGTAAGGGAGGAGGGGTGGCGTTCCCTGTCAACCCCTCGGAGGGCTTGGGGTGGCCTGGCCCTGCCAGGGTTGCCCTCTGCCACGGCAGAGGGCCCAGCTAGCTGTGCACCCTCCTGGGCTGCCCACTCAGCCCCCTGGGCAGACTTGTGTAGAGCGGTGCCTTCCGAGGGAGGCCCAGGGCCTGGGGCAAGAGAGCCTGGGCTGGGCAGCTTGGGTGGGTGAGGGCCTGAGGAGAAAGTTGGGCTTTCAGGGATGAGGAAGCAGGAGGCCCCGGGCAGTTCTCTAGTCCCTGGGCAGAAGCAGGCAGGGTTGCGAGAGGCTGGACTCCACACCTAGCTATCCCTGACTCTGCCCAAGAGTCAGTGGCAGGTGCCCTGTGCTCTGCAGCTCTGTGCCAGACCTGTCACTCACAGCATCCCTTTGACATACTGTTGCAGATGGGACACTGAGGTCCAGTGCAGAGA
Organism: Marmota marmota marmota; assembly: GCF_001458135.2. Taxonomy (NCBI): domain Eukaryota; kingdom Metazoa; phylum Chordata; class Mammalia; order Rodentia; family Sciuridae; genus Marmota; species Marmota marmota. Next base: position 1,575,762 of record NW_026000102.1, read on the forward strand.
AACTTGGTTAAAGTGGCAAGCTTTAAGAGGATGGCAAATCTCAGGTATTGATTTGTTTTATTTGGAAGCCACCAAAGCCCAGGTGCCCCAGTGTGGTCTCGGGCTGGACACTATCCCACAGTGGAAGGGCATGGAGGGGCACAAGTCCTTGTCAGCCATGGAGGGGCTTGGGCAAGGCTCACCCTCCATTCTCCCCTCACTCCCACCAGGAGGAGGAACTGGAAGATGAGGTGGGGTGCCCTGGTCACCATCTGCACTCTTTCCCTCTCCCAGGAAGCAGGAGCTCGGCCCAGGGCAGGGCAATGGCAGCAGATACCCTGATTCTCCTCCCAGCAGTCCAGACCTGCTTCCAGCAGACACCTGGAAGGGACCCCTTGCCCCCAGTGTTCGTGAGGCTTCTACCAGGACCTCAGGTCACCTCAGGGTCTGTTTTCCTGCTTTGTCTTCATTTGGTCTGTCTGTCCTGTGTAGCCAAGCCTCTGCTGTATTCCAGACACTGGAGTGATATAAAAGAAGGAGCCCTGTGCTCACCCTGAGGGCCTGTGACCTGCTGCTGTTAATAAAGAGATTTCAGGGGTCTTGGGGAAGGGCAAAATCGAGGGGCCCCACCTCTGTCCAAGGCCTGCCCCGTCCAGTCTAGCCATAGAGAAAGACCCTTGCACTCTGGGCTCTCCTGCACCTTTCTACTGCCTCCCACTGAGGGCACCACATGGAAGCTGGCCCTGCCCTGTCCCCCACCTCCTGCTGGGCGGGGCCAGAGGTTCAGGGCCTTGTGCCCTGGGTCTGGAGGGGAGCCCCCAGATGGTGGTGGCAGCTCGGGCCACGAATCGCTGAGGTTTTCCTTTTCTGAGCAGTGCGTTTCCCTAAATTGTCTTTGACTGCGTGCATGGGTAATGAAAGTTTATGCCCTTGTTAGAAGGACAGGCGGCCAGTTCCAGTTAGAACTGGGGCTGTCTCCCTGCCAGGCCGGCAGCCCCCTCCCCAGCAGGAAAGAGCAGGAGGGCAGGGTGTATGTGTGTGTGTGTGCGCGCGCGCACGCACACACACACACACACACACGCACACGCACGCGCGCTTGCGCTCGCACACACTTGCATACCCCTCCCCAGTGAATAAGAAGCCTGTTAAGGGAAGGGAAGGGAGAGAGGACGGAAAAAAAGAAAAAAATTTCCATATTTGTGTAAGTTGCTTTAAAAGCATTTTATCATGTCATAAAAAAGGGAAAGTACTCTCAGAAATTGATCCTCTCCGCCAGCCCATTGGACAGAAGGACGTTGGGATGTTAATGGCCATCCTGCTCCAGGGTGGCTTATTAAAAAATTTATACATAAATGCTTAAAATTGCATAAATTATTTAAAAAAAACCAACAAAGTAAGCAATTTGAATTCCCTCTTTTCCTCCCCTTCACTCCGTCCCCCATTTTCCAGCCTCTCCTCAGGGCTCTCCTGGTCCCCGGGCTCTGGTCCCCTCCTTGGGGCAGTCCCCCTCTTTTCTCCACTTCTCGCTGCGCCCCTGACGCCCGCCGTCTGCCCTGCCCTCCTCCGGGGTTTCCCTGCCTCACCCACAAATTAATGAAACAGCCAGCCCACCACCAAACGCTCACACGCACACGCGCTAATAAAAACACCACTAATAATGCCCCAAATCGCAAAATTAAATATTAAGGCCAAAGGAGGCGGACGTGGAGCGGAGCTGCCGCCACCGTTGCCGAAGTTGGAGCTGATGAGTGTGTCTCTCGCAGGCGTGGAATGTCACCCACACATCCTGGAGACTGGAGTGGGGAGTTTTATGATGGTTTTTCATTGATTTGTTTCCCCAGCGCAGCTGCCGACCTCTATTGAGGGACAAACATAATCAGCACTGACGCAAATTAGATGGTTATTCGTTTTGAAAATTGACAGAAAAACAATAAAAAAGATGAAATGCTCCCAAATCAATAGATATAATGAAATTCAAATAATCCGAGAGATGAGGTCTCCATGGCAACTGATAATGTGGAAAAGAAAACAATTTAATAAAGGACAGACACACTTTGAAAACAGATTGGGCCCGGGGAGGGGGGCGGGCTGGCGGGCGGAGGGCTGGAGCGCGGGCTGGCGAGTGAAGGATCACTGTCCGTCCCAAGGACACCCGCCATAATTAAGCGAGGCTTTCGGCCCCAGAAAGTGCAGATTCAGGTTTTAATACACAAAATTATTTCAGGAGCAGTGAATCGGAAAGTCGTTTGTAATGACCTTCCTGAGAGGCCCGGGCGCGGGGCATGTTGGAGGCTGGGCGGCCAGGCCGGCTGAGTTATGGCATATTTGTGTTTTTATAGTGCGGAGGGGAGGGGGGGAGAAGGTTAAACAGTATTTACAGCTCAGTTGTTTTCAGAGAGGAAAGAGAAATAGAGTTCATGGGGAGATGCAGTGGGCAGGCAGGGGGGTGAGCCAGGGAGGCCTCTGGGCAGCAGGGAGGGGAGGTAGACCTGAGCAGGTCTCCCACCTCAGGCTGCCTCACCTACGTCCGCCTCAGGTCCAGAGGAGATGCCAGGTCCGCTTCCCCTGCTCCAGTGCCTGATGAGGCTCAGGCAGTGCGGTCTCCTAGGTCTGGGGCCTCTCTGACGGGGTGGGAGCCGAAGTCCAAGCCGTGTGGACACCCAGCTGCACCTATCAGTAAAAAGGTGGGGCATTTCCACAGCTGCCACGAAAAGTGGCTCTGCCCTTCATCCTCGCCCGCACCCTCCATTTCTCTATGTGGCAGTCGGTCATCCATCCAGATGGTGCCGCCCTTCAGGGTGCAATAGTTGAGGGCCGAACGAGCATGTAAGGACGGCATGCCCCACTGCAGTGGCCTGCAGCTCCCTGCCTCCTCTTCTTTGGTTCCCCCTTCATGCCAAGTGCCCACCTTGGACATGCAGAAGTGGGGTTCCGTGGAGCAGGTGGAGGCAGAGGCCACAGAGGGGGCAGGGGATCCAGCATCCCTGCCCCAGCCCTGCAGAGCCCCTAGCCTGCAGCAGGCAGCTCAGGCACTGGTGGCCAGGCCATGGGAGCCTTGAGACTCCCCCTCAGGCTCCATGTCCCCTCCAACCCCTGCTGTGGGAGTGCAATTGTGTTTCAACACTGTGACCACACAGAGACTTTCTAGTTTGTGGGCTGCTGTAGATGGGCACGTGTGAACACGATTGTACAGAGATCCCTGAGTGTGTGTGCACACAGGCGTACACACCGTCTGTGTGCTTTTGCTCGGTGTGTGTATGTTTTAAATCTCCCCTGGGTGGTAACTCTCTTTTTTCTCCTCTTCCTGTTTGGCTGTGACCTGGGGGAGATTGATAGCCAGCCTGTGTGGTGGATGCTAACAGTTCCCCTGATTTATAGAGTTACTTACGCTAAGTGAGGCCACTTAGACGCGTCTGGATAGTAAACCTTTTAACTGGACTAAAAAATCATAATAAATAAATAAACAAAGGGGGGTAAGCTAGGGCCCAGTGGCCAAGCCCTGCCCACTCCCCAGCTTAGAGCCCTTGAGGACCAGGGACCTGCCTGAGAACCCCAGGGGAGCAGTGGCCATTCCTCCCTTCAGAAAAAACTCAGAGGCCCTTCTGTTCTGAGCTGGAGATGGGATCAGGAAGGACCCCCTCTCCCAGGGGGCCTCTCAGGGACAGGTCTTGGTAGGAAATGAGGGAAGGGAACTGCTCAGCTGGAGATGGGCTCTGAGGGAGAAAGCATGGGCCTAGCAACCTTCCCTTCTGCACTTGTGGCACCAGTGCTCCATGTCAGGGAGATGGTCTGGTAGTGACTTTTGAATATCGTTGCCTTGTCTGAACTGCATAGTCTCTGATGTAGGAACCAGGGTGACGTAGGACCCAGGACTGCCTGTCTTGCTCACATCGTAGCCTCAGAATTCAGCCCGAGCCTGGATGGAAGTAGGTGCCCCATGCGTGCCACTGAATGGGGGCTTGTGGTCTGTGAGGTTCCAATCCTCAAGTGCAGCAGGATGGGAGCTCCCCTAGGCACCCTGAGACTCCAGGATGGCCACTTGGAAGACCTGGAAGGCACCTTGGAAATCTGAACTTGGTGGGAGCTGGCTTCAGCACTGACGGGACAATTGCCAACCTCATTACCTCTGCTGCCTCACCTGGAAATGGGGACAGGACAACTGGCCTGCAGGGATGCTGGGGGATCACCAAGGTGACTAAGTGCCCAGCATACTTTCTGGCACAGACAAGGTGCTCAGGAGGCACCAGGTGCCATGTGCCTGTAGATGCCATGGGCTAGCTCAGCCACCGGTGTCCGGACAGTGTCTGTGGCCCCCAGAGCTGCCTGGCAGTAGGCAGGCAGAGCCAGGTGCACCCCCACCCCAGGGGACTGGCTCCTGGCCCCTGCCTCCCTTCCTCCTGATATACAGCGGGCATTAGGCCGCCCAAAGGGGATCCTGCATCCTTAGGAAGAAATATGTCCTCATTTTTCTTAAACACCGTTTCCACTGAGTGAAATGTTTAGAAGGGACGCGCAGGGAGAACTTTATTTCCTACCAGGGAGTTCAGAGCCACCAAGCAGAGCCCATAAAGCACCCGGAGCCTGGTAGCTGACAGGCAGCCCAGCCCTGAAACACATTACTCACGGTGGGGAGGGGCTGCCAGGCCTGCCCAGACCCCTGGGACTGCCCCTGCCCTGGCAAGACAAGCAACTTCAAGACCCAGGGCCATGGGCAGCGGGCACCACGCCTCTTCTTCCCTTGAGCCAAGATTGCCTGCAGGAGAGGGCCTGGCCTGACCAGGTGCCGAAGGAGTAGTTCTTCCAGCTTCCCACAGCCCTTTACCTCCCAGGTCAGGAAGACGTGGGGACAAGGGGCCCAGGTGCAGCTACAGGCACCCCCACTTTCTCACCCAGAACTGGCAGGAGCCCTGGCCTTCCCTAGCCTGTGCAGGGAGTGATGAGATTCATGCCATAACGGGCCCCTTCTCCCAAGGCCCTCCCTTCATTCGATTTCTGAAGCTGGCTGATTTGAATATTTATAAATATCAGTAAATTATTTATTGTAGCAATCTGCTGCACCATTTTACCCATCGCAGTTAACACTTTAGGGGGCTCTGTGTTATGGGAACAGGAAGTGGGGGTGTGGAGGAGATGGGGCAAGGGAGGGAAGGAGCCCCTGCAGGGAGGCTTGGGACTTCCCAGAGCTTGCCTCGGAGCCTTCATGGGGATGAGGCTGAGCCTCAGCTCCAGGTATCTACAGCCAGGATTAGCTTCCTCCTCTGTCAAATGGGTTGGCACAGGGCTCAACTGGATCATTTTTGAAGCTTTGGTGAGATTGTGATGGACAGTCAGTTTTTGCTTCTCTCTCCTGCACCTTAGTTGGGTCTGCTCAGCTCAGAGACTGATGGGTAGTGCTTGTTGAGTTTGGAGGCCTGTAGGAAAGCCAAGGGGGCCATTTGCTGGCGCAAGGGAGAGGGCTGCAAGGATGGCCCCAGGCCTCCTGCCTCTCCTTTCCCTCTTCCCTCTTCTGGGCCAGATGAGAATTCCTTGTCTTGGAACCTTGGGCCAGACATGGCACCACATCTGCCTGTCATTCTCCTCCTGGGCTCAGCTGTCTTTTCCCAGGTCCTTCCTTGCCAGGCCCTGTGCTTGGCCCAAGGAGGCGCCTTCTCACCTTGTAGCCCGGCAGCCCTTCTGTGAGAGATAGCTTGCCAGGGCCGGTAGCTCCCAGGGGTAGAGCCAGGCTATATGCTCCTGACTCTGACCCAGGGGCCAGACTGTAACCTGCTGTGCCTTCTGGGGTTCAGAGCCACTGGGGCCAGGAGCAGAGTAGGTGCTTTGCTGGGCCCACCTCAGCTGCCCCTCTGCCTCTGCCCCCAAGTCTGCTGGTCCCTGGGGGAGCAGAACAGGAGTCCTCTTGCCTTCCCACCCTCCTGCCCAAGCCTGCCTCCTGGGCAGTATTGTTCCCAGAGGAAGTGTCCAGTGTAAATAGAGCAGCGGGCAGGCTGGTGGCGGGAAGGAGATGAAAGGGGCAGTGACAGGGCCGGGGACTGATGGCTTCCTTCCATTGAGGCCTGGCCACGCCGTTTATATTTTAGGGAAGAAAGTCAGGGGAATGTTTACATGGACAGGAGTCTGGGGTCAGACCATGGGGGTGGGTAGTCTGGAGGTCCCAGGGCCTTTGATGGAGGGGCCAGCAGCAAGGCCCCACGGGGTGGGCCGGAAGGCACAGGGCAGCAGCTCAGCCCTCAGTTCATACATGCCCTCCTCCTGCCATCCCAGCCTTGCACACATTGGCACTGACAACCATCAGCCCTGCCTCTGCCTCTTGCCCGTGTCCCGGGCCCAGGTGCCGTCTCCACCTCCACCCTTGGGACCAAAGTAGAGTCAGAGGGAGGGCAACATCTGGAATGCAGGTGGGCTGGGTCAGAACAGCAGCTGGAGGGCAGGTGTAGAGGGAGTCAGCAGGAGCAAAGGGGCCTGGGGGCTGGAGGTGGGCCCGGTGCACAGCTGCATCACAGCTGGTGGGGGCCCAGGCTGGGACTGAAGGGGCACATGGCTGAGATCGGGAGAAGGTGGGCTGGGTTGGGTGAGCCGAAGTTCAGGGAGGCTCCAGGAAGGGTGGGAGCCCTGGGAGGGGGTGTCACTAGCAGCAAGTGCAGCCTTGGGAGCTTCTGCTTCCCTCTTCCTTGGGATAAATATTTATAGATTCATTTGCCGTCTGCCATACACACTTGGCTGCTTACCTCTTGGTAAAAATAGAGCAGGCTCCTCACTCCCGCTCTTTTCTTCCCCGTCCAGGGCAAGGGACAAGGAGGACCAGGTGAGGCTGCTCCCCCTGAGGCTGTTGGAGGAAATGTGGTGTCACAGACCCTGCTGGCCTGCCCAGCAGTTGAACTGGGTGGGGTTGTGATTAGGGGCCCTGAAGCTGAACTTTGAGAGGAACCTCATGTGCATACATAGGGATTTGGGTGCAAGCGGCACAGACTTGGAGCTGTGGACAAACATGAGTTTGTGGGCATCTGGCTTGGCCAGGGTCCAAGACCCTGGAGCCAGAGCCACAGGACTGGGAACTGGCTGAGCAGACCTTTCTCTGACAGTCCCCAAGCAAGGCCACACATTCAGCAGCTGGTGATAAGGCAGGATCTGCAGCCACAGGGCATGTATATATCAAGGGACTATTATTTGTGCATAAAAATCAGGTCGACCTGTGGGATGAGGCCCTTGGGCAGACACAGGTGTGGCTTCTTTGTGGGCTCTCCAGGATGTGGATTTCATGGTGGACTTTTGTTTTGTTTTGGTACCAGGGATTAAACCCAGGAGCACTTAACCACTGAGCCACATCCCTAGCTCCTTTTTATATTTTATTTAGAGATAGGGTCTCACTGAGTTGCTTGGGACCTTGCTAAAGTTGCTGGTTTTGAACTTGCAATCCTCTTGCCTCAGCCTCCCAAGCTGCCGGGATTTCAGGCACGCACCACCACTCCTGGCTCATGGTGTTTGATCCATGGAGCTAAGGCACAAAGCCCTCCTGTCCCCAGCCTTCAGACCTATATGAGACATGCCCATTTCCCTGGCTAAGGCCTGGGGAAGCACTCTTTGACAGGGACCTCCCTATGCACAAATTGAGTATGAACTGAGACGGTCACATGGCCACTCCCCTGATCCACCATGGGGTGTGGCACACGGCAGTACACTAGATGGATGGATGGCTAGACAGATGTGTGGCGTCATTCGTGCATATGTCCAGCCTTGTAGGCCTTCCTGGCCACCTGCCCTCAGGACCCTCTGTCCCCTGACAAGGTTTGGTTTCTAGCTGCCTATGTGCTGTCACGTCGGGAATCAGAAATTAAGCCCTTTAACTGCAGTTTCTGGGCTTTCCTCCCAGCTGGGGCTCCTAGGCTAGGAAGTGCACTCCTCAGCTCCGGCCAGACCTTCCCAGGATATAGGAGTGGGCCACAGGAATTGGAGGAGGAGGAGTGTGGTGCTGGGATGGAGACTGTAGGAGGGGCTGCGAGGATCTCTGTGGAACAGCAATAGGAAATGGCCAGAGGCCCAGTGAGGCTGGAAAGAAGGGCCAGGAAGACCCTCACAGGGCAGGTGACTGAGAAAAAACAGAGGCTTTTTTTGGGGGGGTCAGGGTGGAGGTGGGGGGGCGGTGGTCCTGAGTAGCTGGGAGCCAAGGAGAAGAGCTCTGCTGTCCTGAGAGCAGACGCTGGAATTGGTGAGGCCTATGGACTGGGCCTGGCAGAGGTGCTGCCAGGGGATAAGATGCTCCGGTGGGGACAGTGCCAGCCAGGGTAAAAGGTTGACATAGGCTAGAAGCTGGTTGTCAGCTGACTCCTCCCCAGGGACCTGTGGTGAGGTAGAGCCAGGCCACCAGCAGCGCAGTGCTTCCCTTGCCACCTTCCCTCACCACCAGCCCCTCATCTGCCTGTGCTTGGGGTTCTGCATGACACAAGTCATACCACCTCTCAGGAGCTATTTAGGGCCAAACAAGCCTAGAAAATGCTTCCAGGAACCAGGTGCTAGGAAGAAGACTTGTATTTGAAGAGCCTTTCTTTCATCCATTTTGAACCACCTACTCCATGCCAGGCACTGTGCAGGCTCTGGGGATGGAGCGACTGGCTAGCCCAGCCCTCGAGCTCCCAGTCCAGAGGGGAGATGAGCAGTGCTAGGCCACCTCAGGACAGCATGATGGATCTGTCATCACCTGAGGAGACTGACTTGGGGGTGCAGGGTCGTTCTGGGGTAGCTGTGCTTGGCATGTGGCCCCTCATCTCTGTGTCCCTCCATCCCTACAGCTGAAGGCACCCGGTGCACTGACCCACCTGCAGGCAAACCGGCCATGGCGGCCAAGCGCAAAGGCGGCCTCAAGCTCAATGCCATCTGTGCCAAGCTGAGTCGCCAGGTGGTGGTGGAGAAGGGAGCAGAGGCTGGCTCCCAGGCGGAGGACAGCCCGCTGAGGCCCCGGGACAAAGAGCGCAGTGGCCCTGAGTCTGGGGTGGCTCGGGCCCCACGCAGCGAAGAAGACAAGAGGCGGGCGGTGATTGAGAAGTGGGTCAACGGGGAGTACAGTGAGGAACCGGCACCTGCACCCATGCTGGGGCGGATCACCCGCGAGGGCCTGGAGCTGCCTCCTGAGGGTGTCTACATGGTCCAGCCCCAGGGCTGCAGCGATGAGGAAGACCATGCTGAAGAGCCCTCCAAGGATGGCAGTGTCCCAGAGAAGGACTCAGATGGGGCAGCCTCAAAGGACGACAGTAGCCCCGGCATCAAGCAGGCTTCAGGTGGGTGTCTGGCCTTTAAGAGGCAGGTGGAGGCTGGGAAAGGGTGCTACACTGTGGGGTGACCCAGGAAGGAAGGTCCACGTGTCCAGGTGCCCACCTGCCTCCTCTTCATTCCTGCCCCAAGCACCAGCATCATGTCCAGTGAGAACTCTGGGGGTGGGGGCAGAGTAAAGGGACAGAGAAGGCAGCTTTCCAGGAGTGTGAGGGGGCAGGGGGGATTGCCCAGCATACAGTGGGTCCTTAAAAAACAACCGGTGGAGGGACAGATGGACGGATGGCCAGACACACAGAGGAATGGACAGATGGTGGGTGGGTGGGAATCAATAGGAATGAGCCTTCTGGGGGACCAAGGTCCCTGGCCACCAGTGTGGGGAGCAGTGGTTGTGGTGGGGCAGCAACATGAACCCCATGAGCTGCCAGCTGCAAGCACTCTCACTCCGAGAGACTTCTCTGAGGATCCTAGAAAAGGCTTGGCCCCCTGCCTGTGCCCCAGCATTCTCCTTCCCTACGTCACTGCCCCTGGCCCTCCTAGGTGGGAACTCAGGCCCATGAGGCTGGCCAGGCCCAGCCAGAAGATCCCCTTACACCCAGCCACCCCGACATGGTCCTCTCGCTGACCTCTTCCCATGAGATGGCCAAGGCCTGGCTTCTCTAGTGCCTACGTGTCCTTGGGACTTAGAGCAGTCTCCAGCTCTTTCTGCTCAGGAGAGGACCAGCCTGGGGTTTATGGCAGGAGAGGGGCCCCTGCTAGAACTAGGTCTGGCCTTTACTCTCGCCCCAGCCTCCTCCCAGGTTGGTGCCTGGAGCTGCACGCCTCCCCTGCCTCTCCCCTGTCCCTGTCCCCCCTGCGGCGAGGGGCGCATCTCCTCCCTGTGCGGGGAGCCCTGCACAGCCACATAATTATGCATATAAGATATAAACAGAGCTGTTTAATTATCCTTCGCCACATCAGTGACAGAGTAATTAACAAACATTGCAAGATCAATGAGGAAGAGTGTGACCTTCAGTTTCCTCTGATAGGAAAAGCCCTTGCCGTTGCCAGACACAAGGTGATTGTGCTAGGCCTGAGGAGAGAGAAGGGACAGCAGCCCTTGCTGCTGTCCCTCTGACACTCTCTATGCTTAGCTCTGCCCACAGTGGAGGGGCTAGAGGAGGCCTCACCTCCTGAATCCTCCCTTCCTGGAGAGAGGAGCTGGAAAGGCAGGAGGCAGGGATCGAACTGCCCTGCGCCTCGTGGCCTGAGCTCTCCTTCCCTCAGCCCCAGGTGGCTAGGGAGCCAGTGGAGCCCCAGCTACCTTCCATGGCCTTGGCTCCCCAGGCCAACTTCTCTGGGCCTGGGGGTCAGGAATGCAGGGCTCTGGAACTGCCTCTAGGACCCTGCCTGGCCCCCTCCCTGCTCCAAGTTGCCTGCCCTTCAGAGCCTTCGGTTTCCCTGCCATATATAGTGAGGGTTCAGCTGCCTCCAGCTATTTTTAGCCCCTTTCCCTGGTCCCTGAGCCACTGTATCCAGCAGCCAGAGCCCACTCCTCCCAGGCCAGGCCCCCAACCTCTGTGGCTGGTGTTCCAGACTGTGGCTGACCCACCTGCCCTGCCAGGGGAACAGCTGTCTGAGGGTTCCTTGAGTCACTCTGCCCAGCCTGGGTGCCAGGGAGCTGCCTGTGACCCTCCCCTCCTTAGCTAGTGGGCTCCCAGTCCTCCCCAGAAGCTGAGAACCCCTCCTTCCTCATTCTGCTGGGTTTTCTCTCCTGCCAGGCCCTGCCCGCTCTGCTCCTTTGGACTCCCTCTGCCCCTTCCACTTGTGCTCAGAGCACCTCAGGCCTAGCAGGTTTGGGTGGGGTTGGGAGGAATCCCCGCTGGCATGCCTTCCTTAAGCTGTACTGTCAGGACCCTCCTTTAAGCTGTACTGTCAGGACCCACAGTCTGGGTCCTGCTACTCTGAGTGTGCCCAGGTGGGCAGGCTCAAGCTGAGTGGAGAACACTGTGTCCCCTGGACTGTGTGTCTCACTTGTCAGTATGTGCCCAACCCTGATGGAGGGCGCAACCTGCCGTAAGTGGAAGAATGAGCACCCTCTCACACATTGGAGACCACCTGTCTGCCAGGCCGAAAGGCTGTGTGTAGAAGGCACATTAGAAGGGGCCATGTTGGCCTAAGACTTGTCCTGGGGAGCTGGCTGTATCTGCAGAGTTAGGAAAAGCAGCTACGAACGTGAGCTTGTGAGTCCATGTGTGTGAGCACATGTGTGAGTGTGGTGTGTGCATGTGTGTGAACATGAGCCTGCATGTGGTGTGAACATGGGGGAGGGAGAGTGTACGTGTCACTGTGGGGAGGTCCCTCCAGGGTTCAGTGTGCTCTAGGTGCAGACAGTGGGGAGGATGGATGTGCCCAGCCCAGGCCTGCTGCCCTGGGCCTACAGTGCTGGCTGCTCCCACCTGCCCTGGTCCTTGCTCTCCCAGGTGACCCACCTTGGTGTGCTCCATGTGGTAAATCTTGGCTGGAGGAAGGGCCCTACATGAGTCTGTGTGGGCACGTTGGCACAGTCCCTGCCCTGCTCAGTTCTGTGGTTGGGGGGAGGCTGAGAAGCCAGGTCATGAGGCATCATGGGGCAAGGCCCTCATCAGCCAACGAGATCCATTTATGGGGCTCAGGGCAGTTCACCATGCCAGGTTCACCCCAACCCCACCCAGAGCATCTCTCTCAGCTCCTGGGATCTCTCCTGACTGTCCAGTCACCACCCACATCCCTACCTGTCCCTGTGCCTGTAACTACTGCCCCCACCTCAGGAGGCAGGTTGGGATTTGGCCTTCCAGTAAGATGACTTCTCTTTCATATTAGGCCAAGGCGAGAGAGCGGAGACATTTATGAAACTTTGTTTAATGTACTGAAAAGCCATCGGCCAGAACATTTAGGAAATTGATTTTCCTGGCATTGATGAACTCGTTTTATTTTACCCCAGTATTAATTACTTTTTTTTAAAACAAATTAATTTAAGAGTCGTAAAACCTAACAAGTGGGCCGAATGTCCATAGATCATGTCCTGCTCTGCCCCTCCCCACACAGGCCTCTCTCTGTGGTGGGGGCTCGCAGTGGGGGGCCTCTTGGCCCTTCCTCCCCTGATTCCTCCCAGAGGTGACCACCCCCTCCTCCTTGTAGGAGAGGCCTCCTCGCTAAGGGACTATGCGGCCTCCACCATGACCGAGTTCCTGGGCATGTTTGGCTATGATGACCAGAACACGAGGGATGAACTGGCCAGGAAGATTAGCTTCGAGAAGCTGCATGCGGGCTCCCCCCCTGAGGCGACCCCCTCTTCCATGTTACCCACCTCTGAGGAAAGCCTCAGCAAGCGGGCACGCTTCTCCAAGTATGAGGAGTACATCCGCAAGCTCAAGGCCGGCGAGCAGCTCTCTTGGCCAGCCCATGGCACCAAGGCTGAGGAGCGGGCAGGCAAGGAGATGGTGGGCCCTCTGCCTGGCCTGCGGCTGCCCAGCAACACCACCCACCTGGAGACCAAGGCCACCATCTTGCCCCTGCCATCACACAGCAGTGTCCAAATGCAGAACCTGGTGGCCCGGGCCTCCAAGTATGATTTTTTCATTCAAAAACTGAAGACCAGTGAGAACCTGCGCCCTCAGAATGGGAGTGCCTACAAGAAGCCGTCCAAGTATGACCTGGAGAACGTCAAGTACCTGCACCTCTTCAAACCCGGGGAGGGCAGCCCCGACATGGGCGGGGCCATTGCCTTCAAGACAGGCAAGGTGGGGCGCCCCTCCAAGTATGACGTCCGGGGCATCCAGAAGCCAGGCCCCGCCAAGGTTCCGCCCACCCCCAGCCTGGCTCCTGCACCCCTCGCCAGTGTGCCCACTGCTCCCAGTGCCCCCGGGCCGGGGCCCGAGCCACCTGCCTCCCTGTCCTTCAATACTCCCGAGTACCTGAAGTCTACCTTCTCCAAAACAGACTCCATCACCACGGGGACCGTCTCCACTGTCAAGTAAGGCACTCCCCATCCCACTGCACCCCAAGCCCTGAGGCAGGACACCCACTCGTACGCCCAGACCTGGGCTCAGTCGACTCTCATGCTCATGCTCACACACGCAGCGTGCTCACTCACTGCGTGCGCACTCCGGGGGGCCCTTCCAGCTCGTGCACGGTTCATGGCCCTGCACCTCCACCCCTTGCTGCAGAGCCTCACACGCTCACACAGCAGGCGCTGGTGTGCACTGCGTACCTGCTGACGTGAGTGCCAGCGAGTGCCATAACCCCTGGTTGCCACCACTGGCTTCCTTTGCCTGCTGCCATCAGAGCTGTGGTCGGCTGAGAAAGCCCCATCTGGGGGTGAGGCTGCTGGGGTTTCTGCAGTGGCCCTGGTGCCTGGGTTCAGAGCCTCCTTGGAGGAGGCAGAAAGAAGAAGGCCTTTTCAGCCTTAATTCAGGGACAGGGCACTGGCCCTGCCAGTAATATGGTGGGTGCCTGAGGCTGAACAAGACCCATCCCAAAGCCCTTATCTGCACTCCACCCTGGTAGTTGTGAACCCAGGCAGATGCAGGCAGTGCCCCCTGACTTGAGGCTGATGTGCTGCCCTTCCTTCCCCTTTTCCTCCCTGGGATGCCTGATGCTTCTCAGCCCTCACCTTTTGATTCTCCCTCTGTGCCGGGGGGTCAGGCCCTGGCTCCAGGGACCTTCCACCCAGACAGACTCTAGGCCTAGCTGGGCCTGAGGTGCAGACCTCTGGCCCTGCCTGCCTGGGGTGGCCCAGCCCTCCTTAGTTGGGCTAATTGAACCTCTGCCAGGCTTCTGCCAAGGGACTATCTTAGTCCTACCCGTGTGCCTCGGAACTCTCAGCCAAGGCAAGAAAGGCGAGAGCCAGGGCAGGGAGCTCCCCACCAGCTCTTGGGCCTGCGGCTGATCGGCTGTGTCCCGTGTGTCTCACCAGGAACGGATTGCCCACAGATAAACCAGCTGTCACCGAAGATGTAAACATTTACCAGAAATATATTGCCAGGTAGGCCCCTGGGGAGGAGACTATGTGGAGAGAAGGTGGGGGGCCAGGAATGCCCAGGGACTGTGGGACCATCCCTGCACTCTCTTACCACTAGGGCCAAGACTGTCTCCTCCCAACCTCCACCTGCTTCTTTCCCTAAACTCCCCATGGAAGCTGTCCCATGAGCCCAGCTCAGACCTGCCTCTTTGCTGTGGTCCAGGCCACATGATCCTTAAGCAGCTTCTACCTCCAGGGCCAGGGTGTGAGAAGGAGCCCACAGCAAGGCTCAGCCATAGATGAGTTCAGGGTCCCCCTCCACAGCTGGCCTCCATCGGGCCTTCACTGTGGACCCCAGGTGGAATGCAGACCACCATAATTGTCAGTTTCGGGCAGGGGTGTGGCTCCCTGGGCTGCCCAGGTAAGGCCTCACACCACCTGACTCCAGATCCATCCCCTCCATCCCAAAGGCAGCGGGATTGGCAGCAAATTCCCCTCCATCAGGCCCTCACAGCTGCTGCCTGATGAGGCGGCACATGGTGGGGGCTGTGCCCTGGCGGCATAGTTCTGGGCTCTTCCAGGTCCCTCCCATCCTCTCTGCCTCTCCTGTCCCAGTGTCTTTCCCCCTTTGCTCTCTTTGGTCTTCTCTTTATTACTGTTGCTATCATTATTATTAGTGCCTCAGCAGATGGCCCTGTTGGCAACTTCAGCTTAAATATTTATTTGCAAGTGGTCCCCCCATACATGGCATGGGTTTCTCTCCACTCCTGCAATCACGTCATCCACAGAGGGGCACAGGCAGGCCGAGGAAACATCTTCCCTGCCACTGTCATGGTTTGCTCTCCCAGGGCTGGCCCTCACCAAGACTGTAAGAGCCACACCCGGCAGTGTCAGGTCTGGAGAGCGACTGGGGTTTCCTGGAGGCAGGCAGCATGCAGGCAGCACGGGGCTCCTAGCTGTGCACTTGGCTGGAGAGCAAGCTCCCTGCCACAGGAAGCCAAACAGATGCTGTGCTTTAAAAATTCATAACTCTGGACTATTTCAAGTGTCAGGAAAAGCCCAGAACAGAGAGAGCCCTTTAACACCTCACAGCAACAGAGCCCCAGTTCACCAGCCAGGGCCTCCTCCCTGGACAGAGCTGGGCATAGTGTTGGTCAGGCAGCTAACTGTAGGAAAGGCAGTTGTGGGGACTTCAGGTCTCCTCCTCACCTCCCTGGTCTGTGTCTACTCTGGCTGTGGCTTGTGGCCTGCCCTAGCTTCTTCCTCCCCACCTGGGTGCCAGGCTTCTACTTCACCTGGCACTCACTACCTGGAAGATGCTGGCAAGCATGCAGCTTGAGGAATCTGGGATTCCTGACAGGCCTAGCCACTGGCCCTGGCATTCCCAAACCTCTTCCACTTCACCACTGTCCCCCATATCCCCAGCCAGGCCCACAGAAACCCAGTAGCACATCTCTAGAACCTGGGCAGAGATGGCTTTAGGCCCTGGAAGAGTCCTCATGGGGCCTGGCACCCAGAAAGGGGCCTGACCCGACCCCTCTTCTCTTCAGGTTTTCAGGCAGTCAGCACTGTGGCCACATCCACTGTGCCTACCAGTACCGAGAGCACTACCACTGCCTGGACCCTGAGTGCAACTACCAGGTACGAGATGCACCACTGCACAGCACAGCGGCTCTGGCTAGAAGTGAGGCACCAGGTGCTTAGTACTCCATGGGTCACCTGAACTTAACTTGGTGGGCAGAGAGTACGGACCCACTGCCAGCCTGTGCCACTAGTAGGTTCTGCAGCCATTGGCATCCTGGTGGTGATGATGCCCGTGCAGCTTCGCCGGGAATCCAGTGTGGACCAAGGCCCATTCCAGGCGGCCTGTGTACCGCAGCTAGCTAACTCTTCACGGGGCCTTCTAAGGTCGGCATCACTGCCCCACTTCAAAACGGAAATTGAGGTTCAGATAGAATGCCATTATGTAAAGACCATAACTTGCAAATGCAGAACTATCAAAGAGGTGGCATTGACAGTGTGCATAGGCTGCTCCTTCGGTCTCACCGGGTGTCTCACCTGGCTTTGCTCACAGGTGCATTGGGCAGAATGTACTGTCACCTGTCAGAGCCCTTGCCCTGAGGGAGCACCCTGTTCATCCTCTGCTTGGGCTGTGGCTGTTGGAAGGCTGGGGAGAGGCCAGGGGAGGGTCTATGGTTTCTGGATTGTTGGAATCCCTGCTGCTGAGGGAATTGGCTGGGCAGTCTGTGCTGTCCTGACCACAAGTGGGGTTAGGTTTATGAGGTGACCTGAGGGCCCTGAGGCCGGCCCCTGGCCCAGGCTGTCTTGGCACACAGGTGGGGATGAGGGCTCCTGCCAGCTTGGTACTCTTCCTGGCAGAGGTTCACGAGTAAGCAGGACGTGATCCGGCACTACAACATGCACAAGAAGCGGGACAACTCCCTGCAGCACGGCTTCATGCGCTTCAGCCCCCTGGACGACTGCAGCGTCTACTACCACGGCTGCCACCTCAACGGGAAGAGCACCCACTACCACTGCATGCAGGTGCCCGCCTCCCCGTCCTCGCCCTGAAGCCCCCCAGCTCAGGCCTTCCTCTAACCCCGACCACAGCAGCCATGGGCAGGGTCTCTGGGTGCAGGGTGGAGGTAGCTGGTGAGCCAAGAGTCACTGGGCATGCTGAGGGAGGCTCTGGGGGAGTGGGGAGCAGAGTCTGGTGGCCGAGGCGGGGCCATCCCCGTGGCCATACTTGGTGTGGGGGAAATTCAGTGAGCTGTTTATACAGACCGACATTTTTCAGGCTTTAACACCAAGAGCGGCATTGCAAATGATTCCTGAGGAGGTTTTTGTTTAATTCTTTGTTTTAATGCCACACTGAGTCTGGGCTTTTTCAAGGTGTCAGGCCCAGGAGGAGCGACTTTGGGTTGCAAATAGCAGCCTCCTTGCCTCCCCCATATTTGTCGAGGGTTGTTATGGCCTCTGGGGAACAACCTGGGTGTGAGGAGGGGGGCCACCCTGGGCCTGAGACGGTGCAGGCACTGGCACAGCCCAGCCTTTGAGGGTGCTCAGAGGCCACTGGTTTTTACTCAATATGGCAACATTGTCTGCCTGGCCCAGTGCGGGGGGGAGGGGCCATGCCCAGAAATCATCCACTAAGCAAGTCCCTGAGCTAAGGTGACCTCCAGGACACAGCCCCTGTCAACTCTGGGGACTGTAGAGGTAGGGCCACAGATGGGGATATAAAACCCAGCATCTGAAGAGCATGGCTCCCTCGCCTGGGCCCGAAGCCGCGTGGTCTGAAGACAGCCTGGCCCTCAGGCAGGTTCCGGTTGCTCCCTGGGCGGGGTGGCGGGGGGGTGGTTGGAGGCTTTATGCCTCGGCCCAGGCACACCTGGGGAGTTTGAGGATAGAGGTGTCAGCTGTCCCGAGAGGAGACCTGTGCCCAGCCGCCCTCTGACCTTGGCCCAGCTGTGCCAGGACTCAGATGGCTGCCCACCATCCTGGCTGCAGGTGGGCTGCAACAAGGTGTACACGAGCACGTCCGACGTGATGACCCATGAGAACTTCCACAAGAAGAACACCCAGCTCATCAACGATGGCTTCCAGCGCTTCCGAGCCACCGAGGACTGCGGCACGGCGGACTGCCAGTTCTACGGACAGAAGACCACGCACTTCCACTGCAGGTGAGCCAGCTGTCCACCGGCACCCCAGGCTGGAGGAGGGGCAGGGGATAGCTTGCTTAAGGCCCTGGTTTGGTGTCCAGCCTGGGTTTTCTGTCACGGGGACTGCCCCCTGTGTGCCCCATGACAGACCCCCAATGTCCCATCCAGGCGTCCTGGCTGCACGTTCACCTTCAAGAACAAGTGTGACATCGAGAAGCACAAGAGCTACCACATCAAGGACGACGCCTACGCCAAGGACGGGTTCAAGAAGTTCTACAAGTACGAGGAGTGCAGGTACGAGGGCTGCGTGTACAGCAAGGCCACCAACCACTTCCACTGCATCCGCGCCGGTTGCGGCTTCACCTTCACCTCCACCAGCCAGATGACCTCGCACAAGCGCAAGCACGAGCGCCGGCATGTCCGCTCCTCGGGCGTGCTGGGGCTGCCACCCTCGCTGCTGGGCGCCAAGGACACGGAGCCCGAGGAGTCCAGCAACGACGACCTGGTGGACTTCTCTGCCCTGAGCAGCAAGAACTCCAGCCTGAGCGCCTCCCCCACCAGCCAACAGTCCTCCGCGTCCCTGGCCACTGCCGCTGCCACCACCGAGGGCACGCCCAGTGCCACCAAGCCTCCTAGCAGCAAGATCCAGGGGCTGATGCCCCAGGGCCTGCCAGGCTCCATCCCCCTGGCACTGGCCCTCTCCAACTCAGGCCTGCCCACCACCGCACCCTACTTCCCCCTTCTTCCTGGCCGTGGGAGCACCTCCCTGCCTGTGGGTGCCCCTGGCCTCCTGGGTGCCATGTCATCTGGGGCAGCAGCCTCAGCAACCCCCGACACACCTACCTTGGTGGCTTCGGGAGCTGGAGATTCGGCCCTGGCGACTGCCACCTCTGTCCCGGTGCCCCCTGCCTCCATCATGGAGAGAATCTCTGCGAGCAAGGGCCTCATCTCACCCATGATGGCCAGATTGGCCGCAGCTGCCCTCAAGCCCTCTGCCACCTTTGACCCAGGTGAGCAGGCCAGGCCCTGCCCAGGAAGCAAGCACCTTCTGGGTCCCAGAGGCTCCATCCCTGCACTCCTGTTGCAGAGCAGAGTAGGGTGGTGCGGGGGAGCCGTCTGTCTGATCTCCACCCTCCAGTCTTGCACCAAGCAGTGGCCCCTCTCTGCCTGGTCTCTGCCTCCCTCCTGTGTATTTCCTCCTCAGAGCCCCACCTGGGCCCCTGCCCAGGGAGTTCTCGCCTGTTTCTCCTGAGGCGGGAACAGTAGGCCCTCCCTCCTGGGATCCCCTGCATTCTGTTGGCTCGCTGTGTTCTCACCTCCCACATCACAGATGAGTCCCTGAGGAGAGCTGTCCCAAGCCCCCTTCTCCTCTTGAGTCTCCTCCAGATGACCTGGAGGGGGACAGGTCCAACACAGTGGCAGGGTGACTGCACCTCATACCTGGACAGCCCTCCAGGCCGAGGGACACCTCTGCAGCTTTCCCCCAGCAGAACTTACATGGGGAAAACCCACCCCACGCTCTTCAGCATGGCAGCCACTAGCCAGGTGGCTGTGGAGTGCCCAGCTGGTCAGAGTGAAGAGGCACTGGGTTGCAGTGTGACTCATTTAAGCAGGCGCACTGGCCAGTGCTCCCTGATGGACAGTGTGGCCTGGAGCCAAGAGTGGCTTCTTCTGGTCTGGCACTGGCTTGCTACAGGGTGGCCCCCTCCTTCCTCCTTTCCTTGCTTCCTTCTTTCTCCTGGTTTCCCTGGCTCCTCTCCCTTTGCTTCCCCATCTGGGAATTTGTCTTAGTTGAGCCCTTGAGAAGTGTTCAGCTCCATCCAGGAGGTGGCTCATTCATTCACTCAACAACCCTTGGTGCTTGCTGGGTGCCTGCCGAGGGCTACCACTGAGTGGGTGCTGGGGACACACAGGCAGGAGGAAGTGGAAGCCAGCCCCGTCCTATGGTGCTGATGGAGCAGTGGGGTGGCCCGTCCCCATACACAGCTGAAAGTGACAAAGTTGAGACGGTCCTCAGCACCTTGGCTGCCAGGTCCGGATACTCTGCTCCCATTTGAGACCATCTTGGAACCGGCCAGGACAGACAGAGGGTCCCTTCGTCCCAGCTTGGGGCTCTGCCCACACCTCCTTGAGAGTTCTAGCCCTGGAGGATAGGGAGCCAGGCCCGTTTTCCTGTGACTGGGGGTAAATGACTTCAGGAGCTGCTGGGGTGTGGACTTCTGAAGGCTGAGAACCCTTTCAGGTCCCTGGTGGGGCACTCAGATCCCAGGGGGCAGTTTAGAGGCCCCACCTTCCACTCCCTGGCCACAACCCCAACCAAGAACTGAGCCCTCCAAGGCCACCCTGGGCTCAGTGGCCAAGCTGTCAAGGACTTTCTTTTTCCTACAAAAGTCTCCTTCCCCTCCCCTGCAAAAGAAAGGTCAGGCGCAGGGGAGGGAGCCATTTTCCTGTATTTTTAATAAAATGCCACTTGCAGTCTGAAGCAGTCCTGTCAGCTGTAGCGCCTTGGGGCAGATTAATATTTCAGTCACTTGGGGATTGTGGAGCTGGGCCCAGTGGACACCTTCCTGTCAGCTTCTTTTGCCCCTGATCTGCTCGGCTTCCTACAGCGTCTTCCCACCCAGCTTCCCCTCAGACCCATCCTGGCCAGGCCTTGAGCCCCTGCCCTGGACAGCTTGACGGGCGAGGTCACACAGCTTGCTGATTGGCCGTCAGCTCGGTAGCCCTGACACAGCAGATGCCCTCTCTGGGCATGCTCAGTGCAGGCAGGCTGTCTCCCCGGCAACAGCAGGCCAGGGACCAAGGAGGGGCCGCTCTGTCCAGATCTGCCACTTTCCCTCAGCATTAACAGAGTCTTTAATAAAAGCTTAAACGGCAGCCCCACAAATCGACTGTGACAGTTGGTGAGGAAAACGAAGGGCCCCTGCACCCGCCCCAGCCCCCTCCTCAGCCTCCCGCCCTTCTCCAGGAGGCCCTGAGCCAGGCCCACTTTGACATAATTTTGCAATAATTATCACTTGAAGAATTGCCACACAGGGGTAGGCGTCTCAAGCGATCACGTCAGCAGGGAGAATCGCTGACCAGCAGTGAGGCCTCCGCAGACCCCTGGCCTACCAGGCTACTGCCCTCCTTTTGTGGGGAATAGGGTTTGTGCCCATGTGAATCCTGGGCCCCTCTGACCCCATCTTCCCTCCCCTCTCCTGCAGGAAGCGGGCAGCAGGCCACCCCTGCCAGGTTCCCTCCAGCCCAGGTAAAGCTGGAGCCGGGTGAGAGCGCTGGCACCCCAGGCCCCCTTGAGGCCTCCCAAGACCGCAGTCTAGACCTGACTGTAAAGGAATCCAGGTGAGGTGCTGCTGGAGAGAGAAGCCCTTGACAAGCACCCTGGGCTGGACCCTGGGGTTCAGCTCTCCCTCCTGTCCAGAGCTCACCTCCTGCCAGGCAGCTGCAGCAGGCAGGGCTGGGGGCGGGTAGGCCTCTGGGTTGGTCCCACGGACGTCGGAGCTGAAAGCCCCTTGGTTTGTGTGTTCTAGTAATGAATCAAATGGCCACGCAGCTCCGGCAAATTCATCTCTTTTATCCTCGCTTATGAATAAGGTAAGAACCATCCATCACACGCCTCCTGCTCCCCCACCCCAAGAAATTAAAGCTGTGCTGGGGGGTGGGGGGGATGTGTTTGTTTTTTAATGTTTTCCCTCTAATAAGATGAGTTTGTACCATTTAAATTTTGAGGCCATTTTTCATCGAATATAATTTCAGAGCCACTGCTTACAAATTAATTTAATGAACTGGCTGAAGAAATATATTCCAGCCTCTGACACCTTTTTTTTTCCTTCAGATGGAGGGCTCCAAAAGCTTTTCCGGAGCCCTCTAACTTCTCTCACCCTTAGTTATTAATGTTATTTATTTATTTTATATATTTTTTGTTTGTTTAAAAAGGGGTCAGGGAGGGGGGACTAAAGTGGGAGCAGAGCATCAATTTCCACTTTTCGGGTTGAGTAATGGTCTCGGACGCCTTCCGGAGAGGTCGCTCTGGAATATTTATTTTAAATAATGCAGGGTCTTTGTAAATTATACATCATCTCAAATATATTTTTCCCCTTCACATGATAAACTTGACTGCAGCAAGATTAATTTGGTTACTCTACACAGTGATGGGGCTGAAGAGGGAGCTGGCCCAGGCTGGACCTCGTGGGGTGGGTCCCAGCTGGGCACTTGGCAGGCAGGAGCCTGCTACCTCCTCTCCTCTCCTGCTTGCTCTCTTGCTCTCGTCACTCCTCTGGCCACTGCCCACTGCACGCCTTCTTCCTTCCTGGGGAGCCTGTGGGCTGACCCCCCTCCCCAGCAGCGAGCCTGTCTGCTCTCACCCCATGAGTGTCCCTCCCTCCCCACACCTCCTTTGTGCACCTTCTCTTGTTCTCAAAGAATTCATAGGGGTTCCCCCCATCCCTCCTCCTCCTGCACTTCCTTTGAAAAACCTTCTGGCAGGAAAATAACCAGGGAGCCACGAAGTCTGGGGAAGATGGGCCACAGTGCGCACCCTGAGTGGCGGCCTCAGCGAGAGCAGCGGCTCCAGCAGCACGGGATTGCTTGGAGAGGCCCTGCGCCTTCAGGCCAGGCCCCCAGCTGTCCAGGCAGGGCCCTTCTCTAGCTGGAGCCCAGGGGGGGGCCACAGATTCCCTCCTCCCTGCCCGGAGTGCTCTGGTGGTCACAGAGCAGCATGTCTGTCCTGAGGCTCCCAGAGCCGAGCTTGGCCACTGTCTTCACAGATGTCTCAGGGCAACCCCAGCCTCGGCAGCCTGCTAAGCATCAAGACAGAAGCAGAGGGGAGCCCTGCTGCAGAGTCCTCACCCTTCCTGGGCAAGGCTGCAAAGGCTGTCGTTCAGGAGAAGCTCTCAGAGCCCTGGAGAGTATACCTACGCAGGGGAGGAGCTGCCTGAGAGCAGGGAGGGAGGGAGGGCTGGCAGTGGCCCCAGCAGCCTGCCTGGTGGCCAGCAGCAGCCCACCTCTAACTGGAGCCTCCTCCCTGCTGGCTCATTTGGCTAGGTTTGGTACCAAGGACTTCTGCGACGCCCAGTGTGACTTCCTCCACAAGGCACACTTCCATTGCGTGGTGGAGGAGTGTGGTGCACTCTTCAGCACCCTGGACGGGGCCATCAAGCATGCAAAGTGAGTGGGGACCTGGGGGCCCTGTCATCTCTCGCTCAGGGCTCTGCGGGGCTGGATACCACACAGCCTGTTGCAATTCCCACCAGACCACAGAGCGGCTGGCTCCTCAGGAGGGAAGTGCCCAAAGGAGGATGGGCTTCCCGTCTTCCTTCCACACACTCAGCCCCCAGCCAGCTGTGTCCAGAGAGCCCTGCCTGGGCCCCACTCAATACCCTAGCGCCAGCTGCTCCCAAGCCAGGACCTGTGGGGCTGGCAGCATGCCCTAGGTGCCCCTGCAGAGTGGCCAGAGACTCAGTGTGGACCCAGGGGTAGAGACCCAGGGCAAAGGCCTTTCCCATTCCACTGTGATATCTTGAGTCCCTTTGACCCAGAACAGCAAAATGAATCTGTGAATGCCATGGAGTTTAAAAGCAGCGAGCCCGGCCACTACTTGTAACTGACTCAAAACCTGTAAGCCTTCAAGACAGATCTCTGTGCCCTGAGCCCCACACCAGGCCTTTCTCACCACGTGGGCATCTTGTCCCAGCCGCTGGCCTGCACAGGAGCCTACTGAATAGTCAGAGCAAGTTTCGTGAGGCAGGGCCTACTCTCACACATATACCCAGAGAGGGGACCGCCTGGGCAGAGGCAGGGCACAGGTAGGAAGACAGAGTTAGGGCCAAGCCCAGAGCTAGGGCGCAGCAGTTGTCCTGAGGCTTCCTGTCTTGGTGGGATCACGGAGAGCTTGCTGAGCATGAGGTCCCTGTGCTGGGCCCTGGTCTTGTGATGGGGTCACACCACACCTGCAGCTCCTGTGCACAGGCAGCCAGGGAGGGGCTGGGCTGCAGCGGCCTCTTAGCTCCTCACCTGATGTGACCTCTCCTGCCCCTTCCAGCTTCCACTTCCGGACGGAGGGCGGAACAGTGAAAGGAAGCTCAGAGGCTTCCTTCCCGGCCTCTGTTGCTGAGACCAAACCTTCCT
This sequence comes from Marmota marmota marmota, assembly GCF_001458135.2. NCBI lineage: Eukaryota > Metazoa > Chordata > Mammalia > Rodentia > Sciuridae > Marmota > Marmota marmota. Next base: position 1,599,768 of record NW_026000102.1, read on the forward strand.
TGGCACCCTCACCCCCTCCGGCACCTCCTGGCACCACAGTCCCGGGGACCTGTCTGGAAGGACCTGCTCCCAGCCCGGCCTCGGTGCCCTCCACCCCCACCCTGCTCGCCTGGAAGCAGCTGGCTTCCACCATACCCCAGATGCCTCAGATTCCCGCATCAGTGCCTCACCTGCCCGCCTCACCCTTGGCGACGACTTCTCTAGAGAATGCCAAGCCCCAGGTCAAACCCGGATTCCTCCAGTTCCAGGAGAAGTGAGTCCCTCGATGAGCCGGGCGCCCCGTCCCCAAGCGTCTTGGGAGTGGGTGTGGCAAGGGCAGGAGGAGGCCCTGTTCCTCACCGTGCAGAGTTAACACTGGATGTCCCCACCCTCTGGGAAACGGCCTCCGGGCCACATCCTTCTAGCCAAAGATGCTGTGCTTGCGCCGCCACTCTGCCCATCCCAAGCAGCCAGTGGGTGGCGGGTAGCAGCAGTGGTCCCCAGGACCAGTTGGGATGGGCTGAGAGTGGATTCTCAGGTCTCCTGGCCCAACAGGGAGGGTCTCCCTCGCTGGCCTCTTCAGTGGCTCAAACCTGCTGAGATTGCAGGGCCAGGGAAGTCACAGGTGGGTGTGATGGGCTAGGCCCCTCCCAGGCCTGCACTCCCTGCATAGTGGCCTGAGTCTCGGGTGGAAGGGACCTTTCTCACTGAATGGTGGTGGCTCCTTGCGGCGAGAACGGTGACTTTGTATCTTAATGTGTGCGGCTTCCTGTTCTCAATAAAAGTAATAAATTGGATTATTTATACCGCCTGAGTGGCAACTGTCCTCCCTCTCTGAGCACCTGGGGCTGGGCCCGTGATTTGGAAGGGGACAGACTCCTCTCCGTCCCTCCCCCTCGCCCCCCCAGAAGTGGTGCCCTCCTAGTTTCCTGGTTGCTGTCAGAGCCCCCACCAGGGCTGTGCTCCTTGGCCAGTGCAGTGTTGCCTGCCAGTCAAAAGCTAGAGCCCCTCGTCCTCCCATAGATAGCCCCCTGCAGCATGGGAAGCAGGGCTCCCAGGTAGGGGCCTGCTCCACTCCTCTGCTCTCCCAAGCAGGCCAACCATAGGGGATGGCCCAGTACTCCCCGCCCATGCCCACCCATCATCCCTTACCACTCCCCTGGCTCCTAGGTCTCTGAGCAGGTGGGTATCATAGGCCTCAGATGACCCTAGGGAGTGCCATCAGCTGTGAGCCTCAGCAGGCCCTGACACACGTTCCCACTTACTGAGGTCCTTGGTAGCAGCACTCCTGGTAGGGCCACCCACCCATCTGCAGCCTGTCAGTCAACCACATCCAAATCAGTGCCATGCCATGCCAGCCAGGCCCTTGATGGCATCCTGCCAGGGCTGGCAGCACCATCCCTTATTTTCATTTCCAAGAAGTTATTGCAGCCATCCTTATCTATAATCCCGAGGTGTGGCCGTGGAAACTACGTGTCCCAGCATGCAACGCTCTGGGCACCCTGCATATTGCAATCCCTGTGCACCAGGCAGAACTCCTAAAAGGAGGCAGGGATGCATGCTGGGATCTGTAGTCTCTGGTTGAATCGTCCTGCTAAGCAGGAGGGCAATCTGGGGACATTTCTCTTGATTGTACCACTGGTGACAGAGGAGTGAACCCCAACACAGCACAGTCAGGACACCAGCAGGGAGGGCTTGGGAACACCAATGACCTTCTGGGCTGTGGTTTCCTTGCAGCGACCCTTGCCTCGCGACAGACTGCAAGTACGCCAACAAGTTCCACTTCCACTGCCTCTTTGGGAACTGCAAGTATGTCTGCAAGACCTCCGGCAAGGCTGAGTCTCACTGCCTGGACCACATCAACCCCAACAATAGCCTGGTGAACGTGCGAGACCAGTTTGCTTACTACTCCCTGCAGTGTCTCTGTCCCAACCAGGTCAGCGCAGCGGGCGGCCCAGCTGTGGGGGCAGGGGAGCCACAGGGCCTGGGACCAGCTCCTCCTGGCAGAGACTCTGCTTTTTGCACCCTTTTTAAGTTGGCTTCCACCAGACCCTGGAAAGGACACTGTCTGCCCCTAGGCCCCTGGAAGCCCCTGGGCTGGGGTCCAGATTGGTACTAAGTTGGTAAGGTCTATCATTTTAGTCCTAACCCCCAGTGGCAACTAAACACTATGCTGCTGCTGTGTACTTAAGATCATTCTTACCCATCTTGAAATTGGCTATTTCCCTTTTCTCCAGATGCATAAAATTTCTAAATTGGCCCATTGGATAGATAAAGAGAACTGTCCATGCCCAGACAGGAAGAGCAGATAAAATTCACTTTAAAGGCCTATCCCCAAGATAGGGGCTACCTGAGGACTCAGAGCAGAGGTCTGGGTGTGTAGAAAAGACTGGCTGGATAGATTAGTGGTGCCTACCTAGGTAGGTCCAGCTATGAAGGGAAGATAACTGGGATAGATTAGTGATGTCTGCTCTGGGTGGCATTGAAGGATGGCAAAATAACTAAATAGGATGTTTAGTGAAATGACAGAGGGACATGTTGCTTTTTGACATGTGAAAGTTCTTTACAAGATTGCATTTTCTGATTCTGGGTGTGGAAGAACACATGTGCCAAGGGCCTGCCACAGCCCAGAGTCCCAGTTCAGGCAGCAGCCCACACAAGTCCCCACCTGTCCTGATCTTCCTGTGCTTCCCTGCAGCACTGTGAGTTCCGGATGCGTGGACACTACCACTGCCTCCGGACTGGCTGCTACTTCGTCACCAACATCACCACCAAGCTGCCCTGGCACATAAAGAAGCATGAGAAAGCTGAGCGGCGGGCAGCCAACGGATTCAAATACTTCACCAAGCGCGAGGAGTGCGGCAGGCTAGGTACTAAGCCAGGGTGGGTAGGGACTTCTAGCAGGTACAGGCCAGTTGTCAAATTCACAAGGTGTCAAACCTAAAACATCCCAGGGAAGAGGACGAGAGTCACTCTGGCCTCCTCCATGCAAGCAGGATGCCCTGGAGCCTCACTGCCGGCCCTCATGGCTCAGCTTGATTCTTTTCCCCTTTCCAGAGGGCAGGCAGGTGAGCTTCTCAGGGGTTTGGAAATCACTCGCCCTGGGTTGCTTTCCATAGCTTCAACTGTAGGGTTTTGTTTAAAATGTGCCATTGTTTGTTCGTTCATTCAGCAGTAATTTACTGAAAAACAACTGTGTGCCAGTGCTATTGCAGGGACACGGGAGTGGTGACAGTGGCAGCAGCTAAGAGTTTTTGAGTGTCTGGTATGTGCTGGCATTGGACTTGGTGCTGGAAACCTGGCGAAGATGTGTGGGCTCAGCTGGAGAATCTGATTGGCAGGATACTCAGGAAGGAAGTAGCCATGGGTCTGAGAAGAAGAGGTCACCCGCAGCCCTGAGCTTGGTGATAGATGCTGAGATCTGAGCCCCACAGGGAACAGGGCCTCCTTCCGGGGATGCCCAATGGGATTGGGGCTCTAGGGTCAGCAGGCAGAGAGCAAAGCCCACCCTCCTGCCTCAGGATGGAGCCCCGTGTTCATAAGCCTGTCGATGATGGGAATCATCGGGAATAGACTGGGATGGGAATCTCCCTGGGAATAGACTGGAAGCTGAAGGAAAGGCAGGAGAAGGTGTCAGCATGGACACCTGGGCTGCGGGCTACAGGCCAGGCCGGCTGTGGCCTGTGGTCATGGTTTCAGGGGCTGGTGGCAGAGGGAGGCTGCAGGCAGGCCCTTCCACAGAGGAAGGGCAAGATACTCATCAACTGCCAGAAAAGAAAGGAAACAAATCTTTCCTTCAAGTATTAATTCAAAAAGGATTCATGGCCAGGAGAGGGCTGGTAACCATGGTGACAGGTGTCAACACTCAGAAGTCCATGCTGTTACGGGGCTCAGTTTACAGATGTCAGGGTATTCTGAAGTTGCCATTATTTACTCAACTTTTGGTGTTTTTGGTGGTAGCTGGGGCCAAACAAAGCCGGGGGATGATATAAGACACCTGGCCAGCTCGGTGCCATGGTGACGGGCAGGCCTTCACCTGCCCTCAGCTGATGCTGTTTTGGCCTCACCTGTTCTGTTTGTTCTCAGCCTGGAGCAAAGGAGAGACATGGGAGCAGGGTGGAGGCTGGCTGCCACACCCACCAGCCCAGGTCCCCAGAGAAGGTGTTGGGGACAGGTGGCATGCTGTGGACAGGGCCCACTAGGTTTCCTTCCCACAGTATGTGGGCAGGGAGTGGGTTTGGACAGCCTTCGTAGCCTTGGACTTCATGCAGGTGGCTGATCGTAAGCTTTCCTTGGAGAAATGCAGTTCAGGGTGCACATGCCACTGGCCTTGTCGATCACTCCCTGTGCCCAGAACAGTGTGCTCAACACACACTGGCTGTGAGCACTGGCTGGCTGGGGAGGCTTATGCAGGTGGGGGCCGTGTCCACAGGCTGCAAGTACAACCAGGTGAACAGCCACTTCCACTGCATCCGGGAGGGCTGCCAGTTCTCCTTCCTCCTGAAGCACCAGATGACCTCCCACGCCCGGAAGCACATGCGCAGGATGCTCGGGAAGAACTTTGATCGCGTGCCCCCCTCCCAGGTGAGTGCCTCAAGCAGGCCTGTGGGTGGCTCCACCAACCCCCGGGAGGCCCTGCTGCCCCTAGCGAAGGTGGCAGGCAGCTCCTCAGGCACCCTGCTTCCTCCCAGGGCCCCCCAAGCCTGATGGATGCTGAGACAGATGAGGGCATGGACTACACCGGCTGCAGCCCGGGTGCCGCCTCCTCCGAGTCCTCTACCATGGATCGCAGCTGCTCCAGCACCCCCGTGGGCAACGAGAGCACAGCGGCAGGTGAGCGCAGGACCCCTGCCTCCAGCCCCGCTTTGCCGCGTCCATCCTGGACACAAGGTTCACAGTGAGGTGGCCCTGAGGAGGACAGGCTGGTGTGCAGTGGACCAGCTGGTGTGTGGGATGTGGGACACTGAGGCCACCTCCTACCATCCTGCCACCTCCCCAGCACTCTGCCTTGTGCTTCAGTTTCCAGGAGAGGAGCCTGGGCCTGTCCTCCAGAGTTCCAGGAAGGCAGTACAGCCCAGCCCTCCGGCCTGCCCTGGCCCCCCTCAGGCCCTGGCCCCGCTCAGGCCCTGGCCCACTGCAGCCTGGGCCTGGGGTCCAAGAGAGGCACCCACCTGCCAGGCCCGCCCTGACCGCTCACAGCCGCCCTGCGGCCTCCCTCCTCTCGCTCCTCTCTCTGCTCCTCTGTCCAGTGTCTCCCACCTGCTCCACCATTGGTTTCTCATTTTGGTTCTTTTTGTTTGTTTGTTCTTTGTTTTGGTTCTTTTTTTTTTTTTTTTTTGCTTCTGCTTTTCTCCACCTTCTCCAGGCGGCCCGGCTCCTCCTCCTCCTCCTCTTCCTCCTCCTGCTGCCACTGGTGACGAGGCCACCCGTGGGGCCCCACGGCCCCCCCTGACTCCACCCTTCCCGCCGGCTGCGCTCCGGCCGCCCCTCCCCCCCCTCCCATGCCTCTTCTCTCCGTCCTGTCTCTCATACTCTCTGCTCAGTGCCACTCTGGGAGCCAGTCGCGGCCTGGCCCACCCCATCAGCAGCCCGCCCAGCTTCCCGCCTGTCACTGCCACTCCAACTCCAGTAAAAAGTGACGTCCCCCTAGTTCAGGACGCCGCAGGTAACTCGCACACACATTCTCAGCAGTATCTGTCACCCCACCCGATCCTTGAGACTGTGGTCCAGGACCTGACCCTTTTCTGTGGCCAGCTCAGTCAAGGACAGGTGTTTTTGGTGGTAGCTGGGGCCAAACAAAGCTGCATCCTGATGGCCAAGCACTCCTGAGACCAGAAAGCCTGGCTCCTATCCCAAAGACAGCTCCTTGTGACTCCTGCTCAGACCAGAGCATTGCTGCCAGCCATTTGCCCCTGCTCAGCAACTGGTCAGCCCAGAGTAGGCATGCCAGATTCCAGCTGGCTGCTCAGGGTGGCCTCACCTTGGGCCTGGGCAGAACAGAGCCTGTCCCTGTGGCTCTCAGGTGTTCAGCTTCCCACCCAGATTCGAGGGTCTTGATCTGGCCCCACCCCTCCCTTAAAGCTGAGCCAGGGGAAGAAACCTCTGGAGCCTCAGGCCTCGGGCTGTGCTCTGTGATAGAAGCTCTTCCTGCCCCAACTCCATATCTGGAGTCCCACGGGGAGGGTCTGCTGGCCCCTCACCTTGCAGACGGCATACCACCTTCCATGCATTGTCACCTCACATTGTGCCTGAGCACGGCTTTGTGCCAGGCCCCGGTGGCTGTGGCAGTAAGTACATGGGTTCTGCCCATTGAGAGCTGTCACCCTGTGACTTCAGACCCAAGAACACATCATCCCTGGTGGATTTCCAGGCCTGAGGCTCTCCCATGGCCCCTGCCTAGTGCCCCCACCCCATTCCAGCCCTCAGTTTCTCTTCATCTGCCAAGGGTGGGTGACTGGGCCTGTTCTCCAAATCCGCAAGGCAGTAATTTGGTGGACAGAGCGGTGGCAGGCATTCTGGCAGACTCAGAAGGGCCATGGCCCTCGGCCAGCACAGGGAGCAGCCTGGAGGATGTCCCCCTCTGGTGGGTCTGGGCCTTGGGTCCCTTATTTCTGGGGAGTGCTGCCTCCCCCCTGTGTAGCCAGTGGGTGCCTTCTGAAAAGGGTGAGGAAGCAAGCCCTTGGCAGTGGGCTCCTAAGTCCTGGGAAGCATTCTGGGCCAGCCTGGGCACTGATTGGGTGCCTGTCCTGTAGCTAAGCCCTTGTCTAGATCTGGCCCAGCGAGGAGACTCTGAGCAGGGGGTTGGTATCTTTTTGGTATTTAGTTCCTGAGGCCTGGCCGAGGAGGCCCACTAGGGGCAGAAACCTTAAGACCTTAAAGAGCCTTCTGGAACCAAGGAGAAGGTGCTCCTCAGGGCAGTTACAGCCCCAGATGGCCTAGGGCACTTGGCATCCCGGCTGTGAGTAGGCAGGTCCCCCTGCAGACAGGCAGGCAGCCCGGGGAACTGGTTTGCCCGCGGCGGGAAAGGAGCCGGCCTGTCCCTCATTAGAGGCAGGCGTGTGATGGGCCCTGGCCCCCCTCCAACTTGGGTAATTACACTCTGCGACCTAGATTCTCCCTTCAGCTTCAATTAGCACCAGGACATGTCCTCACTTCCTACCCAAACTGGTCAGGAAGCAGCCACCACATCCCGGCAAAGCTGGTTGGTCTGCCACCCAGGGATGCACGTGTGGTCGTCTGCAGGTCTGGATGACAAGGGAAGCCTGGGACTCCTTTGCTGTTCTGGGGGTGGGGAGAGGCGCCCTGGCCACCAGACCAGGGTCAGGGCCCTGTGTGAGTGTGACCCTGGCAAAAGAGGCAGCCTTCTGCACTGACTGCCCTGTGCCCCTTCCCCAGGGAATACCATCTCCATGCCCACAGCCTCTGGTGCCAAAAAGCGCTTCTGGATCATCGAGGACATGTCGCCCTTCGGCAAGCGGCGGAAGACGGCCTCCTCGCGCAAGATGCTGGACGAGGGCATGATGCTGGAGGGCTTCCGGCGCTTCGACCTCTATGAGGACTGCAAGGACACGGCCTGCCAGTTCTCGCTCAAGGTCACCCACTACCACTGCACGCGTGAGAACTGCGGCTACAAGTTCTGCGGGCGCACGCACATGTACAAGCACGCGCAGCACCACGACCGCGTGGACAACCTGGTGCTGGACGACTTCAAGCGCTTCAAGGCCTCGCTCAGCTGCCACTTCGCCGACTGCCCCTTCTCGGGCACCAGCACGCACTTCCACTGCCTGCGCTGCCGCTTCCNGGTGGCGGTTGTCCCAGCCCCCCACCCCCACCCCGTTAAAAAAAAGAGGCTGTGTCCCAACCCACCCAAATGGAGCCTTGGGGACTGGGGTATCAGCCACCCTGGTGGTGCAAACAGGAAGGATGCGGCTGTTTTGGGCTTTAATATTCAAAATGGAAAAAAATACAAGAAGTTGTACAGTATTTTTCCTGTAAAGGTTATTATTCTACGTAGAGCAAAGGAAAAAAAAAAAAAAGACAAGCAAAAGCGGGCGGCTGAGTGCCACACCCCGCGGACCAGCCTGAGCTTGGAGAAGGGGGTGCGACTTCTCCCGTGGGATGTTTAGCTTTGATTTTAGAGGCCTTAGCAGTTTGAGGCTGTCCGTCTTCACACTAGCACTGATGAGAGCTGCGTGATTCCAACTTTTAACTTGAATTTTGTAGAGACAAGAAAAATGGACTATTACTGTTGACACGAGTTTGTAGTTAATTTAACATTGGAGTTTTCCTCTGTTGGTTATGCGTGTGGCTTTGCAGGGCTTCTTGCTTGTTGTCCCAGTTTGTCTTCTTATTTTGCTCGGGATGCTTCTAGGCTGGTGCAACCCACCCAGATTCAGCCCCTTTTTCAAACCCCGCCTCCTGGAGGTTCTGAGGCTGTCAGCCCAGTGCAGGGCTAATGGCAGGCACACACCTGACCTGGCTGCTGCAGTCCCCAGACCGGGCAGGCTGCCCTCCAGCCTCTGTCCCTCTTCTGCACTTCAGGGCCCCAGGGGGCCTCCGGCTGGGGAGAAAGAACAGGCCCAGCAGGCATTAGAGGGGTGGGGTAGAGTCTTATCTCCCTGAAGCCCCCACCCCAAAGGGCTTCAAGGGCAGTGGTTTTCTTTTTCGTGTGTGTGTGTGTGTGTGTGTGTGTGTGTGTGTGTCTCCTCTCAGCTGCCCACAACTAGAAAGCCAGGACCCCCTGAGCTGGAGAGGGAGCAGGGAGGGAGGAGCAGTCAGACAGTGCACCTGATTCAACAGGAAGTCAATTGATTTCTAAACAGCCCCTACCAGAGCCTCCTGAATCCTGTGGGCACCATGTGCTGCTGCTGAGCATTTGCCCAGACTCTGACCTACCACAGGACTCTGTCTAAGGAGTTTTGTAAAGGAAAAAAACAAAAACAAAAACAAAAAAAAATTTTTCAATGTAGCAAAATCAAACAAAAAATTAAAAAAAAAAAGAAAAGAAAAACGAAGATGCCGACAGTGCGAAGTCTAGCCTTTTGTAACCTTCATATTGCACACTAGGACTATAAGCCATTGCTAGCTCATTTTGAATTTTAATGTGTAATTTTTGTTTTATTTTCTTTCTGTGGGGAAAATGATGCTTGATCCACCAATGCTCTTTTTAATGTTTTATAACTATGTATGTGTATATATATAAATATAAAATAATATGTATGCACATATGTGTGTATATATCTATATGTATATACATATATAGATATATAGAGATGTATAGAGAGGTTTTGAGACAAAAAAACGCAGAACGTGAAACCGAACTGAACAGCGCGTGCTCTGATTACTTGAATCTGGTCTCCTCGGCACCTGGTTATTAAGAACTGAATATTTTTCCACTTGAATTTAGTGCTATTAGAAATTTAATATATGTGTTTTATTTATTTGATTTTTTTTTTTTTTGCATGACTGATGCAAGGTTTGACATTTTCACTCAATAAAAACTGGAAAAAAAAAATCCATCAAGTTATCTTTTATTTTTAAAATCGCCCCCAAGCGGCTGGCCGTGACCCAGCTATGTGGGGTGGTGCAAACAAGCCCTGCTCCATGTGCCAGTGAAGGGAAGGGAGGAGGGTGCTGGTCATCTTCAAGCCCAGTGGGGAGATGGGGGACAGACCAGTTTTGTCCTGGGCACCAGGCCAGGTTCTTCCAGCTTGCTGATGACAGTGGTGGGCTCAGGACTTGCCCTGCTGGAAAGTGGTCTCCTCCCATCCTGGGCCCTGCCTGAAACCCGGCTTGAGGCTCAGGAGCACCCTCAGGTAGGGCCATCCAGCAGTGAGGCTCAGGCCTCCCCGAGACCCCGTCCTACCCTGTCCTAGTCAGGGCTACTGGGCGAGTGCTTGGCAGGGTCATCCTGCAGCCCCTCCTTCAGCGCCTTCCTCCTTCCTGCAGGGACCTGCCCAGGCCAGGAACGGCGCGTACCCGGATCCAGTCCGGATGCTGGCGAGGATCTGGCTCGAGGCTCATCATGGCAGAACTGGGGGCTAGTTCCTGGGTCCGTAGCCACGGGCCAGGGCCTGAGCTGCGGGCTCTGGTGGCTCCATGGCGGGGGCGGGGGGTGCCCTTGGACACCAGGGAGTGGCCCAAAGTGCAGACCTAACGGCTCCTCGTTTGGCTCCCACGTGCCTGACGCTTCTGAGGGTCCTCTTCAAACCTCATCATCCTGTCCGGCCTGTCCCGAGCTGGCCTCCAGGTGGCCCTGGGAGCGGACATGTGTGGAGCCACTCTTGTCCTCCATGATGAAGAGCATCTTGCTGGCTTGCCACATCCCTGCCACAGGGGAAGACCTCCACTTTTCTGAAGGGATCAAGAAGTTGGTCCCTGGGGCACACTCATCCCCCTCACTGCACCTGGCACATCTGAGCACCAGCCAGCTGCCTGGGGACCACAGCAGAGCAGCTTGTCCCCTCAGAGCCCAGCTTGGTGTCATCTGCCACCACAAAGCCTCTCTGGCCAGCCCAGGCCCAGCACACGGGGCCCTTCCCCGTCGGCCTTCCTCCTGGACCGAGGCCCATAGGCTATTTACATAAATACGTTTGTAACAGACACGAAAATATATACTTTTTTCCGTCTTATTAAAATGTTCAAGTTGGAACTCGCCTATTGTTTGTGGATGTCTTGATTCTGTTAAATAAAACAGTGACTAATTTATGGAATAAAACACAAGTTCAACAAATTAAAACCATTATTGGAGCTTTGTAGGCCCTGGTGGGCACATGGCCTCCCATGGGGCCTTAAGGAGGCAGGGAGCCAAGTCCCAGCCTCGGCTGGCAGGGGGACTGGGGGGTGGCGTGGCCACAGGGCTCCCCCTGGGCACCAAAGCAATGGGCAGCAGAGAGTGGGGGCAGGTCTTGGACTCCTGGAAGCTAGAGCCTCGAAGCAATTTGATGGTCTTGACTCGGCCCCCAAACTACCCCCTGTTCCCAGATCGACTGGGCCTGGATGGATTTTGGCAGATCCACACACCCCGGAAATAGGAGGTAAGACCAGCTGCCCAGCCAGCCTCCTGACAGGATCCAGGGAAGGGGCACTGGGTCTCACAGCACCACTCCAGAAAGACCAGGGAACCAACAGGCTGTTGCTCCTAGAGGGCAGAAAGAAGGGCCCACCCACCTGCACCCACTCGGCCAGTGGGGAGCCGGCTGCTGCAGGTGGCACCGCTCCCTGCTGGGCAGCAGGCAGTGGGCAGAGGCCCAGGAAGCTGCCCGTGGCTTGCTGGACCCAGTAGGAAATGCAGTCGGGCATGTTTTCCCTCTGGGATTTAATCAGCTCTGGTGGTGTGCAGTCAACACCCAAACTGAGGCACATTCAGGAGCTCTGGAACCTCCTGGCGAGAGCCAGAACCAGCTGCACAGGCTCCTAGCTGAGCATGGTGGCCTGCCCCTCCCCAGTGTGGTCCTTGGAGCAGGTCTGGCCCCAACCCAGAGAGTGGCAGGCCACTGAGCAAGGCAGGTTGTCTATTACTGTTCTGAGGGTCAGACCTGGCCCCACAGGTGGCCTTGGCCCAGGGCCAGGGCCCAGGGTAGGAAGAAAACACACTGCCCCAGCCTGGATCAGACCTCCAAGAAGCAGGACCGGCCACAGCGCCCCTGGAAAGCTCTGGAATCTGGGGCCTTGCCAGAAACAAAGAGAAGCCAGGCCTGTGCCATCCTTCCTGGGAGGAACTGCCCTACCCTCTGGGGCAGATCAGACAGGAAGTGGCTCCAAAGGCCCCCAGCAAGGGCCGGAGGCAGAGGACAGCTGATGTGGCCATCGCTGGCTGCTTGATGTCCCCTAGGCCCACAGCCCACACCTGGAGGGAGACCCCAGTTCCCTACCAAAGACTCTCCATAAACTTGTGCCGAAATTTCCAGCTGGGGCTACTGGTGTTCACCAGGGGACCCAGCATCCGCCACTATGAAGACGTCCTTCCTGGCAGCACTGGCCATGGAGAAAGAAAGGCTCAGGCCACTCGCGATGAAGCCGTAACAAGCCCCGGCTGCTGGAAGGGGGAGGACTCACAGGTGCTCCTTCACGCTTCAGGTCAAATCACCCCAAACGCTGGCTGAGATTTCAAACTCATTTTGATAAGAAAGAGTGTCAAGAGCAGTGGCCTGGTGTGGCAGGCGCAGGGCGGTGCCCGTGGAGGCCCGCGGCTCCTGCCTGGGCCTGGCCCTGTTTCTAGACATTCTCCTTGGCCAGGAGGCCACTGGCCCCAGGGTAAGACACACCTGCGCTGAGCAGGGACAGAAGAGTGGCTTTGCTCTTCCTGTTGGAAAGGAGGGTCAGGCCCGTGGGGTGGCCAGGGCCTGGTGCCCGCCCCAGGTGGATGCTTCACCTGAGGGGTCTCACAGGCACCTCTGCACTGCCCCACGCCCCCTCCCTCTTCTCTGCAAGCAGATGGCGCCAGCATGGGCTTTGGGAGGGGGGCAGGGCGGGGGTGTGAGGACCCAGAGGACAGGCAGCTCTGAGGAGAGCTTCTGTTTTTATTTTAAAACAAATTACGAGACCCACCACACAGCACAGCAAAACCAGAGGGGTGGGAGGGGACTCTCCTTCCCTGCCCGTCCACTGGCCGTCCTCATCAGCGGACATGTACTTCCGCAAAAGGAAAAAGGTCAACACTTGTGGACACAAATTTGGTAGCCCCTTCCCCCAACTCAGAACGCCCCCTTTTCCCACCCAAGAGGTCCCAGGACACGGGCCGCAGATGGTCACCCCAGGAGCTGAGATTTCCATGGGCGACTACCTGCTCTGGGCCTGGCCTGGGGCCTCCCTGCAGGAGGGTCAGGCCCGCGCAAGCCCCTAGGATGCTCCCGGCCTGGCCTCCTCTTTGGGTGGCTCGAAAGCCAAAGGAGGGCCCCTGTCCTTCCCCAAAATGCCCCTGTCCAAGGGAGTCCCACAAGTCACCCAGTGCTAGGGAGACCCCGGAGTCGGAGGGGAGCCTGTTGGGGGGGTCAGGACAGCTGGCTCATGGCCTCCAGGCACTGGGCTAGTCTGTTCCTAACGGCGCTTTATAAAAAGACGTTGTAATTGAGTTTAATAATCTACTCCCTTCCAGAGAGGGCCTGACAGGCGCTGCCTGCTGCTCACTTCTGCCCCATTCCAAATATTTTTACCTTATTTGGATGAAATGCATTATTTTTCTAATGAAAGGCTTTTTTTCCGCAGGGCCGTCCGCCCTGGTCCAGCAACAGCCTTTATTAGGCAGCACTTGTGCGTTTTGGGGAGGGGTTTTCCTCTCCCTGAAGTCATGCCAGACTCTCTGTCCTCAAAAGCAGAACTCGGCGCTCAGGACCTGAGGGGCAAAGGCCTGGGGCCCCAGGTTCTCACCCCTTCTCCTCCCTGCTTGAGCTGGGGACTTTCCCTCCTGCTGACCCCTGGGCTAGGAATACGTGCCCTGAGGTGGCCCTGCAGCCCCCACCTCATGAACGGTGAAGCCCAGGACCCCTCTTTCAGGGCCCAGGTCTTGAGGGGGAGGGATCGCGAGGTCCTGGTCGTGGCCAGCACCTCCCCTGCCTCGACCTTCCCCTGGACACCTGCTCTTTGGTCTCACTAGGAGGGACCCTGGAAGTTTAACAACTATGACAAATGGTGACCAAACCCAGGGGGGTCCTGTCTGCTCAGCAGCCATGTCCCCACTCACCATGGAGGGACAGCAGCACAGCAGCCAGAGGGGGAAGGCCCGGCATCAGCTGCCCCGGCGGGGCCACGCCCTACCCTCTGCTGGAGCAGCCAAGGTCAGTCGGCCTGGCCACCAAGGCTGGGATTCCTTGGGTCCCTGAGAACACAGGGTCCCCTCTCAGGCAGGCTGGTCACCCCAGAGCTGAGATTCTCAGGGATGCAAGGAGGCAGGGGACGAAGCAAGAGGACAAGTGCAGGGATGGCTCTCACCAGGCTTTGCAGGTCCCTAAGGGTCACATGGCTGGGGAAACAGACCTGAGGAGTGTCACCAGAGGTGATGAGGACAGAGGACAAGCCTGCCCCCCCCCCCAGGCCAGACAGGCAGGGCCACTTGCTGCCTCGGTGGGCCCCGCAGCAGGGCTGTGACCTCTCTCTTCTGGAATAAAACTGCCCTGAGGCCAAGTCCCTCAGTCTGGCCAGGGCCTGGGAGGCCACTGGGGGAGCTTGCACCCCGCTGTGGCCACCTGCAGTGGTGGCCAGGGCCTGTGCCATTTCTGGGCTGTGTCCACAGGAGGCCCAGACAGGGCAGTGCCAGCAGTCCCAGGCCCGGCCCAGGCGGACTCGAGGAGCGCGGAGCGGCCCTTGGCAGGAGCTGCTGGCTCAGGTTTGCGCTCCATGCTCTGTGAAGGTTAGAGGGAGGCAGGGAGGGCGCGGAGACAAGGCAGAGGACACCCGCTCCTGGGAACGCGCGTCCATTTAAGGAAGAAGCTCACCACGCTCACACCAGGTCTGAGCCCAGCCAAGGAGGCCCTGCGGCTCCCAGGACGTCGCCCCTGCGGCCCGCACAGGAAGGACTCCTGCAGTTCCGGGTGAGCAGCCCTGGGGAAGGCCCCGGGGTCGGGGGACAGAGGCTGCCCAGGCCCCTCGCCCTCCCCACGTCCCTCTGGCCCTTCTTGGGGCTCAGCTGGGGTGCTTCTGAGCAGTCCTCAGGGGGCACGAAGGGCCCTCAGCAGACAGGGAGCCACAGGCAGGAGTTAAATAGTGGCAACTCGTATTTATTACAATTATATACAATCATATCTTATATTCTGAAATCTATACATGATGACACAAATGAACATGTTCCTTGGTGGGAAGGACAGACATGGCTGTTGGTCAGGAAGGCTCTGCCGCCTGGCCCTGCCGTGGAGCGAAAATCACGTCTCCCCACGGGATCAGCTGAACCACGACACAGCCGGCGAGGACGGTCTGAAGCGCAGTGTGATTTCATTTGTTGGAGAGGATGCCAGGGCGTGTGGGCTGGGGGTGGGGACAGGTGCCCACCTGTCAGGCAGGGCCCGGCTGTGGGGAGGCTGGCCCTGGCAGGCTGTTGCTGAGGGGGAATGGGTCCAGGGCTCTGGCTTCTGGAAACAGCGCAAAGAGTGAGCCATGGGCCAGGCCTAGAGGACAGAGCAGGGATAGCAGAGACCAAGGGGACTGTGGCTCCTCCCCACTGGGAGAAGGCAGGTAACCACATGAGCTCTTGCCATGCACGGTGTCAGCTCAGTCCAGACGCTCAGCCGGCCAGCACCCCGAGGAGACACTGTCGGGGGTGGGGCTCCGAGGCTTGGTGTCCTCGGTCTGGCTGTGAGGAAGGCAAAGCCACCTGCTTGGGCTGAGCTGAGTGGGGTGTGGGCTGGGCCTGGGATGCTGCTCAGGTGAGACGCAGATGTGGACAGAAACGGGAGCCTCACGCTCTGCAGCCAAGCACAGCTCTGCCCAGACCTTGGCTTGAGGCCATCCCCGCCCAGAGCCAGAGCCCAGAGCCCAGAGCCCACAGCTGGACGGTGTCCCTGGGAGAGGCCCTAGTCCCGCTCATTCTCGTTGCTGGCACCCTCGGGCCGCCGCAGCTTCTCCACCTGCTCGTTGATCTGCCCGTCCCCACCTCTGCGGTCCTCCCTCTGCACCCCCAGGACGTCCTCCTCATCCACGTGGCTCACATCGTCGTCCTCCTCGTCCTCCTCGTCCTCCTTGTCCTCCCTCTTCTCTTCCTCGCCCTGCACCTCCATCCTCACCTGGCCCTTCACGTCCACCACGCCCTCGCCTTCCTCCGGGGGGCCTAGCAGGTGGTAGGTGGCCGTGGAGCCCTCGGGACTGTGGCTCTCCTTCCCAGGCGAGGGGGACGTGGACTCGTTGCTGACTGGCGAGATGTCACTGCTGCTGTGGTGGGTCACAGCTGCAGGGCTGGAGGGTGACGGCGATTTGACTGGAATCTGCCAGGAGGGGATCTTCGG
The DNA here is from genome assembly GCF_001458135.2 of Marmota marmota marmota. Classification (NCBI taxonomy): domain Eukaryota; kingdom Metazoa; phylum Chordata; class Mammalia; order Rodentia; family Sciuridae; genus Marmota; species Marmota marmota. Next base: position 1,615,679 of record NW_026000102.1, read on the forward strand.
GGCTGACGGGGATGGCGGGAACTGTCTCCTGGCAGGGGAGAGCAGGGGGCCAGGCCGAGGTTGGTGACCCCAGCTGGGGCTCCCCATCACAGCCCCTCCTTCACTGACCCCCGAGAGCCATGATGGGAACAGTGCCCCCAGAGATACCCAGCAGGGGACCAGAGAACAAACCTCTTGGCCCAACGGAGGCTGCATCAGCTAAGAAGGGTGCCAGAGCCCTTGCGCTGCCCACAGGATGTCCGGCTGCACTGGGGGCTCTGGGGCCTCCCCTGCCTAGAGTGAGGCTGTCGAGCTCCTGACCCAGCAGTGCCCTGCCTCCACCCCAGAGGCAGCAAAGGAAGGAAGCAGGCGCTGCAAGGGCTCGGGACACACGGACCTCGACACTAACTTGTCTATGGCCTGGGCAGAAGGTGGCCACTGGCCGAGGCTCAGACATCAGCATCAAGAGGTAACTTGGTGCATGTTGGTAGAAAGCCTCTGAGCCCAAGTGACAGGGAACAGACAGGTTTCCCTTTCTGCTTCCGTGTTCCCTTCTAGGCCCTGGGCCAGCAGCCAGCCCAGACCAAATCCCATTCCAGGGGGGACCCGGGAGGCCAGGCCTGCTTGGCAACTGCTTGGAAGTGAAGATCTGTGACTTGCAGGCCCATCCCTGTAGGGACCCAGGGGACAAAGCCCTGTTCCCACTCTGGGCAGCCAGCACTGGCCGCAGAAACAGCCTCCACCTCAGGGGCGCACACCCCAGCCTTCACTAGCCTCAGCGGCACAAAGCCAGTGAGGAACTCCACCTGCTCAAAGTTCCCCAACTGCCTGGTCTCTCCACCACCAAGGTCAGGAAAGATCTCTTCTACTAATCACCCTCGGGCCCCTGGGCCCCTCACCTGTTCTGAGGACATGTTCTCTTCCTCAGGGAACACAGGGCGGGAGTGTTTGAAAATGAGGTCTCTGGCTACCCAATCCCTACACCCTCCATCCCTGATCCCTATGAAGGTCCCACATTGGGCGCCACTGAACCCCAAGTCCAGCGGAGGAAGGACAGCATCCAGATAAGGGCTGCCAGGGTGCCGCTTGTGTGGGATGACCACTCTTCCTGGTTTCCCAGGACAAAGAGGCTCCTGGGACACTGGACTTCCAGCTTTAAGATCAGGTCAGGCCTGGGCAAACCAGGAAAAGCTGGTCACCTTACCATCAGGGCTGCCCTGTGGAGGGACAGCACAGGAATACCAGGGAAGGTGGAGGGAGGTGAGGACTGTTCTGCCCGTGGAGAGCTCCTCGAACTAAGTGGCCCTCACTGGGACTTTCTCTGGGCAAAGCTGTCACTGAGGTTGTCTGGGCTCAGGAAGGGGGAGGGGTAGCCTGCCTCTAGGAGCCCCTGCTTCAGGAGGAACCGAGTGGGAGTGCCCACTGCTCCTCGCCTGAGAGGTCCAGAGAGCCGCTGCTATTTCAAAACCGTTGTGGGTGCCGCCGACTGTCAGCCTGGAGGGAGAAGGGCTCTGGGGAGGGAAGCAGAAGCTCCCAGGTCTCCGCACTCAGTGCCAGAATCCCACAGCTCAGTCAGAAGCTGCCTGGGGAGCCCTGGGGGAGCCCTGAGCTCCCCACCGCTGCGAGGCCAGCCCAGGAGGTCTCTCCTGCTTGCTGTCCCAAGCAGGGACCTAGATAAGGTGGAACCTGAGCCTTCTCGCCTACCGATTTAAAAGAAGCCCTTTTAAGGAGTTAATTTCCGACTTGAGTTCGTTGATATTCTGGGACTCCAGGATCCAGTTGGTGGATGTGGTGGCCTGAAAGTCAAGACACAGGAGATGCAGGTCAGAGTGGCACCCCCATGCCACCCGAGTGGGCAAGGTGTGGCTTAGGAGCACCCTGAAGGCAATAGCAGCTGGCACATTTTATCTGGCCACAGCCTGGCGATCCTGCGTGAAGGGCCTGGCACTGCCGGAGGCAACTCCCTTCAAAACCACACTCCCTGGGCTCTGGGTGTCTAAGGGCACAGGACAGGCAGCACCGTGGTACTGTGGGTTTGTAAAGTGACGTGATGCGTGAGCTCTCATCTTTCAGGGAGACTCGCTGTGGTATCTGAAAGGAGGGGTGACACCTGGAGGACGGGCAGGGGTCTGCTGGAGTGAGCAATGCCCTCCCTTCTGTGTTTGAAATGCTCATTAAAACAAAAGAACAATAAAAACTAAATCCCACTCCTTCCAAAAGAAATGCCCCTTGGAAGTGAGCAAGGGGCTCAGCCGGGGTGGCCTCAAAACTGGTGTTCCTGAGCCTGGAAGCCACACCGGGCATCAGAGAGGCTGGGGCACCTCAACCCTTGCGGGCCACTCCTGCAGCCTGGAGGACAGGCTTCACCACATGCTGGGCTGCTTGGGGCTGCTGGGGACCTCCTGCTCCTGCTAGGTGATGTCTGGTCTCTAGAGGGCCCTGGGGGCCAGAGGACATCCCAGGACTGCTCCTCCCTGTCTGCAAAGCCACCTGCAGGTCATGCTACCCAATCACATCCCTTCTTTGGGATGACTCTGGTTGCAGAGCAGAGACGAGAACAGCCCCTGGGCTCTGAGCTGCCCTTCCCCAGGGCCAGGACAGAACCTCCTTCACACAGGGCTGCTGCACATGGCTTTTGGCAAATCCTGTCCGGACAGATGGACAAGAGGAGAGCCAATCCCACCACCGCGCATGGGAGCTGCGGGTGGCCAAGCCGCCGGGGTGAGTGTATTGGGTATATAGTGGTTCACCCCGGCCAGGAGGCCTCAGCTCAAGTGCCTGCCTCCCTGAGCCGGAGGCTGCCTCCAGATGGGGTGAGCCTGGCTCTTTCCCCAATGCACAGTGGCGACTGCAGGCCCACCCAGCTGAGGCCGCCCAGGGGGAAGGAAACCTGCAGTCCAGGAGAATGCGGGCCCATGTCTGCCACCCTCACACACAACCCTGCAGGGTCCCCACTCCAGATCAGCAGATGACGAGGGCACAGAAGCTGCTGATGAGCTCCTCCGCGCCCTGGAAGCTACAGCAGCCCATCAAGCAGGAGCGACTTCCACTCCCGGCCTGCACAGGACTCCGATTACCAAACGCATGTGCTGCCAGATGCCAGGATTCAGAAATAAAATCTGACATCTGGGGCTTTTTAGCCAATCTCTTTAAAAAACAGTTGTCAAAAACTCGCAGCCTTCAGTTTTATGTAGGTTTTTTTAATTACTTAAAGCTCTTCTTTTTAATTTTTTACAGTGCTCCAGTAGGAGTTTGGAAGCCAGATATAAAAACTTACATCACAGCTGAGAAAACACAGCTCTGAGTCTTTGGTTTATGGGGTAACCAAAGTCCTCACATGTGTTTAGATGCCAGGCTGGAGAACCCCACTTCATCACCAAGAGGGGGACAGAAGCCTGGAGGGGGAGGGGCTTGAGAACAGCAAGTGGAGGAGTTCTATGGGGCCATCTCAGCCACCAGGAAAAGCCCACCCCACCCGCCTTCAAATTCAACACGTGGTCTTAATCTTAATGTTTAAGGTCTGAAAGCAATTTCCCAGTTTCCAGAATGGCTGCTGGCCACTGACAGGCCACTGATCCAAAAGATAACCAAGTGGGGTGAAGGCTGCTGCCACAGGGACCCACAGGGTCAGGTGGCTGCAGCCACCTGAGGAGGGGGTGAGGCAACACCTGGGTGTGGGAGAGACATTGGGAGGGGGTTCTTGGGTCTTCACAACAGGCACCTAAGACTCTATCAGAAGCAGGAAGTGATCCACTTTCCTGGTTTTGCAATCTAGTGCATTGAAGGTGTCTTCCCTTAGCAGAACAGACTGGGTAAAATCCTTTAGAGGACATTATGGAGCCACGGGACCACTGTCTCCTGGGCCCTGTCTGCCTAAGCCATGATGATGCTATCATACACCCATGAAAACCAGGGCTGCAACCCTGAGACCTGACCAAAGTCAGGCAACATTCTAAGCACATCCACAATCCAGCAAAGCAGGAACCATCATAGCTCCATTGTATACATGAGGAAGACTCAGAGAAGTTAAGTAACTTGCCTGTGGTCCCACAGCTAGCAAGTAGGAAAGTGAGGATTCTAACCCAGCAGATGGATCCCTCAGTCTGATACTGCCCAGACTGCTGCAGATTTGGGCAATAAGGCATGGAAAACTTCCTCAGTCGATCCTGGGTGGTTCCCATTCCACTGGGATCACCCAAGCCCACGTACTTGAGGCAAGGTTAGCCCATGCACCTGGGGCGGGCACAGGGGTTGCTGGGAAACTGCACACTTCTCCCTTCTGTCCCCTCATATTCTCCCTGTGACTTGCAGCCCAACTACAGGCACCTACGATGATGGCGCCCAGAGCTGTGGGGGTGTGGCTGTCATCAGAGGTCACAGAGAAAAGGGCAGCTTTCTTCCCTCCTCCTGTTGGGAGGTGACAGGAAGGGTGGCCTCAATGGGTAACTGCCATCCAAGTGTACGGTGATGCCTCCCTTTTCCACAGGAAAGGTTAGACAGCAGATGGCAGGTGAAGGACATTCAGACCTTGGAAGACAACATTCAGACCTGGGGCACAAGGACCAGGGCGAAGAGCTGGACAGGACAGACAGGGCCTGGGGGAACCCAGGGCCCAGAGGTAAGTACCTTGGCGGTGGCGAGCTCGTGGGCCAGCTCCTGGACCTTCTGCTGCTGCTGCCTCAGCAGCTCCTGGACAGAGGCCAGTGTCGTCTGTACCTGAGTCACTGGGGAAGAGAGTGTGGCGTCTGGTGAGGTGGTGCCCACAGACTGTCTCCTCAGTCCCCGTGCCTGTGGGCAGCCCCTATTCCTGCTTCGGTTCATTTATCTGCAGGCCCTGCCCCCTCACCTCCGATGACTCATCTGCGCCCTGGAAACCCACCTGCGCTGGACCTGCCCTCCGGACTTCCACTCTGTCTTTCTACTGTGTGCTTGTCTATGGTCAACAGCACACTGGTCCAGCCTCTCCCTCTAATCACGCCTGGCTGCGCCGTCCTGGCTCTCCCGGCCCCTCTCACTGCCTCACTCATCTCATGGGCCTAGCCGTGTCCTTGGGAGCTCAGGGCATGTCCAGCCTGGGAAGGCCGAGGCTCAGGCTTCCGCCACATCCAGGAGGACTGAAACTGCGGACCCTGTCTCCAGTGCGCCTTCCTATCCTACTCCCACCCTGAGGCTGTCTGCCTAGACCCCACTGTCACATGGCCCCTGGGACCAGGTATCACCGCGTCACCCTCCTAGGAGCAAATGCCAGTGTGACAGATACGTGCTACAGACTTCTGAGGATTTCACGAAGGTGCCCCTGAGGGACATGGGCTACCTGGACAGGAGGCTCCCGCCTGCCTCGGGGTTTGAGATGCAGAGCTCCACCTGGTAAACAAGCTTATAACGGAGCAGAGCCACCTCTGGCGCGACAGGTCCCAGCTAATCTGGGCCATCGCTGGGGCAGCGGGTAATGAACGCCAGCCCTGTGGAGTCAATAACAGAGGAGGTGGCCGGGGTCCCAGGAGCCACAGTAATTACAGACTCTCCTGACCCTGCCGTGGACTCTTAGAGGGAAGGGGGGAAATCAGTGAAAACCCCCCTGAAAACCTCATAGAAGCAGAAATTAAAAATGAACTTTACAGCCCTTAGAAAGGCTGTCATTTTATTCCCCTTATTAATATTCTGAGGTTGGGAGCCTTTCCGTAAAAACATAATTAATTGAGGCCGCGCCGACAGTAAACAAGCAATTTCAAATTAAACCGAAATGACGGCGGCTTCATTTGCAAATGTGAACAGATTCTCAGAGCAGATAAATGAAGTCACCACATAAAGTGGAGACGGAGGGAGAGGGGAGGGGCTGCGAAGGGGCTGCGTGGAGAAGGCTTTGAGGGGTGACTTGATGGAGTCATTAATCTTTACCTGTCTGGGCCACGCTGCCACTCAGCTCAGAGAGACTCGCCGCCATCCTCTCCAGCTGCTTCCTGTCCTCGCGGCCGCCCAGGATGAGGGGCAGCAGGTACTTCTGCAGGAAGCAGAGGGGCGGGAGCGGTGTGCACACAGGTACCTGACATCCGTCTCTCAAATCCCGCCACCCAACTTTCTCTCGTCCTCCCCAGGTTTGGGGAACCCTGGCACATCCATAAGCGAACAAAATACTTGAAAAAGTTATAAGACTGCGATTATAACCATCTAAAATTCTGTCTGAATAAGGACAAGGATCGGGAGAGAACAGGGATGAAGAAAGCCAGTGTGCATGTGCACATGCGTGTGCGCTGGGGACAGAACCCAGGGTCTGGCACCTGTCGGGCAAGCTCCACCACACAGCTGCAACCTGGCCCCAGGAAAACCAGTTTGGTCTGCTGTGACAGGAAACTTTTATTAGTGATGTCATATTTTCATGACAAAAACTTTAAATTCTACTTTAACAGTTGTAAGATGAAAATGTGGAAGGATATACAGGAAAACAATGCTGTTGGCAGCCTCCTGTTTCACCCTTCAAAACAAATTATTAAAATTAAATGAATAAAAACTTACTCAAGAAACTAAAGGGAAATCAGCTGCAGACTTCAGGGCCCTGGTTTTTAGTAGGGGATGATACCGTGGTCTCCCGAGATCACTTGGTCTTTGCTAAACCAAGGCTGAATCCTCAGAAGCAGCCTCCTTCAGAGACAAACAACTCACTTCTCACAGGTACCCCAGGGGGTAAGCTGCACCTGGCGACTGTGATGCCACCAAATAAGAACCCTGAACACCCGGTCCTCTGAGCACTGGAGGAAGGCCCTCGAGGGCATAGCTGGACACCCTGCTGCAAGGCTTGGAACAGGGGTGTGGAAGGGCGGAGGCAGGTAGCAGGCCACTGGACAGCAGGATGAGGCGAATGTCCTTCGACCCACAAGACAAGGGGCCAGCACACGAGGCCCCCTATTTGAGGGGAGCGAGACCCAGTGCAACTTGAAAAGGAGGGTGCTAGAGCTCACGCGGCGTGGGCCTGGCTGGGCCACACAAGGGTACTTTGTTTCTTAGTCTATTTGGGCCCCAGATGGGGAAAAAAGATGGAAACTTCTCCATTAAGGCTTCTGTATGGGGAAGGAGAAGGCCCTTCACAGGGGGTTTGTGGGAGAGCTTATTTCAGGAGTGACTCCTAAGTGAAGACCATCATTCAGCTTAAGTGTAGAAGCATTTTCTATTTTGCAAAGTGCTTTTCAGCCACCCTGTGAGTTATTACTCACAACTGAGCTAAAACTCATCAAATGTAGTCTGACGTTGCAGGTGGAAAATTCCCTAAGTATAAAAGTCAAGAAACTCTCACACATGTAAACAACTATGGGCTCCATTTCTGAGGTCAGAAGTGACAAGAGGCACATGCCCTGTTCGGCCTAAGTCTTATGCATGTGTGCAGCAAGAGGGTGGCTTTTTCCCACTTTCTTTTTTCTTCTTTTAATTTTTTTTTTTTTTTTTTTGAGAGAGAGAATTTTTTTAATATTTATTTTTTAGCTTTTCGGCGGACACAACATCTTTGTTTGTATGTGGTGCTGAGGATCGAACCCGGGCCGCACGCATGCCAGACGAGCGCGCTACCGCTTGAGCCACATCCTCAGCCCTTCTTTTAATTTTTTAAAAAATATTTTTTAGTGTTGATGAACTTTTATTTTATTCATTTATGTATATGCGGTGCTGAGAATTGAACCCAGTGCCTCACACATGTGAGGCAGGCACTCTACCACTGAGCCACAACCCCAGCCCCTCTTTTTTTAATTTAAAAAAACTATCAGCAAATATTCTAGAAATTCTTTATTTTTTTCTTTTTTAGTACTGGGGATTGAATACAGAGGTGCTGTACCACTGAAACACATCCCCAGCGCTTTCTTTTGAATTTTGAGATTTCTTTTGAATTTTAAGTTGCTTAGGGCCTTGCTAAAATTGTTGAGGCTGGCCTTGAACTTGCAATCCTCCTGCCTCAGCCTCCCACGTTGCTGGGATTATAGGTGTTTGCCACTGCGCCCAGCTCTGTTCCACAAATTCTTCAGTCACCATTGTGACCGACATTTCAATGTCTTTCTTCTTTTATAAAGCAGGTGAGAGGGGCTGGAGCTATATAGCTCAGAGGCAGAAAGCTTGCCTAGCATGCGTGAGGCACTGGGTTTGATCCTCAGTACCTCATAAAAATAAACAAATAAAATAAAGGCATTCTGTCCACCTACAACTTAAAAAAAAAATTTAAAAACCAAACCAAAAGGAAAAAAAAAAAAAACCAAACAGGTGAGAGCCCCGAGCTCTGTGGAGACGGACAGCAGCCCTCTGGTGCACCTACACCAAGGGGCTGTGCTTCCTGCTCCTCTCAGGGCCTGCGCTGTGGCCTGTGGCCTGAGCCTGTGGGGCTCACAGGGCCGAGGCACTCATTGGAAAGCTGTGTGTCGTCATATTATCCTTCCTGGTGCCTAATCTGTGCCAGTGATTTGGAAGAAGCCGTCCACACACAAGAAACGGGTGGGTATCCACTCAGAGGAGGGAGTCCTAGGATCCAGAACATTTTGTTTCCAGATTTTTTAAAATTAATTAATCTATTTGACAGCAGAATGCATTTGACACACTGTACACAAATGGAGCACAACTTCTCCTTCCTCTGGCTGTCCACGGTGAAGAGTCACTCCTCCAGTGTAATCGTGCATATATACACGGTAATAATGTCTGTCTCCTTCTACTGTCCTTCCCAGCCCCACAACTCCACTCCTCTCCTCTCACTCCCCCCTACACAAACCAAAGTTCCTTCGTTCTTCTCTATCCCCCCACCCCCACTATGAATCAGCATGTGCTTATCAGAGAAAACATTCAGCTCTGTTTTTTGGGGGATTGGCTTATTTCATTTAGCATGATATTCTCTAGTTCCATCCATTTACCTGCAAATGTTATCATCTCATTCTTCTTTAAGGCTGAGTAATATTCCATTGTATATATGTACCACATTTTCTTTATCCATTCATCTGTTGAAGGCATTTAGGTTGGTTCCATAGTTAAGCTACTGTGAACTGAGCTGCTATAAACATTAATGTGCCTGAGTCACTACAGTAGGCTGATTTTAAGTCCTTTGGGTATAAACCAAGGAGTGGGATAGGTGGGTCAAATGGTGGATCCATTCCAAGTGTTCTGAGGAATCTTCATATGGCTTTTCCATAGTGGTTGCACCAATTTGCAGTACCACCAACTATGTAGCATACCTTTTCCCCCACACCCTCACCAACACTTATTATTGTTTGTATTCTTGACAGCTGCCATTCTGACTGGAGTGAGATGAAATCTTAGAGTAGTTTTGATTTGCATGTCTCTAATTGCTAGAGATGATGAACATTTTTTCATATGTTTTTTTGTGTTTTTTTTTTATAATTTTTAATATTTATTTATTTTTAGTTATCGGCAGACATAACATCTTTGTTTGTATGTGGTGCTGAGGATCGAACCCGGGCCGCACGCATGCTGGGCGAGCGCGCTACCACTTGAGCCACATCCCCAGCCCTCATATGTTTGTTGATGGATTGTATTTCGTCTTCTCTAAAAGTGTCTGTGCAGTTTCTTAGCTGAACTGATTGGGTTATTCAGTTTGTTGTTTTTGTGTGTGTGTGTTAAGTTTTTTGAGTTCTTTATATATCCTGGAGACTAGTGTTCTAGTGATAAAGATTTTTTCCCATTCTGTAGGCTCTCTCATCACGTTACTGATTGTTTCCTTTGCTAAGAAGTTGCTTCCGGATTTCTACATGGCAATTTCCAACTACAGCAACAGATGTTCCACTGAAAAAATGTTATTCTGCTATAACTCTGCCATTAGCTTTTGTATTAAGCCCCAAACTAAGAATCCCAGGATGCAAGGTTTAAATGTATTTCACTTGCTATAAGTTACAATGGTGAGTCTGGAATTCATTCAGGCCCTGGGTGGCCTCCAGGTTGAGCAGATCTTGGACCTGAGACCCAACCTGGCTCTTCACCTTCTAGAAAAGACTCATTTCTTCAGATCCAAGGTGGGCCTTTTCACTGGTGTCAACAAAGTAAATGTTTGCTTGGTGCCTAGGTTCTGTGGTAAGCAATCAACTCTGCTTATGAGTCCTGAGGAATCCTACGTTATACATTCCCTGGAAGAGAAGGCAATCCCACGAACATGGCTACACTGAGGTTCCCCAACCTGGCTTTAAATACTAAGGTAGAACAACGGAGTTTGGGGTGCTTCCAGTGAGTCAGCCGCTTGTCTCAGCACTTTCCTGTGCTCTTCATTACAATCTCACGAAGCAGGTACTGCAGCTGCTCCTCAATGATGAGGAGAGGGAGTCATGTCACAATGAAGCACTGGACATCAACAATGATGCAATACACCTCATCTCCCAGGCTACCTTCAACGTGCCTAAAACATGCACATCAGCTGACGGTGGGTAAAATCGTCTAACAGTCTCTCTTACAATAAGATGTTGACAATCTCGTGTGATTTACTGAATATTGCACTGAAGGTACACAGCAAGGGTTGCAATGGGTGTGCTTCTGCACCATTGTAAAGGTGACTATCGTAAGTTGGGGACCATCTGTTTTATCCTAATTTTACAGATGAGCCTGTGGTCAGTTTCTCAGGGCAGAGCCAGGGTTTAACTCAGGCAGATGGCCCCCAGCGTCCATGCTCTTAATTTATCCCTCACAAATTACACATCAGGCACCATTCTAAGTGCCCGACCCAGACTGCAAGGGACAGACCTCAAGGTCACCCTGTGAGTAGAGACTCAGGAGTGGAGCAGGAGAGGAGGGGCTTGTGCCTGCCAGGCCTGGGTGCGCATTCCCTCCTGCGCCTGCAGCACCCCGAGGACAGCACCTCTGTGCAGGAGGTAAACCAAGAGCTGGAAGAGGGGAGCTGACTGCCAGGGCAGCAGGTAGAGCACCTGTAGCCTCTGGGAAGACAACTTACCTTGTACAGCTGATGAAAGCCAAATGCAATTCCCGCCATGATGATGGCCAACGCACCATAATCTCGCCACCGGGAACCTACAGGGCCTGATAGTGGGAGAAAGGAGGCAGAGTCAGGGGGGACACCCAGCATCCTTCCCTGGGGAGAGGCAAGTGTGTGACTCAGCAGATGGGCAAGTAGGGTACACGGCTGTGACTGTCAGAAGTATCAGTTCAGCTCTGTCCCCTTCTCTTCCCAGGCTTTCCGAACCATCTGCCTCACTGGGGACAGCAGAGACAGCTAGTCATCTGGCCTCAGCTGTGCATGCTGGGCAGAGGTATGCAGCAGCAGTGAGCTGAGTGACCAGCAGGGAGCCAGGAGGCAGGGCCCTGTGAGGATGGCATGAACACACCCCGGTGTACAGAACCACATGGGCAGACGCCCTACTCCAGAGAAAGATCATCGAGGGCACCACAGACCAAGGTGACCTCCCTGCTCTGCTCTCACATGGAGCTGGGGAGAAAAGACAGAAGACACAAGTCTCTGAAGGACGGAGCAAGGCAACTTCACAGAGTGACAGAGCCTATCCAGGGCATGTGCCTGTGGGGGTAGCGGGGGGAAGAGACCAGGGGTCAGCAGGGTCTTGGAGGAGGTAAAGACCAAGACCTGTGGTTCTGGGGACAAGGGAAAAACAGGCATCAAGTAAAGAGAGTGGGTCAGTGTGGACCTGATGAGCACCTGGGCCTCAGCAGGGGAGAAGAGATGCTCTGGTCAAAAGAACCGCAGGAAGAGTGTCCAGGAGAACACAGGGAGTCAAGTCTCCCTGCGGGTGGGAAGGAAAAGACAGGGCCCAGGAGTCTGAACACCATTTCACCAGCAGGGGGGAGACACTGCAGGATCTGGGTGAGTGTGGTGATGGCATCTGCTCTAGGACAGCAGCGTGGGTGGCTCTGAGGACAAGGCACAAGTGGAGTCCCGGAAGCATGAAAGCTGGGGAGAACTCTGCAAGGACACACAAAGGCAAAGAGGGTCTGGGCTAGGACGGAGGCCAAGGAATGGAGTTGGGAGCCATCTCAGAAGAATTTGCTGCTGTTGTTGAGGAACTGGTTCCTGAACCAATTCCCTTTAGATCAACACCCCCCGGGCCCCCGTTACCTGCAGCGTCCCTTTCAGTTACCTGTGGTCAACTGTAGTCCAAAAATAGTAAACGAACAATTCCAAAAAAACCCCCAATTCCCAAGATTTGAGTTGCATCCCATTCTGAGTAGCATGGTGAAACCTCAGCTGTCCCGCCCTGTCCCACCTAGCTTGTGGATCACAACTCTGTCCATCACAGCCATGCTGAATGTGCTACCTGCCCTTTAGTCACTTAGCCATCTCGGTTATCAGACGGCCGTCTCACGGTCACAGTGGTTACGTTCACGTCACCCCCACGTAACTCAACAATGGCTCCAAAACATAAAAGTAGTGAGGCTGGCAATCTGGATATGCCAAAGAAAAACCTTTAGTGGCAAAAGTTCTCAATACAGAAAGAAAAATAATCATATGCTGAGCTTGCTAAAATCAATGGTACGACACAATTATTTTAAGAGAGAACACATTCAGATAATTTTTATTATAACATATTGTTATAATTGTGCTATTTCATTATTGTTCATCTTACTGTGCCTAACTTATAAATTAAACTTTATCATAGATATGAATGTATGGGGGAAAAACTGTATACAGAAGGTTCAGTCTTACCTACAGTTTCAGACGTCCACTGGGAGTCCTCCCCTATGGAAAAAGGGGGCCTAGCACATCCGAGTCCCCACAGCTCCCGAGGGACATCCCAGGTGCACAGGAGAGATCTCCCGACTGCACTCCCCTACACAGAGTTCACAAAGTGCTTTCATGATCTGATCCCATGAGGCACCACTGTCCACTCCAACGCCCTCAGCTATCTCTAGGCCACCTAGCAAACACCCTCCCTCCTCATAGGAGACTGTCATTAAAGGAGGGGTAGGGGCTACTGTTCTCAGAATGTTGGGTGGCATAGGCTTCATGCCAGCCATGAAATGAGCCTGCAGTGCCACTGGGAAGTTGACCAGAGGGCACCCCCACGCATGCTGCTGTGCTAGGGAAGCAGGGCCCTGAGTGATCTGAGAAAGGGTGAGGAAGGAAGAGAAACATCCCCAAACTCTAAGAGGGAGCACCACTGCCCGGCCAGCGCTGCCTGGAGACACCGAGTGCTTTTAGACACCTGAGTGCTTCTGCTTCTACCTCTCTCACCCGTGCTTGCCAGCTCTCAGAGGTTACCTGTCCCTCCTGGTGTTTGATGACCAAAGCAGAGGAACAGGACTCCTCTTTTAAGCTCAGTGGCAGGAGGTGAGTGCACAGGGAGGGAGGGTGGCCAGCATGCAGCCTAGCAGGGGGATTCGAGTCTCAGAGACCTTTAAGTGGGCAAGAGGGAAACCCCCTCCTCCCCGGGCCGCTGGGCTCTCAAGAGACAGAGGGAACAGACAAAAATCTCTCCTTAGCCACCACAGTCCCCTCTGTCCTCCACCTATGGATTCCACATGAGATTCCCCAACATGGCTCAGCCTCACCTTGTTACAAAACTGTAATCCACACGTGGCCTCTCCCAGCCCTCAACCCCCGTTTTTTGTTTCCCCTCTTTGGTCAGGCAGCACACACGCCGCTTCAACGTCCAACAGCAGGAGCCAGAAAGGTCTACTGAGAAAGGTCTCCCTCTCTACCACCACCAGTCATGGAGAATGGTTTCTTGTTTATCCTTCCAGAGAGTTTGACACACGTATAAGACAACACAGATGTGACTTGGTTTTCCTCTTTCCCACCTATTTTCCAATTTTCTTTTTTTCCTACAGCTCTATAATATTCTATTTAACCTGTTCCCTGCTGGGGGCACCTAACTCATCAGTGACTGTGCACACGTGTCAGCTCCCATATAAGACAAGACTTCTGTAAGCCTAGGACTTCCTAGGACATGGGTCAAAGGCATGGGCCTCTGTCATTTGAGAAATCCTACAAAATGGCCTCCATGGTGTTCAGCGGACTCATCCCATCAGCCACGCACCCGGTGCTGTTTCCCCACAGGCAGCCCGACATAGTGTGTCGTCAAACACGCATTTCTGACAGTGGCAGAAGGAGAGCGGTGCTTCGCTCTGGTTCTAGCTTGCGTTGATCTTATTTTGAGTGAGGACTGGGCGTCTCTTCAACAGCATTTCCCTTCTGGTGTACTGTGTGTTCTCCACTTTTCTACTTGACTTCTCTCCCTCAGCACTTCTGTAATACAGCAGGGATGTTAGCCCTTTATGACACAAATCATAAACAGCTTCTGGTTCATATTTCTTTGGGTTCTTTCATGGCATGCTGGCATTTTTTGTGTTCATGTAAATTTATCAATCTACTTTTTTGTGCATGCTGGGGTTCGTGTTAAGGACAATCTCTAATCCCTTTCTAGGCTATGTGACACCAGCAAGGTATTCAAGTCTGAGAATCCATCTTGGAAAGTGGAGAGTGTGGCTTCGCCCTGTTGCAGACATCCCCACGCCACACAAACCACTTCTTGTTAAACAGGAAGCTCTGAGACCTCAGAGGTAGACTATCTTTCATCCTGACCCTGAGACCTGGGCCTTGGAGTCCCACTCGGATCTTTACTTCGTCGTCTGCTTTCTCTTCTAGCCAGCTTTGCTGTGCGCCAGATGCAAAATTCAACATCTGGTACCAGTTCATTTTCAGGAGGAAAAAGGGCAGAGTGGCCTTGCCATCCCTAGAGAAAGCCACACTTGGGAGGGCTTTAATCCACACCCAGGATGTCCATCATGTGGCCAAAAGCCTCAGAAAGAACCCCTTCCCATGGGGCTTGCATTCAGTAATCATGCACCACTGACTCTCAGGTACCCTCTAAATAACAAGAAATTAGCTGGAACCAGGTTAAAAACTTGATCAGAGGGGCTGGGGATATAGCTCAGTTGGTAGAGTGCTTCTCTTGTAAGCCCAAGGCCCTGAGTTCAATCCCCAGCATCAAAACAAAACAAAACAAAAAAATTTGGACCAGAAGCCCAAGTTTGCTAGATGCTTCTGCTGCTTTGCAAACATATCCACTGCACCTCACGCAGTGCAGCCTTCTCCTGGGGACTCTGAGCTGCCAAGGCTGAGCAGACACTGCATCTTGGGGAGCCAGGAGCTGGGGTCCCTGCACACCTGCCTACCTCGTCAGAGCTCTGCCCTCCCCAGGCCCGGGAAACACCTGTGGTTCCTGCAGCTCACCCTTCACCCCTCACTGCTGCTCCGTTCCTGCTGGGCTCACGTTAAGAACATTTTATTGCCCCCTGGTTTTCATTATTAATGAAAAGGGACCAGAATGATCTTTCCTAAAGTTCAGAGAGTCTATAAAGACAAGAAGCTGAAATGCCATTTTACTCGTTTTGGAGATGTGTGATACAATTCCTTCTTGTGGCAAAATGAAGAAAGAGGAAAGACCTGGATGGAAATGACTCTTACCCATTGTGTGGCTTCCAAGGGCAACAGACCAGGGCCACTGCAAATTACTCTGGTGGCCCCAAACCAGCTCACACCCCAGCCCAGCACCTGGATTCCTGTCCCTGCGCACTCTGGGGCCAGTATTTCCCAAGTCCAGTGCAGACCCTGCACAGAAGCCAAACCAAGGACCCCTGGGACAGCAGACTCTTCTGTCGCCCTGCTCCCAAAAGTCCAAGGGCATAATCTAGGGTCAGTCACTCTTCTGCTCCAGTTGGGAAGGAAGAGAAGTGGATTGAGTGAGTCCAGCATGCGCATGTATGTACGTGTATTACTGAGGACTGAACCCAGGGGTGCTTCTGCACTGAGCTACATCCCCATTCCCTACCCCACCCCTTTGTTTTTTGAGACAGGGTCTCACTTAGTTGCTGAGGTTTACTTTAAACTTATGATCTTCCTGCCTCAGCCTTCCAAGCTGCTGGGATTACAGGTGTGTGCCACCGTGCCGGGCATAAATGAGCTTTTTAAAAGCTTCAGAGTCTCAGGCCTGATGTTGGCCAATCAGGCAGACCATGCAGAAAAGGGGTAAGAACCTGGGGTCAGAGGGCCCAGTGCCACTTCTCCAGCCAGATGGTTCCCTGATGTTTTTTTCTGCTTATGAAGCACAGACCACTTGACTGAAGGTGGCAGAGCTTTGCCAACCATGAAGAACCCAGGAACAATGACATCTCCTGTGTCTGCAGTGCTTCCCCTGAGGGCTCGATCAGCTGATGGGTAGAATGGCACAGCTCCTCTCCAATACCACTTCCTTGGTGTTTTCATGAAGGACAACGGACAGTCGACTCTGGTACCAAACACTATCCTACACAGCAGAGAGTCACACCATGGGCTACAACAAGATCAGGGGACAAAGTGCTGCGGGAAAGGGGCCTTCCTTCAATTTCCAGGGACTCCACGAAGCACCTTGAGCCCTGGCGGTCTCCATGGAGGTCTGCCCACCCCGAGGCTCAGGTTAGGTGGCCATGATGGTCAGTAGCTGTGTCAGGGGCAGGGGAGCTGCACCTCTGCTCCGTAACTATTCACTGGGGTGTATCAAAACCGACATGGCTCAATTTCTTTAACTATATCTCTTATCAATCAAAAAATTCTCATTAGCAGGGGAGACCTGACAAAATCAGCAAGAACACACTCGTGGGACAGGAACAATGCATCCAACGCAGCAGCACTGCGCTGGCAGTGCCAGGGCCACGGAAAGCCCACAGTCCAGGAAAGTCTCATCTGCAGCACAGCGCTGTGGGCGTCACCAAGTCACCAAGTCATCCTGCTGAACAGTGCTCTCCAGGGAAGAGGGAGCTGGCAAAGGCAGCCAACTGTCACACCCCTGGGGAGGCTGGCAGCCCAAGCCAAGGCCTGGCTCCATATGTGCACCCTGTGAGAGCCCACTTTCCATTTCTCATGGGCTACAATGCTGCCTGCAGTGTCATCTCCAGGCAGGAAGGACACCGAGCAGTGTGCATCTCTTTCCCCTCTCTACAGAATAAAACACAAACTCCTGGAGGAGGCTGAAGCGGAAGAATCACTTGGCCCAGGAGTTCAAGGCTGGCCTGGGCAACATAGTAAGACTCCTCATCCAAAAACCCCGCTAGGCACGGTGGCACACTGGCACACTCTGTAATCCCAGTGATTTGGGAGATTGAGGCAGGAGGATTGTAAATTTGAGGCCTCAGCAATTTAGCAAGACCCTCCCCGATTCTAAAGGAAAAAGAAAAAGGTTGGGGGCTGGGGATGTAGCTCTGTGGCAAAGTGTCCCTGGGATCAATCTCCAGTGCAAAAAACAAGCAAACCCTCCACACAACTCAAACAGTGAAGAGAGTGAGCGCTGCCCAGCAGGCATGGGAGCCCTAGGCTCAGCCCCCAGCACCGCCAGGAACAAGGCTCAAAAGAAGGCCTAACAGATGACCCTGAGGCAGAGCACAGAACTGAGCATCATGACCCACACCTATGATCCCCACAACCGGGGAGGCTAAGATAGGAGGATCTAAGACTGAGGCCAGCCTCAGCAACTTAGTGAGACTTTGTCTCAAAATAATAAAACAAAGTAGACTGGGGATGTGACTCAGTGGTAAAGTGCCACTGAGTTCAATTCTCAGTATCAAAAAGAAAAAAAAGGAATTCGAAAGACTCCAGAAATACACCTATGCTTATATGGCTGTTTTCTTTTCTTTCCTTTTTTTTTTTAGTTGTAGATGGACACAATACTTTCATTTTACTTATTTATTTTTATGTGGTTCTGAGGATCAAACCCAATGCTTCACACTTGTTAGGCAAGTGCTCTACCACTGAGCTACAACCCCAGCCCTATCTGGCTGATTTCTAACAAAGAGGTCAAGGTATTCTATGGGGAAAGGATAATCTCTGCAATAATTATGCTGAAACAACTGGCTATTCAGAGGAAAAAAAAATGAACCTTGATCCTCACAAATTAAATACAAAAATTAACACAAGATAGATCACACATGTAAACAAAAATCGAAAACTATAAAGATTCTATAAGAGGGCTGGGGTTATGGCTCAGCAGTAGAGTGCTCGCCTAGTACTGTTTGAGGCCCTGGGTTCGATCCTCAGCAGCACATAAAAAAAAAATAAATAAAATAAAGGTACTGTGTATAACTACAAGTAAAAAAATAAACATTTTTTAAAAAAGATTCTATAAGAAAATACAGAAGGAAATCTTTGTAATCTTAGAGCAGGCAGATATCTTAAAATACAAAAAGCATGAACCATAAAAGGAAAAATGATAAAATAAACATCACTTAGATTTACAACTTTTGAAAATCAAAAGACACTGTCAAGACAATTAAAAGACAAGTCATAGAAAATATCTACCAAACATACCTGATAAAGGACTTATAAACTATAATATATAAAAAGTTCTGATAATTCAACAATAAAAAACAAGTTTTTTTTTGTTGTTGTTTAATGGGCAAAAGATTGTAAGAGACTTCACAAAGGATATAAAAATGACCAGTAAGAAAATGAAATATGCTTGACATCATTAGTCATTAGGAAAATGCAAATTAAAAGTACACTAAGGTTGTTTTACATACACGTTAGAATGCCTAAACTTCAAAACCAATGACCCCAGACTCTGGAAAGGATGGAGCAACTGATGCCGTCACATATTGCTGATAGGAATGCAAACCGGGACAGCCATTGGGAAAAGAGTTTGACAGTTTCTTATAAAGTTAAATACAAACCTAACATGTGGCTAAGCCAGTCCACTCCTGGGTACTTACCCAAGAGAAAGGAAAGCAGGTGTGCTCAAAGACTTGTACTCCAGTGTTCCCAGCAGCTTCCCCATGACAGCCGTCAGCTGGGAACAACCCAGATGACCACCAACTGGTCAACAGACAAACCACCTGGCCAGCTGGTTGACTCCCACCTCGGCTTGCTTTTACATGGCCCTGAGCTAAGAAAGGACTGTAAGGAGAGGAGGAGGAAGAGGAAGGAGAGGAGGGAGAGAAGAGAAAGAGGAGGAAGAAGAAGAGGAGAATACGTGACACACACACATGCGACTCATGACGTCTGGCCTGTTTGAAGAAAAAGTTTGCTGACCCCTGGATACAACTCAGCAATAAAAAGGAATGAACTATACACATATAAGTAGTTCATTCAACAGGGATCACACTCAAAAACATCATGCTAAGAAACCAAACACAAAGACTCCACGCTGGATGATTCCACCTGTATGAAGTTTGTAAAAAGGCAGAACCACAGCGACAGAGGCACAGGCTGAGTTAACAGAACCAGGGGTGGAGTGAAGGGCCTGAGATAAGGGGCACAAAGAAACTTTCCAGGGTAGTAGAAGTTTTCTACATTGTTATTGCGGGCTGATTATGTCAATTAAATGTAGTACAACTCATCCGTACAACTTATCAAATTATACATTTGAAATTGATGAATCTTATTTACGTAAGCTGAACTTCAAAAAAGCTGATTAGAGATAGGCATGTTGCTACACATCTGTGATACCTGCTGCTCAGGAGGCTGAGGCAGGAGATTTCCAAGTTCAAGGACAGCCTTAGCAACTTAGTGAGGACCTACCTGTCTCAAAATGAAAAATAAGAAGGGCTGGTGATGTAGCTCAGAGTCAAAATATCCTTTGTTTCCCCAGTACCTCCCCTTTGTCCCCATACACAGACAAACTATCAGGAAAAAAAAAAAATCAAAGATCCAGAAATATAAACACTACTACATTCAGCAATTCCACTCCTAGACATCTACCCAGAAGGAAAGAACACATTTGCGCACACGAGACTTGCATACCAATGTTCTTAGTAGAGTTATCAGTGTTAGCCAAAACAGGAGACAGGGCTGGGTGTGGCTTAGGGTAGAGCACTAGCCTGGCATGGCTTGGCAAGGCCTGGCTCCATGCCCAGCTCCAGAATAAAAACAGAACAAACAGGAGCTGACCTATCTAGAGAACAGACAAGCAAAATGATGTGTGTCCCCACATGGAGTGCCATTCAGCAGTAATAGGAACAAAGTGCAGATCCTGCTATGACAAGGATGAACCCCAAATTCTTACATTAAGAAGCCAAAAACTTGGGGCTGGGGCTCAGCGGTAGAGCACTTGCCTGGCATGTGTGAGGCACTGGGTTCAATTCTCAACACCCCATATAGATAAATAAAATAAAGGTCTATCAACGACTAAAAAAAAAAGAAGCCAAAAACTTATAATGACTCCATTTACCTGAAATGCCCAGAGAAGGTAACTTACTAGTGATGTGAAGTAGATTAGAGGTCACCTGAGGCTCAAGGCAGGAACAATATTAATAGTGGGCCAGAAGGATCTTGGGGGGTGAAAGTGCTCTAAAACTGATTTATAGTAATGGTGCGCCATTCACTAAAGTTACTAAGAATCACTGAATTGTATACTTGAAATAAATGCATTTCAAGATATGTAAAATATACTTCAATAGCTTTATTTAAAAAAAAGTAAGGCCGGGGATGTAGCTTAGTTGTTTTATTTAGCATGAAACGAGGCCCTGGGTTCAATCCCTCTATTGGGGGCGGGTAGTTTTAAAAAAGAGAAGTCTAGAAACAGACCCACGTATCTATGGTCAACTGACGTTTCATAAGAGACAAGTAACAGCTGTGCGTAATGCCGTGCATGGTAACAGTATACTCCTGTAATCCCAGCTGTTCTGGAGATTGAGGCAGGAGGATTCCAAGTTTAAGGCCAGCCTGGGCAATTTAGTGAGACATTGTCTCAAAATAAAACTTAGAAAGGCTGGAGGTGGAGCTCAGTGGTAGAGCACTTACCTAGCAACATGCAGGCCCTGGGATCAACCCCAGCACCACGCCACCATACACACCCAGAGAGACACAAGTAACTCAGTAGGGTCATCTTTTGAACATAAGATGCTGACTGACTGAGCAGGACAGCCATACAAAGTGTCACCTCACATCATACAGAAAAAGAAACAGAACGAAGCACAGACCTAAAGAACTGATGCTGCAGGAGCACCTGTCTAGGCCCGGGGTTATATCTCCAGCACCACAAAAACAAACAAACAAACAAGCAAACAAAACCAACTAACACTGTGAAACTTCTCTGCAGAAGAAAGCACAAGACAAAGTCTTTCCAACCTTGGGACAGGCAAAGGTTTCTTAAGACACAAAAACCATGATGTAAAAGGAAGGCAGCAGGGAGGGGTAAAGGTATGGCATCAAAAACAGAATCTTGCTGGGCATGGTGGCACACACCTATAATCTCAGCAGCTTGGAAGGCTGAGGCAGGAGGATCTCAGAGTTCAAGGCCAGCCTTAACAATTTAACAAGGCCCTATCTCAAAAATAAAAAGGGCTGGAGATGTGGCTTGGTGGTTAAGTGCTCCAGATTCAATCTCTGGTACCAAGAAATAATAATAATAAAATAAATACATTTTTTTGTTGTTGTTTTTTAAAAGGCAACGTTAAAAAACAAAAAGGTACCCACCACCGCCCCCACCACCTCAAAGTCAAAGCCCACAAGGTAGGCTGCAGGTCGACTGGAATCACTCATAATACACCTCTGGCTGAGGAACTGAAACAGAACATAAAGGACTTTTCTAGTTCAATAAGACAAAAATAAGGGGGAAATGACTAGAACAGACTCTTTACAAATGATACACAAGTGGGCAAGAGAACACCAAGATGTTCCACTGACCAGTCACCACAGAAGGCAAACCAAACCACCAAGGACACCACAACACACACCACTCAACTGCTGCAATCAGAAAGACAGGCAATCAACCACGGGGAGGAGAGAGGAACGAGAACTCGAAGGGCAGGTGGGAGGGTAAACTGGTACAACCACTCCGGAAAACAGCTGAGTTGTTTCTTCTGTCACTAGCCACACACCTAACACATAAACCAGTAATTCTACCCCGAGACATTCATCCAAGAGAAATAAAGACTTGTACACGAATGTTCACAGAAGTTTTATTCACAATAGCTCAAAACTGAAACTAACCCAAGGTCCATCAACTGGTGAGTGGATAAACAAAGGGTGGTGCACTGGCACAGTGGAGCCTCCATAGCATAAAAGAAGGGCCTTCTCATGTGCACAGCAACGGATGAACCTCAACGCCATCACACTGGTAAAAGAAACCAGACACAAGAGTGCACGCTATGGGGTTCCACTTACATCAAACTCTGGGGACAAGAGATCTAACAGGTAGTGAGAGTAGGGCTGCCCCAGAGGAGTGGACTCACGGGAAATGGGGCACATGGAAACTTTGGGCACACTGGAAATGCTCCCCAATGCTGTGAGGGTTGCATGGGTATGTACACCTGTCAAAACTCAAATGATATAATTAAGATGGGCATGCTTTATGTAAATTACACCTCAACAAAGCTGATTTTAAAAAATTAAAAGTCTGTTCAGAATTTTTTAAAAAATAAAGAGCTCAAAGAAGTCAGCAGTGATGGAGAACAATGGCCTGCAGTGTGGGTGCTAAGGTCTCTTTCTGCTCAGCAAGCAGCTGAGACCAAAGGAAAGGGCAAGACCCGAGTACTCTAATGCACCTTTTAAAAATATACCTGTGAGGGGCTGAGGCTGTGGCTCAGCGGTAGGGCGCTCACCTAGCATGTGCAAGACGCTGGGGTCAATCATCAGTACCACATAAAAATAAATAAAAATAAAGGTAGTGTGTCCAACTACGACTTAAAAAAATATATTAAAAAAATATATACCTGTGATACTTGACTCATACCAAAAAAAAAAAATGGCGTTCATGTAAGTTATAAAGGATAATAAAATTAGCAATCGTGAACCTGCCTAATTTACCAGCTAAAACTTTCTAAACACCACTGCAGCTAGCCATGCGATTCTTCCAGCCCAGAGGTCACCATTACCCTGACTTGGTGTTTAACTGAACTCAAACTTCCTATGGGACATGAAAACTGAACACCTGCCTTTCTCGGCCTCTCATGTAGACACGCATGGCCAGGAGACTGTGTCAGCCAGGGGAAGAAAGTGGAAGTGACGAGGGCAGTTTCCAGGAGGAATCTAGAAGGTGGCTTGCCCTTTTCCTTCTTTCTGCCTGTTCTTGTTGAGTGTTCAGCAGGGGATAGCTGGAGCTGGAGCAGTGAGGCTGGACCACAAGATTACTGCCAGGCAGCTGCTGGGGACATAGCAGGGCTGGAGGAGTACGGAGCTCAGTGGTAGAATGCCTGCCTATCACGTGAGGCCCTGGTCCAGCCTTCGCACTGGGGTTGGGGTACAGAGCAGGGGAGAGCCAGGTCTCTGAGGACTGAAGCACCTCCCTCCATGGCAGCCCAGAAGGCCTGCCTTTATGTAACACAAAATTTTCTTCCATTTTCTTAGATGCAGTCCTGACTCTTAAGCCCCATTTGAGTCCTGCCTCCTCCAGAAAGCCTTCCCTAAGACTACCATTCTGGGGTCTGCTTTATTCCTAATTCTGTCATGGAATTCTCTCAATAGTCCCCCCATAAAAGAAGGCCTCTGCCCTTCCCCAAGCATTGGGATTCCCTCTCCGTCAAACAGTGACCTCCCAAAGGTGAGGCAGGCCTGTCCTTACTTCTTCCCAGCCTGCCCAGAACAGCCCACATGAGCTAAGCACACAGAAGTTATCACCGATGGGCTGCCTGGGCAGCTGGCCCAAGCTCCTGCTATTACAGGGCAGCCTTTCAATTCTCAAACACATTTCTATCACCACTGATACATTCAATAAGCATTTCTAGAACACCTGCTAAGTCGGAGCCTCAGGCCACTAGATTAAAAAATAAATAAATAAAAGCCTCAGAATTGTCAGTTTAGTAAGAAAGACACTGAAATAAACATTGAAGTGAGTGTGGTGGGACACAGCGGGTTGAGCAGGCCAGGGGGCACTTCTATACTATACTGGTCACAACAGGGCATTGGAAAGATGCCCTGGAGGAGTCAACAACTGACCTGGGACTTCAGAGAACAGCAGTGAGCTCTGGGCAAAGATGGGGAGGAAGGCAACGCTGACTCAGATTGGTGTGCCCCCAGGTGTCTGCCAGATAATACAAATAATTTTAGTACCAGTCTAATATGGTCAACATGGACAGCTTCAAAAATAATCAGACAATGCAGCTGTAAGTCAAACATCACTGCACTTTTGGCTGGCTGTCAGGTAGGGGCGTGCTACCCCCAGCCCCCTGCCGTACCCCCTGACCAGCAGCTCAGAACCACCCAGGGCTTCTTAAAGTCATCACATACCTTCGTGCCCATGTGCTCCTGTCCACCCTGCCTCGTCACTGAGTCAGTCATCCCCAGCCAGTTAGACATCTGCTCTCTGAAGCTGCCCTTTCCCTCTTCTGTACCACCTCTTCCCCTGGGCCTGTCTCACAGGCACCTCAGTTCTTGCTTAACACTTTTCCCACCAGAACAACTGCAGAGAGAGCCTTGTGTTACAGTTTGGATAGTCCCCCACGCCCCTGCAGTACTGGGGACCCCACATATGTGAGGCAAGGTCTCTATCACTGAGCTACATCCCTAGCTCTGTAGTTTGGATTTGGCATGAACCACAAAGGCCCATGATCTAGAGGTTAGATCCCTAGGAAGGTAATGGAACCTTTAGGAGATGGGGCCTGACGCGAGGTCTTCAGGCCACTGTGGGTGTACTCTGAAGGAATAGTAGGACCCCAGCCCCTTCTTTTCTCTTCTTTGCTCCCTAGTCATAATGTGAGCAGTTTGGCTCATCATGTACTCCTGCCATTGCTATCTGGCACCCCACCCAGAGGTCCAAAATCAAAAGGGCCACACAATCATCAATTAGAACTCCCAAAGCTGTTAGCTAAAATAAACCTTTTCTATTTATAAACTGATTATCTTGGGTATTATGGCTAACATACCTAGTTGATCTGTTCATCCTGGAGTCCAGCATAGTGCCTGGCACACAGTAGTCATTAAATAATAAATGCTTGCTCATGAAATAAGATCATCAGCCAGGCACAGTGGCACATGCCTGCAATCACAGTAACTCGGTAGGCTGAGGCAAGAGGATCTTGAGTTCAAGACCAGCCTCAGTAACCAATAGCAACTTGGCGAGACCCTGACTCAAAATAAAATAAAAGCGCTGGGGATGCAACTCAGTGGTTGAGCGCCCCTAGGTTCAATCCCCAGTACCAAAAATAAAAATAAAATTAAAGGAAAAGAAATAAGATAATCAGAGTTGAGTATTTTGTTACTAAATGGGGCTAAAAAAAGAAGAAAATAGGGAAAGCACTTCCTCTCATCTCAGGATTTCTAATCAAATAGCTCCAAGCCTTTTACCAGTCTCAGACATTTACATCCTATTTTAACAAGAGGCAACTGAAGCTACAGGTCAGTCTTCGAAGGGGACTAAAATTGCTTATCAAAGACAGTGGGGGAAAAATATTCAAGACTGAGAAAAAATTATGGCCCTACAAAATTTATACGGGTCCTGCTTATATCTCAAAGCTGCTTGTTCCTCGTCTGTCTGGGATGAAAGAAGACAAAGCAGCTGGGTACAAATCACCCAGCTGGCAGCTAACAGGACCCTGTGTTCAGGACCATGCCGGCTTCACGCATGTGCACGCACTGGCTCCCAACTCAAAGTCCAACAAAAAGGATCCAAAGTGAGGAACAGAGAATGTCAACCCCCAACCCCCTTCGATCGCAGTTCCACTTTCCTGAGCTCTACCTGACTTTCTCTTAACCCATTTTTTCCCAATCGTTCCAGATGGAAACACCTATGAAAACTTAAACTGGGGGACCAATATGGGGACTTCGAAATAATATTTTAATATTTATTATGTTCACAGAATTGAAAACTTGGGAGTTAATGGGTTAAGCCCTGAGAACACTGGTTTATTCTCACACCAGGTGACACAACATTCCCCTGGGTGTCAACCTCCTGCCACTTTCACAAAGCCTCCCTGACTCTCTAGCCCACGTTAATTTTTCTTTTTTGTAATCTTGTGGAATTTCTTGTCTGTGTAATTAATTTTGGCATTAAGTCCCTGTTTTATATTATTATCTTTTTCTTAAGAGTTTACCTTTCCCTGAAAAGCCTATAAAAAAAGGGGCTGGGGTTGTGGCTCAAGTAGTGGAGTGCTCGCCTAGCATGTGTGAGGCACTGGGTTCGATCCTCAGCACCACATAAAATAAAGATATTGTATCCACCTAAAACTAAGAAACAAATACTTAAAAAAAAGAGCCAATAAGATTTTTAAAAATCATGTTTTGAATCTCTCACCTGATATAGTACTAATCACCAAGTAGGTGCTAAATAAATACTGAGGAGTTGAACTGGTACGTTCCTGGTACATCTCCATGTTCTCTTTGCTGAACCTGGCATTTACTAACAACTCAAGGTCAAGCACATTCACCAAAGAGCAGAGATATCAAAAGAGGCACCCATCAGCACATCTGCCACTGAGTAGGCAGGCCAGCAGGTCCAGAGGTAAAGATCTGTGAGCACTGAACCCTGGGGTGGTCTCAAATCTGACACATGAGCATTTGGGGCTGGGTCCAGGGAATCCCACTTCATAGACTGAGACTCAAGAGATGGAATGTCCTTAAAAAGCCACAAAATGGAAAGGAGAGGGCTGCCAGGGATCTAGACATAAAATCGGCAGGAACACACATGAACGGAGGCCATAAATCCCTCCAGGATGCAGACAATGCCTCAGTGATAAGCATGCAGATTGCACACCTAGTTCAGAAACTCCCCTGAGTTTGCTTGTAATTAAGGGGGTTAGAAAGGTAAAAAAAATATATAAACCCAATTAATCATTTAAATATTTAAAGTCAGATTTTTTTCCTCACTCCAGGATTAGTATATTTCATAACGCCAGCCGTCGACAGCCCTGGTTTTTACTGGGGTTCATTTTAGAGCATGTTTAAACTAGTCAGATTGAGTGATGCTTCCAGCAACTAATCGCATGTCAAATAAAAGATATTTTATGTAATAAATTACCGCTACAAGTAATTCAAATGTCATTTATCAGTTTTATTATCAGTCAGGCAAAGTCTTGTTTCTCTATATTAATCAAAATCAAGCTTTTTTTTTTCCCCCTGAGCAGTTTTGACACCTCTTGGCAAAAGTACAGAAGTGAAGAGGCAGAGTCACCCCGAGAGCTGAAAGGAGCAATGTTAACGGTATAAGAAGAATGAAGCTCAATGGTGACAACTAAAAACTTCAGGTATTTAAAATTACCATTACCATTGTTTTTATACTAGTGTCAAAGCAGGAAGAAGTCTGTCTCTGAGAAGATGTATTTTATTTTTAGGGCTAGGAGACTCAAAAATACTTTCACCTAAATACCTGAGCGTGTAATGCATTTTCTCAGAGCAATCTGGACATGAGAACAATTTAAATGACTGAACTGCCCGCTATCTGCCCCACTCTTTTGCTCCTTTCAAAAATACTAACAGTTTAACTCTTTGTGTCTCTGGAAAGCAGGCAACACATGCCACTTTAGGCCAACTCCATGACTAACCAGAACAGTTTGCTCTGAGCAAGAAGTTCTCAAATAGTCGAGAGACCTGTTTGGTATTAAGCCTTAGGAGGAAACAGCTGGAACAGAACAGATGTGCATCTCAGAAAATTCTGTACCCCAGCTGCCACTGCCTATCCTCAACAAATCCCATTAAACGGCTTGGCCGAGGGACTCAACTAAGGAAAAAGTGTGGAAACTTAGCCCTTGGCTAAAAAGAAACACGTAAAGTAAGTTTAGAACCTGAAGCAAATCACAGTGGACTGAAAGAATGCTGGCCAGAAAAGAGAGACGCATGCCATGGACAAGTGGCAGGTTCAGGACCCAGAAGCCCAAACTGGGGCTTGTGTGGAAGCTCTGTCCCTTGCGTCTCAGTCAAGACACCTGTAGGCTGTCTGGCAAGGCTCTGACTGCGAGACACTTGAGTGTATGTGCACAGGCCTCACCCACTCAGCCTTATCCAGAAAGCAGAGGAGGAGGCTATCTAAAGGAGATCTGGGACACCCAAAGTGGACTCTCACACAGTGCCAACCTGGAGGAGGGAAGACCCTGCTGGCTGTGTCAACCTGCCGCCATGAAGCCAGGTGAAAACTACGGTGAAGTGAGAGAAAGGAGGAGCTTCCAACTGTGTGTTCAGGCATCGAAATCAATCTTTTGTTTAAAAATACACCTTTTAAAATCTGGTACCTAACACTGTTTTTTTTTTTAATATTTATTTATTTTTTTCAGTTTTCGGCGGACACAACATCTTTGTTTGTATGTGGTGCTGAGGATCGAACCCGGGCCACATGCATGCCAGGCGAGAGCGCTACCGCTTCAACCACATCCCCAGCCCCCCAACACTGTTTTATATCATTTTCTGAAAAACTAAAACTTCTGAGATAGACAATTAAAATGAAGACAATTATTTAAAAAGGCATTTTGGAAGATAATAGAGCTAATGCTAAGATACGTTAAAACAACAAATTGAGTGATTTTTCCACAGCTGTGGAGTCAATTTTAACCTTTTCAGACTTTTTTTGTGAGTGATTAAAGAACTGTATCTTTACTAGAATACATTGGTAGCTTTCATTTAAAAACAACAGAAACCTCCCCTGGGTTATGACATCATGTAATAATTAAAAGCAATGTTCAAAAGGAACCTTCACATTAAATCTGAAATTCTCTAACAGACTGCCACAACATGAATACACTTGGTAGAGTCAGGACAAGGGAGGGACTGGAGTGAACACTGGACTAAACCTATGAATGTTAACTTAAAAAAATAAATAAATAAAAGTAGGAGGTGAGTTCCTTCAGTGAGCAAAGACGAATGCACTGGCAAATGAGACCTTCACAGTGTGACCTGGGAAACAGCAATAGTCAAAAGTACTGTCAAAGAAGGATGGAAGCAGAGCCAATAACAGTGCGCAGTTCACTGCAGTAATCAAAACACTGGAAACAACACAGTTTATTTATTCTGGCCCCTCACCTCCTCTTCAACCTTTGCCACAAACCTAAAAGTCTATCTAAAAGAGCACTGGGGTTTGTCACTTTCTTTCGGAGACACCCAAGAGCTTTCTACTCAACCAGGGAGAAACCCAGCTTCTCTTGGTTTGTTTGCTGAATCTGGGAAACACAAAACACTGCTCTTTGGCCACAGCCCTGAGTCCCAGTCATGGTTAAAGAAGGAGCAGGAGCAGGTGACTTACTGTATGGCTGCGAAATGAGGTGAGGGGGCTGGACAGGAACCACCTGTGTGGCTGGGCCCAAGGACGAGGGCTCATCCGCAGCAGTGCCTGACTGCTGGAAAGCCAGATCAATCTCTTCATCGGTCAGCCCTGGGGAGAAGAGCACAGAACAGCAGGTGAGTGAGGACCTTTGGGTCAGTGTCCACGGCTGCAACAAAATCTGTCTTGAGAAAAGGCCCCCGTGGCCGGAGTGCCTTGCTCCTACTACCTAGTTGCCTTCCCGATTTCGGATTCTCCAGAACCTCTCTCAGTTGCAATTTAACCTTAAGCGACAGAATATTAGCCTCAACACTGCTTCCAAATGTGGCTCATTCAATTTCCTTAATTTATCCTTGAGTTTATTGCTGCTTTTGAAGTCGCTCCGTACTGCAATTCTCCATTCTTCCCCCGAAAACAGATACCATCAACTGCAAATGTGGCTCATTTTAATCTGTAATGGTGTTAAAAAAAGAGGGGAAAAAACTAACAATAATGCATGAAAACAGACAGGGAAACAAAAAACTAATTATTGGGTGAGACGACTAATTAGTCTAGATCGTTTCCGAAGACGGGAATAATTTGCTTTATTTTATGACAAATGCAGAAATAAAAAGAAAAATCAGGACTGACTGTGATTAGTATGAATGGGATATAGAATGTAAAGAAGAAAATAAAACAAGAAAACAGATCAAAACAAGGCCAGGCCCAAACTTTCAGATGATTATTGCTCTAGCCTGTCACAGGCTGCCTGGATCGCCTTTGGCTAGTTTTTCTTTTCCTTTTTTTTTTTTTTTTTTTTTAAATTCTCCTAACACTCTAAACCACACTGCACTGGAACAGCAGGAAATAGCAGGGCGCCATCTGCAGTGGCTCTAACACGTGGAGAGGATTTACCCGTGGAGGGGTAAAAGGCAAGTGAGAACCCACGAAGACCCCGTGTGTTTCCAGTGGGGGTTGACAGGTCTGAGACTGACTGGTGATGCTGACCCTAGGCTGGAGGATGAGGGTGCCAACCAACCCACAGAACAGGAATGACATGTGGTGCCCAGAACAACTCTCCCACAGGGCCCACCTGGGAAGTACTGAACCACAGTGGGGGGAAAGCAGGTGGGAGGTCACTGCTAGTCTGCAGACCACTTGGGCCAGCCTGTGCTGTTCCGGGAATCCCACTATTCAGGCGAGCCGCAGCACAGAGCTTTTAAACCAGAGCCGAGAGTTTTTCCACATCTGGTCAGCAGCTCTCCATTAGAGAGCCCACAGCATGGTACACCTGCCCCTGGGGGTAGATGAAGTATGAGGCGGTTCTGAGGATCAGCATCTTCAAAGCGTGGTGCCTGGCACACTGTGCCTCGGGGCTAATAGACGGTGCACATTAGTGCTTTCGAGTGCAGCTCTGCCCTGCACCACGTTGGTGTGTGCCGGCTGCAGCCATTCCTCAAACTCCTCAGGCCCTCCCACAATCGGTCAAGGGAGTGCCCGTGCTGTCTGGAATGGCCCAGGACCATTTTTTTCTTTTCTCTGCACTGAGTGGATGAGGTCTGTCTCCATTTAAAACAGCTGCTCTTCCCCTCTTTCCACACACAGCTAGTAAGGAGCAGAGAAGGCCCCCCTGCAGGAAACCTGATGTGCTATTGGGTGGCCCCTGACAGCACTTGCTCTCCCCAGATTAAGGGAAAGATGACAAAGCTCCAAGAGTACCACTCACTGGCGCTTACCACCTTCCCAGTACAAGAGGCTAGAGCTGAACGCACTGGGGCCAGATGGGCCTTGGTCCTCCCTGCCTCCCCAGCTGGCTGCAAAGGGGCTAATTTTCCCATCATTTCTCTTCCCAAGCATACCAAGGACAGGACAGACGGACAAGCCAGGCAAGAGTAGAGGACCTTCTTCTCCAGAGCTTTGCCTTTCAGCCTCTCACAGCGTAACGACTGCAGATCGTGCTTCCTAAATAGGAAGGGCACCCCTCTCCAAGTGCTGGGAAGGGAGACATTGTTTTAACCAGTTCATAATCGGCCACTAGAGAAGAAAGCAGCATCTGCGACGTCAGCACAGTCTGCTGGTCACTGGCACACTATGGAATTCTGTAAACCTGGTGGCTGGTGTGCCTTGTCAGCCGCTGGTTGCAAACGAGGATAATTTTCCCAAAAGGAGCATTCGGTTGCTTTCTCATTTTCCCTTTTGGCTCTTTCAAATATAAACAAGTACGATAATGTTTAACGCTGGGGAAATATACAGTAAGTCACAGGCTGTGCCCTGGCCCTGGGAGCTGGAGCTGGTTAAAGGCACAGGACTCCCTGCCCATTGCTCTGCCCTCTGGCCCTGAGCTTTTGCGAAGCCTATTTTCCTAATAAAACATGTTCCTTGCGTTATCACAGTCCAGTCCACCAAGGAGGCTGAGGTTTAAAGGGCATCAGCACTTCCTTCCAAGCTCTTGTTTTTCAGAAACCTTATCATTTGATGCTCTAAATTTACATGGGCTGCAATTCTGATATCCCTATTTCTCCGAGAGTCAGGGCTCTGATTTCGTTATAATAAATGAGTCATTTTTCCTCTTTTAAAAAATAAGCATTTTAACAAGCTCACTGGATAATATAATTTCAGAGCTGGAGCATTATTCCAGCCACTGCTCTCTCTAGGGATAAAAATCCAAGGTCCAAAGAAGGTGGAAACTGCCCCACATCATACTTGTCCTAGAAAATGATAATGCTAGTACCAACCCCCAGATGTCCATCTCCAACCCTGTTACAAAAAATCAGGTGACCATCCAGAAGTTATGTTTTAAGTCTTCAGTCTGTTAAAGAGGGTCAGAGGAGGATTCCACTTGTCACCACCCTAGGGACCCCCACCTACAAGTGAGAGCCAATAAATAATTCAGGGGCTACACTGAAACAACTCAGAAACTTAATTTTGGGGTTCTATTTGCAAATGACACCCCGGGCAACTTTATGAACGACAGAGTGGAAAAGGCAGAGCGTCCTCGTCCTTGATGTGTTCTAAGACCCAAACCCTAAATCCAGTCCAGGCACCATTCACAAACTGGTGCCTCTGATTCCAAGTGCCCTCTTCCTCTTGAGTGTCCTCAATGTAGACAGGACTGGCCAGCTTCAAGACTATTTATAGGACTCAGGTAGTTCATCTGGGACTTACAGAGACAGTGGGGACACTCACCTTTCCCCACATCACAACTAGTTACCTACCCGGTCACGTGGTACACAGAGGACCCCACTTTTTGGAATAAGATGCTACCAAAGGACCAAGTGCCCTAGTCCCATCTTTCCCACCCATCTCTGCAGAGATAAACAGTGCAGATCTTTGATTGAGACCTTGCAGAATCCAAAAGGTTAAAAGGAATAATAAAGGAAACTGCCAATTGTAAGTGAATTATATTTGGCTCTGAAAGCTGAGGCACAAGCTATATTATAAAAGGCATCTCTTTGCGTTGTTTACCATCACCCTGACTAATGCAGACTTTTTTTTTTTGTTTTAAATAATCTCATGCAAATTAGACACACACACTTCCTTCCAGTTGATTGCTATCTGCAAGGAATAATCTAACCACAGAGGGACTGAGCAATGTCTGAGGAGCAGAGCAGAGAGACGGGAGCAAAGGATTTCACTGTCCAGTGGCATGTAAACCTCCTCCCCTCCCCATCTGCTTAAGACTTCCTTTAGCTGCTGCCTTTGGAAGAATTAGTCCATTTTGATAAAGCCTAAAATGTTCTCTTAGTTGAGGTGTCAACTTGCATTATCTGATACCACTAGCACTTAGCATTTAGATGGTCTTCCAGTAACTTCCCTTCTGCCACTCCATGATTTTCAAGAGCTACCACCTCCCAACACAATCTGTAGTGATGACAATTAAAATATATTATTGATAGAGAATAGCACTAAGAAAGTCCTGCTCAGTTATTCTACTCACTTACTAGCATTAGCTAAGAGGAGGAGGAAGGGACAAGGGAGCAGGAAAAGCAGGATGCTGGGCTTTGACTCTGAGAGGCAGAGAGTGCCACCTCACCTGCCAGCACCACAGCTGCCTGATCTGCAAAACAGAGAGCTAGTTCACTTTCAGGATGCGGGAAGTACCCACGCACTCCGCCAGGGTGGACATCCTGCTCCCTCAGTCCTCTACACTCTACTTCCAAAAATGTCCAGAGAAGTTAGTTCCCTTCACCAGATGTCTGCGGTACCTGTGCAGACACTCAGCCAAGGATTGATTCCTTCTCCAACACTTTCTTCAGGGTGGGCTGCTTTTGAAAGAACAGAGCAAGTGGTGACATCCTATTGATCAATAATGTAGGCTTTCACTGCCATCTGAACCAAATGCCTCAGGGTGGCCACACCTGCCTATTTTTATCCCCTAATATGTAAACAAATCTGTTTTCTTTTTCTGAAGGTTTCTGTTCAAGTGAAAACAAAACCAAAGGGATGGAGGTGAGCTGCACCCTCCTGGGAGGAGCTTGATGCCCCCACGACTCAGGCCAAACCAGACACCAGAAGGGGCAGTCTTCTTTTTCTGTAGGATAGGCTGCACAAGGGCTTCTCAGAACACGTAACTTCAACACTGTCCTCAATGACTGCTGGGCACTGCCTAGGCCGGGCCCTATGCAGGTGAAGCAAAAAGACAGATGACAGAAGATAGCAGCGTCCTCTGCATCTTTCAGGTCCAACACCAGGTGAGAAAAGGTTTGGAAATGTGCAAAGTAATGAACGCCTGGCAGCAGCCTCCAGCCCAGGCTGAGCTCATAATAAAACTGTGGAGGATCTGGCTGAGACAAGGGCACAGGCCCCAAAGCCACAGCAAAGGACGGGAAACTCGGCCACTGTCCTCTTGTCCACTCCCTCCATTTCTAGGACTTGGGCAATGCATCTGGGACTCACAAAGGTTGAGCAGAGGGGTCACCTCTCTTAGAACACAACTAGTCACCTGCCCCAGCACTCTCTGGGAGGACAGAAGGCAGAGAAGACAGCTGGCTGAAAACACTCCCCAAATTAAAAGAAACATCAACTCTCCCAGAAGAGGTTTGGGGAGGGGAAAGGGAAAAAGTATTTTTATTTTATTTTATTAACATTTTGTTGGAACAGTAGAGTACAATAAGGACTCTCAGCGCCTCTAAAAGTCGTTGGATGACCTGTAGACCCCTATTTCCCAGTGCCTTGTATAAAATTGAATTTTTTAAACATAAATTACACGTAATGACGACACTGTAAAAACTAACAGTAATGGAAAGCTGTGCTGTATTTCATTAGCCTGTATTATTCCGTGCCACCTGATCCAGCCGGGCCTTGTTTATGAGTTAGTGTGCTAGCAGATGCCGATGGAAGCATTTGCTTCGACCTTGCTCTTCTCATTGGGGCATGAAATTACGACGGCAGCACCTTGATATTACAGCCATAAATACAGTAAACTGCAAATTTAAGCCAACGGCTCCTATTGTCTCTGAACATAAAGCTGATCGGTATTTATTTAAAAGGAGAACAAAAAAAATATTATATATCACCTTGTTTATGGGGCTGCCCCCACCCACTTTCTTATTCCTTGCCCCAACCCCCCCAACTTGTCTAATTCACTTGGCTAAAATATTAAGCAAAAATGCCAAATGCTTTCTTCTCTACTGATTAACTATTCTCAAGCAGCAAAAACAGTTTTTGAGAAAACTAGTTCTAAATATCATTAGCCTGAATGAAAGAGTTTTTATACAAACTGATCTGATGGGGAGGGGGCTGGTTCCCACCATCTGGATATTCGTAAATAAATTCACAAACAGGAGGGAGACTTTCTGGCTACTTAAATGAAGACGTTCAAACAACAGGAGAAAAAGTTGCTGATAATGCCCTGAAACTGAATGTCCTCTCAGTATCCTTCCAAGAATCATTAGGTAGAAACGCTATTTCAAAAAGCAGCAAAACACTGCCTCCTGCCACCTAAGGAAAGAAAGATATCTACCCGAGAATAAAATTCTCATCCCAGCACAGAACACTGGGGGCCTCTCATTAAAACTTGCACCAACCCCCTCTTTATCCCTGTAACCATAAAGACAGCATATCCTTTAAATACATTATATGTGGAAGAAAAATAAACACAAAGACAAAAGGACACTGGATATCACCCAGCCACGTCTCCTAGTATAAATCACCGAGTAAAAAGCCAATGTACAATGTGTCTCACTGCCAGCTTAAAGAAAGACTGAGGGACCTGGCAGGTTCGCTGCACTCACTGTCTAGAGAAGGCAGGTCTACTTCCTCGTGTCCAGGAAGAGGGTCTCTGCTCTCCAAGGCAGGGGGGATGTGAAAACCCAGCCACCTCCAAGTTCGAAGGTTAGTGGTGAAAACCAGAACGTCAGCAAGCAAGCGCCAAAGTCACTACTAATGGAGCACCTAGGAGGACCATTTTAGCAAGTCTGAACTAAATGCAAGTTTGGGGTAGCAGTTTTAATTCCCAAAGCAGACAGATTGGAGGGTCACAGGGCCCGGTGCCCAGTAGTACCAGTGACATGGCCAAATGAACCAAGATCAAAGTTTCTGTACATTTGCTTTTGACAGGTTATTCCACAAGGCAGACTCACTCCCCTGGAGCCCTAAATCATATCAGACACACCAGGCACTGAGCTTAGCTCCTTCCACATAAAGAGGAAACTTTCCTATAAAATTTATTGAGCTTCTCTGGGGAGTAGTATAACTGGTGAACAAGACAGAAGTGAGCCACCCCTCTGTGTAACACAGATTGAGATCTCTCATATGAAAGACTGGGAGGGGTTCCAATCAGCATCCGTGATGTCTATTTTTAAATCTATACAGCCTCGAGATTTTTTTCCTTCTTTTAATTCCTCTGCTAAATTAGAAATAAAAACAAAGAAGGGTTACTTTGGATATTTTATCATCAATTCCAGAGGATAAGGATTGTTGCCTTCTGAAACAGTAGTCTAACCCAGCAGGTCTTCAGCAACAGGCCCTTCCCATAGTACGCTGAACAATTCCCCAGGAAGCAACTGTGTCCTTAGAGAGAATGGCAATCAGGAAGCACTGCTGGGCGCATGCCAAAGGCCAGGTGAGCCCAGTGCAAGTTTGAGCAAGTATGGAAAAGTCAAACTGATAAATGATAAACACTTTTAACCCCACCTGTCCTGTTTCAGAAGGGACAGTGAAGGTTATTTTGGGAAAAAATAAAATGAACAAAAAAACCTCTTTGCTTTGACAACCAAGTTTATGTGGTCTATTCCCTACTGCTCCCCCACCCCTTGTTTTACAGATCAAGAGAAAAAGACCTGAGAGGGGAGGAGATTTGCCCCCAGCCCAGAAGTGCTCCAGAAGTAGAACTGAATGTTCCACCCAGAGCCTCTGTATTGCACCAGGGCGGGCAGAAGCAGCCTGGTAAGCCTGTGCCCTCTGCCACCTGACATAGCCAGCACACTGCCAATAAGCAGTCTTAGAATGAATCTCCCAAAGAGAAGAAAAACTAAAAGAATAGATGAGATAAGAGAAATGAGATAATGAGTACATGGGACTTTCAGGTTGATCAATGAATACTAAGTTATAGTTAGATAGGGTTAAGAAGTTCTGGTGTTGCACAGTACTGTGACTAAACATAACAATCATGCACTGTATATTTCAACAAGCTAGAAGGATTTTGAATGTTTGCACCATAAAGAAATGATAAGTGAGAAGATAGATACATCATCCTGATTTGGAGGTTATATAATTGGCACACGTGTCAAAACATCACATGGTACCCCATAAATATGTACTTTTTTTAAAAAAATGTGCAATTTGTATCAGCTTAAAATTTTTAAAATGAAATGTACAAATTTTTTTAAAGAATGCATATGTATCTATATAAATGCCTATTTAGTTGCATACATTCATGAAGTAAAAAGAGAACACATAAGAAACTGGTAACTGTGATGATATTACGAGAGGGAATAAGTAACTAGGACATACTGAAGGCAGACTGTTTACTGTATATTCCTAGTGAATTCTGTTCTCTGTGAATAAGTTTGATTCAAAAGGAAACACTACATTTACTTTTAAGAACAAAGAAAATATTAGGGGGGACTCACAAAAACCTTGTTCCTGAACAAAATCACTTAGAATGATTATCCCCATTTTCTGGGAGAGAAAAACCAAGGCAGAAAAGTCATGGAGTGGTGTCCAGGAGCTTGGACTAGAACGACACACTTCTAGTTCCTTGGTTAATCCATTGTGGCTACAACGGCAGCAGTCAAGTACAAGGTGGCTTTTTTCCCAATGTGTTTTCAAAAGGCAGACATCTGTTCTATTTTGACACATCCTGGCTGCCCAAATGTTTCTTTCAGCTCTAAATATTTGCTTCATCAATGAAATGTTTCCATTGCTGCAACAAAACAAACATTTGCTTTGGGGTAGGAGGGATGGCCATACGCTGTTTCATTATGTTCCTTGAAACAGCCCGATCTGGGAAGCAACTCCACTGTGGGACACAAATCAAGATGGAGATTTCTGTTCCTCAAAGAAAATCTTGTCACAAGACTTCACTGCACCAGGACAAACTCTCCAGTCACTCAGCAGAATGCTACAAATGCTCCTTCAGGGTTTTCTTTTACATCTTGAATCTTAAATCCAAGATCAGAACGTTTAGTATTTGGCATTCAATTTACTTGCTAAAGTTTTAAACTGCCATGCAGCTATCAGGTTTTTTAAAAATCCCCACATTAATCTGATACTAACACATTACAACATGCCATATCCTAATGGGTCAATACATAAATTATTTTGTCACCTACCTATCTGCATAGTTCAAATGAATTTGGTATTGGTTGCTATCATCAGTATTGTAGAATAAACACATAGCACTCAATCAAATCCATATACATGTGAGTACTTACTTACATACACAAGGTGAGAGAGCCAAGATCTCACTTTTCCCAGCTTATTAAGTGACAGCCTCCCTGAGGCCCCTTCTCCCTAATTTCTTTGTTGAAAGAGTATGTTATTTATTTGCACATAATATATAGACCTATCATCTAAAGTATAGCTGGGGCCCCTGTCTCTAAACAACAACAAAACCTAGTTGGGGAAGTAGCTCTGTGGGACAATGATTGTCTACCATTAGCCAGGCTGTAGGTTTGGTCTCTAGCACTGGGGGGGGAATTAAAATATATATTTCCACAGATACCTCTATCTACTGGTAATAAATATAATCCATGTCAATTGCAGAAAACATGGAAAATAAAGAAAAGCATACAGAAAACAAACAAAAAAAATCATGCATATCATCTCTCTCTACCCAGAAATGTATTTAATCCCACTGCCAAGGGTGTTTTAGGAGATTTTTATATTTTTACCTCTTTGAATTCCACATTAATCCTGTGCAGTGCCCAATTCAGGGTTTCATGCCCAGCATGTGGTACTTCTGGGAACTGTGCAGGGCCTAACCTATGGCACTCAAGTGGCAGCAGAACCCCCATGAAAAGAGTGGCTTACTCCTTTCATTTACAGGGGAGGAGTCGAGGCTCACAGGCATTAACCAGCCCACCTGAGCTCCCACTGCTGGTGGACTGAGGGCAGGGCTGGAACTCAAGCCCAGGCTCCTCACCACCACTCTATACAGCACAAGGGGAAAATATTCCACCTCTTGTTCAAGCCAAAAGGGAACACTGACTTCCCTACTCCCAGTATATAGTGTAGATGCATTGGTGAATTTACTAAGATGGAAATTTTTTCAAATTTAAAACTTTTTACATGAAAAGGCCCAATGCTAGTGAAGGTGCATGAAAGAGCAAACTGAAAAACTTCTGGAAGATAATGAGGTACTCCAGTTTAAGAGTTTAGTTTACCCTCTAACTCAATACACTTTTACGAAATAATAGTGTAGTGCTAAGACTTTTGGACAAAGATGGTTCATCACCATATTTTAAATAGCAAAAAAAAAAAAAAAAAAAAAAATTTAAATGTCCAAAGAGGAATGATTAAGCAAATTGTGATACATTTCAATAATGTAGTATTATTCAAATGTTCACATTCATATGAACAATTTCTGATATGGGAAAATGCTTTTGATACATTAAGACATAAAAAGCACATGCTATATTCATAGCATGATCTCAATTATATTTTTTAAGAAAGAACAAAGAAGAGCAACAGAGTTACATCATTTTTAACTTAATCTGAAGGGCTGGGGGCGTAGCTCATTGGTAGAGTACCTGCCTAGCATCCTAGCATGAACCAGACCCTGGATTCAATTCCAAATGGCACTGTGCACAAAAAATAAATAAATAAAAATAAAAAAGGAGAAGGGAAATGACCCTGTAAACAGTGGGGGAGGTCCCACCATTTCATTTCATCCCACAAATGCCCACTGTGTCTTCCACTGAGCAGGAGGCACAGGCTTGAATTCATTCCCCTCATCCCTCATTTCTCCTGCCCTGCAGTTGGGGCACCTTGCCATGGCCTGTTTCCCCCAAACTTCTTGGCATCCATATGCAAAAGCCCACAATGTTGCCTGGTATTAAACCAAAGATCTGCTTCAATTTGGAAGAAATTGTGACTTTACAGAACTTTAATTAGAGATAATACTCCACTCGCCTGTTTAAGTTCTTTCTCAGGGATTTTTTTTTTTACTGTTATTTTATAAATTAGTATGTAACAGGTATATTCCTATAATACCAATTCTAAAGATATGAAAGGATATGTGGTGGAATGCAGGCTTCTTTCCCACTCCTGCCACCTGGCCACCCAGTTACATCCTCCAGAAGTAACCACATATGCTCTGGTTTCCATGTAGAGCACATGTTTGTAATGTGTGTGTATATAGATGTATATATTTTATACAAACCATAACATGCACCCAGCAGTTCTATTCATTTTGCTTTGTGTATGTTGAAGCTATGTTGTTAGGCATGTATTTACTTAGAAATGTTAAATCTTCCTGATCAACTTTATTTTAAAAATACATTTTTTTTTAATTTATTTTTTATGTGGTACTGAGGATAGAACCCAATGCCTCACAAGTGCTAGGCAACCACTCTACCACTAAGCCACAATCCCAGCCCGGCTTTTTTTTTTTTTTTCCCCTCATTTCTTTTTGAAATTTCTTGATCTCTGATTCCACTTTTAAATCCACTTTGCCTAATATTAGGAGCAGATTTCTTTTGGTTAGTGTTTGCATGGTATATCTGTTTCCATCATTTTACTTTTAATCCTTATGCATCTTTAAAAATGTGTCTGATGTAAACAGTGTTGAATGGGGTTTGGGTTTTTTTTTTTTAATCTAATCTTTACAAACTTTGCTTTTATTTATTTATTTTAGTTTTGGCTATATATATGTGTGTGTGTGTGTGTGTGTGTGTGTGTATAAATTGTAGATGGACAGCATGTTTAAAGCTCTCTTTTCTTGTCTTTTAAATTCAGCTTTTACTTCTATTGGCTTGTAATCTATAGTAGTTTCTGAGAGATTCCTCCAGTATCTTTTCTTTTCTAATTATTAGATAGCTTGGGGGAGATACTTTGCTCTCTGATCTCTTAAAATTTCCACTCTCTAATTTTGCATTCACCAGTGGACCTTGCCTGCAACAATTACTGGGTGTCTGCCTAATGGGGATCCTCAATTTTTTTTTTTGAGAGTAAAGGCATCCTAGACTAAAAAGTTTAAGAACCAATGCCTGAGTTATCACAATATATGCATGACAATTTTCTTATAAATGAGAAATTTTGCCACTTTCCCAACAATCCTAGCACTTAGAACACTTTCCCTCCATTCTTCCTTTTGTGTATTCACATGAATGTTAACCACAATGTATGCTAAAATCCTCAGACAGGCATCTATTTCACACAGCCAATATTCATTTATATGCATCCTTTTCTTTGCTCTTCACACCTCCCTGTGTTTCCATGCAGAATCATTTTCTTTATGCCTAAAAACTCCTTTAGTATTTCTTTCAGTGCAGGTGAATTCTAATTTTGTTTGTGTGCAAATGTCTGTATTTCCTTAACTTAAAAAAAAAAATGTTCTGGGGCTGAGGATGTGGCTCAAGCGGTAACGCGCTCGCCTGGCACGCGAGGGGTGCTGGGTTCGATCCTCGGCAACACATAAAAATAAAATAAAGATGTTGTGTCCACCAAAAACTGAAAAATAAATTATTTAAAGAAAANTAAAAAAATAAATATTAAAAAAATTCTCTCTCTCTCTCTCTCTCTCTCTTTAAAAAATATTCTAGCCAGGCATGGTGGCCCACACCTGTAATCTCAGCAGCTCAGGAGGCTGAGGCAGGAGGATCACTGAGTTCAAAGCCAGCCGCCTCAGCAAGGTCGAGTGCTAAGCAACTCAGTGAGACCCTGTCTCTAAATATAAAGTACAAAATAGGGCTGGGGATGTGGCTCAGTGGTTGAATGTCCCCGAATTCAATCCCGGGTACCAAAAACAAAAAAAGTTCTAGCTGTGCATGGTGGCACATGCCTGTAAATCCAGCAATTCAGAAGGCTGAGGCAGGAAGACGGCAAGTTCAAGGACAGCCTCAGCAACTTAGTGAGGCCCTAATCAGCTTAGTGAAACTGTGTCTCAAAATAAAAATAAAAAGGGATGGGGATGTGGCTCATTAGCTAAGCGCACTTGGGTTCAATCCCCTGTACCAAAAGAAAAACAAAAAGAAATTCTACTGTGAAATAATTTCAGAAAAGTTGCTACACAGTACAAAGAACTCCCACATAGTACTCAGATTCTTTAACTATTAAATTTATCATATTTGATTTTTTATTCTCTATCAATCTATATAATTATTGTCCCTGAACACAATTTCCCTTTCATCCTCAGTATTTTAGTATAAATTTTCTGAGTTGTGTGTTGGAGGGGAAGCTCATACTTATACACAATTATATAATTACCCAAATCAAGAAGTTAATACTGGGTTCTGGGCATAGTGGCTGGCTGGGGATATAGTTCAGTAGTAAAGCACCCCAGGATTCAATCCCCAGGAACAAAAACACGTTAATGCTGTCATATGTACACCTATAGTTAGTTTAGACCTCTCCTCTGAGCTAGGTTCATATTATTTACCTGCACATCTAATGCTTTAACTTTAATTTTAATGTATCTAACACTGAGTTCTTGATCTTGCCCCACCAAACTGACCTATTCCTAATTAATGGCAATTCCAAACTTTTAGTCAGGAAAGACTGAAAACCTTAGAGTCATCTTTCATTTCTACTTGTCTTTCATATTCCATGGCAGAAAAATCAGGATATTCTGTTGGGTTTACTTAAAAAAAAAAAAAATTTCAAGAATCTGAGGCCTTCTTACCAATTGGTCTCCTGGATTCTACCCTTGCCTCTACTTTCTTGGGGAGGGAGAGGGGTACTAGGAATTGAATCCAGATGCACTTTACCACTGAGCTTCAGCCTCAGCCCTTTTTGAGACAGGATCTCACTAAGTTACTTAGGGTCTTGCTAAATTGCTGAGGCTAGCCTTAAACTTTAGATCCTTCTGTCTCAGCCTCCTGAGCCACTGGGATTACAGGCATGTGCCACCACACCTGACTCTACTCTCCACTTTTAATACAGCAGCTAGGGTGATGCCATCAAAGCTTATATCAGGTTGTTTTACTCCTCTGCTGAAAACTCTGATGACTTCCTAATGTGTTCAAAGTAAATTCAAAGTCCTCACAAGGATCAGTGCTGCTGACAAAACCTTGGTTCTTGTCAGTGCTGACTCTACTCTCACTGCTGCCCCACCCTGCCCTACACTGGCCTCCTGGAATTTGCCAGACAAGTTTTCTTCAGGCACAAGTTGTTCCCTTTTCCTAGAATGCCTTCTCTCCAGAAATCCTCATGGCTCACTTCCTCATTTTCTTCAAATTTTTGCTCAAAATGTCACCTCAGAGGGGCCTTTCCAGATCATTCCATTTAAAACTGCAACCTCCCACGAACTCTCATTGCTCTTACTCTATTTACAGTACGTCTCCATTTTATTCTATCTATTGCTTTCTCACATCCTCCCTGCCACTGCGTGTAGAGCTCAGTAGAAGAAGGGATTTGGGGGCTACTTTATTATGTTCCCTGTACCTAGAACACCTGGGTTCTCAATGAAAATGTGAAGAAAGAATAAATAAACAAATGGAAACTCAAAATACATACATTCGAAGTAATGCTGCTCAGATTCTGGGAGAGCCAATGAGAGAATGAAGAAAACCTAGAGTCCCACCCTCTTGTCACTGAAAACAACTCTTTAGAATTCCCAAGGGTCCCCAGAGACCAGGATTAAAATTGTTACCAGATATTCATCCTGTACTAAGGCAAACCAGTTTATTCTCAGCGCCCGTCCTATCTTGTACTCTGCTGCCAGAGGCCAGTCTGCCGCCCCATGCTCCACCATCTCCCATGCTCCACCATTTGAGCAGCTTTCTTCCAGCCCCCTCAGTGGTCAGCTGCTCCAGGGCTCCTCTTCCACTACCAGTTTTCTCAGACTGCTCCAGCCCAAAGGAAGCAATTTCTGTTCTTTTCCCCCTAGTTAATTCTTTTCTTTTTCTTCTTCTTTTATTAGTTCTAATCAGTTATACCTGAGAGTAGAAAGCTCTTCTGATTCATTGTACACAAATGGAGCAGAATTTTTCACTTCTCTGGTTGTACATGAAGTAGAGTCACACCATTCATGCAATCATACATGTACCTTGAGTAATGATGTCTGTCTCATTCCACCATCTTTTCTACCCCTTTCTTTGCCTCCTTCTCCCTCCCCTTTGCCCCATCCAAAGTTCCTCCACTCATCCTATGCTCCTCCCCCCATCATGGATTACCATTCACTTATCACAGAAAACAGCCCCTGATTTGGGGGGATTGGCTTATTTCACTTAGCATGGTATTCTCCAACTCCATCCATTTACCTGCAAATGCCATAATTTTATTCTCTTTTAATGCTGAGTAATATTCCACTGTGTATACGTACCACAGTTTCTTTAACCATTCATCTATTTAAGGGCATCTAGGTTGGTTCCACAATTTAGCTATTGTGAATTGTGCTGCTATAAACATTGAAGTGGTTGTGTCATTGTAGTATGCTGTTTTTAAGTCCTTTGGGTATAGACGGAGGAGTGGGATGGATAGGTAAAATGGTGGTTCCATTCCAAGTTTTCTAAGGAATCTTCATACTACTTTCCAGGTTGGCTGCACCAATTTGCAGTCCCATCAGCAATGTATGAGTGTGCCTTTACATCCTCGCCAATACTTATTGTTGCTTGTGTTCTTGGTATCTGCCATTCTGACTGGAGTGAGATGAAAGTAATTTTGATTTGCATTTCTCTAACTACTAGAGATGTTAAACATTTTTTCATAAGTTTG
Source organism: Marmota marmota marmota (assembly GCF_001458135.2). Taxonomy (NCBI): domain Eukaryota; kingdom Metazoa; phylum Chordata; class Mammalia; order Rodentia; family Sciuridae; genus Marmota; species Marmota marmota. Next base: position 1,660,036 of record NW_026000102.1, read on the forward strand.
TTGATCGATTGTATGTCTTCTTCTGAGAAGTGTCTGTTCAGCTCCTAAGCCCATTTATTGATTAGGTTGTTTGTTTTTTCTTGGTGTTAAGTTTTATGTTTTTTTTTAAGTTATAGATAGACACAAGATCTTTATTTTGTTTATTTATTTTTATGTGCTAAGCATCGAACCCAGAGCCTCACATATGCGAGGAAAGCACTCTGTCACTTAGCCACAACCCCAGTCCTGGTGTTAATTTTTTTGAGTTCTTTATATATCCTGGAGATCAGTGCTCTATCTGACCTGTGTGTGGCAAAAATTTGCTTCCAAATGTAGGTTCTCTCTTCACCTCATTGATTATTTCTTTTGCTGAGAAGCAGCTTTTTAGTTTGAATCCATCCCGTTTCGATTCTTGGTTTTATTTCTTGTGCTTTAGGAATCTTGTTAAGGAAGTCAGGGCCTAATCATACATGATGAAGATTTGGGTCTACTTTTTCTTCTATTAGGCGTAGCGTCTCTGGTCTAATTCCTAGGTCCTTGATCTACTTTCAGTTGAGTTTTGTGCATGGTGAGAGACAGGGGTTTAGTTTCATTTTGCTGCATATGGATTTCCAGTTTTGCCAGCACCATTTGTTGAAAGAAGCAATTTCTATAGCAATTACTAGCTATAAACTATTCCTCTGGTTGTGGGCTGGGGCTGTAGCTCAGTGATAAAGCACTTGCCTAATATGTGTGAGGCACTGGGTTCAATTCTCAGCACCACTTATGAATAATTAAAATAAAGGTCCATTGACAACTAGAAAAAAATATTTAACAGCAAAAAAATAGACTGCTTTATAACCTTCCTTTTATTTTCTAATATTTTATATTGTTTTGTCTTTGTTTTTCTAGGATTTAAGTCTTGTTGAATTTCTACTGTCTATCTATCTAAACCATCACTGTCTCTCCAAAGCCTAAAAGGCTAGTTAATTTGTAGTAGGCATTCACTGAATATTTGTTTACTATGTGAATAAATGTTAATAAAACAGACTGATACTTAATGAATTACAAATTTTTGGTAGGGAGGGGCAGGTTGAACTCAAGGGCGTTTAACCACTATTTAGCCATAACCCCAGCCCTTTTTTTATATTTTGATTTAGAGACCAGGTCTCCCTGAGTTGCTTAAGGTCTTGCTAAGTTGCTGAGGCTGGCTTTGAACTCACGATCCCCCTGCCTCAGCCTCCCAAGGATTATAGGCATTCAACACTGCACCTGGCCAAATCACAGATGTTTAATGAATGTAAGATGTATTTGTAGTATTTTGTGACAATTCCTTTTCCTCCTATTTAAAAATATATGTGTATTATTTATCACAAAACTCTTTTCATCTATCACATTGACATTTAACATTCTTGAAGTTTCAACCCATGTAATAAGGCAGGAAATAAAATTAAAATGCCTGTAAATTGGAAAGAATTCCACAAAATAATCATTTATTGTAAACAATATAATTATATATATAGAAAAATCAATTTACTCTAAGAAAGTTTAGTTAGATGGCGAGATATGCATCATTTTATATATATATATATATTTTTTTCAAGTTGTAGATGGACACAATACATTCATTTACTTATTTATTTTTATGTGGTGCTGAGATCGAACTCAGTGCCTCACAAGTGCTCTACCGCTGAGCCACAACCTCAGCCCCCACAACAGATATTTTTAAAACTCAGTAGCCCCCATGTAACAGCAATAATTAAAATGAAAATTCCTTTCATAATAGTAATGAGAAGTATAAAATTACCATGATAATCTCAAAGAATGTTAGTTCTATAAAAGGAAATCTTGCAAAGATAAATAAAAGGAGATCAAAATAAGCAGAAAGGTTTTCAAATTAGAGTTTTAACACAATTCCAATAAAAATTTCAATCATTTAAAAATTTCTCAAATGTTCTTCATAATTTTATGGAAGAATGTGTAAGAATAACCAGAAATGTTTGGTACTTCATTCTGTACCCTCTATTGGGTACTTACGTGGATTTCTTTATATATTTTTTAAAGTGGTTCCTGTAGAAACTGTAATATGAATTCTTTTTTTTTTTAAATACTTATATTTTAATTATAGGTAGACACAATATCTTTATTTTATCTTTATGTGAATATGCATTCTTAACTTATTAGAGTCTACCACAAATTAATATCATACCATGTTACATATTAAGAATCTTGGGCTGGGATTGTGGCTTAGTGGAGAGCGCTTGCCTAGCATGCATGAAGCACTAGGTTCGATCCTCAGCAAACCACATAAAAATAAATACTTAAAATAAAGGTATTGTGCCTATCTACAACCAAAAAAAAAAATTGAAAAAAAAGAATCTTAACAGGATACATATAATTATATGTATGATGGTGTATGTATTATTATATGCATCAATAATACTTTTAATGATTCTACTTATACTTCATTCTGTCCTTTATAATGCTCATTTTATATATAAATAAGTAACATATGTTATAAATCTGACAATACACTGTTGATATTGTCTTAGACAACTGACTTGTACAAATTTTTTTTAAAAATTTTTTTAGTTGTAGATGAACACAATACCTTTATTTTATTTTTACGAGGTTATAAGGACCGAACCCAGTGCCTTCCACATGCGAGGCGAGCACTCTACCACTGAGCTACAACCCCAGCCCAACTTTTACAAAATTTAATAATATAAATTAGAATAAAATAGAATAAATAACACACATTTAACACCACCAGTTCTTTTCATTCCTTCCTGAGGATCTAAATTTCCATCTGGTATTTTCTCTTCTGAATAAAGATGTTACACTGTTGTTCATTAAATGCCTGACTGCTGATGACAACCTCTCTCAGCTTTTATCTTGAAATGTCTTTATTTCTTTAGATTTGATGGCTTTTTTTTTTCCACTACATGCAGAATTCCAGGCTGACCTATTTTATTCTGTCAGCATTTTATAGACATTATTCCATCGTCCAGTGGGCTACAGAGTTTCCAATTATTAGTCAGTCATATTCTGATCATTGTTCCCATTTTCTTTGACTTTAGTTTAGTATTCAGTGGTTTGACTATGATACACCTAGATGTGATTTTCTTTGAATTTATCCTGCTTGTTAGAGCCAGGGGTGTGGCTCAGTGGTATAGTGCTTGCCTAGCATGCACAGGCCCTAGATTCAATCCCCAGCACCACCATAAAAGTGTGAGCTTGTATGTGTGTGTACACACATATATATCCATTCTATTTATGGCTATGCTTCCTAGGTTGCTGTTTGTGTGTACATTTTTGCTTTGTTTGAAATTAAAGGATAAAAAATGTTAGCCAATCTTCTTTCAAACATATATTTCTGCCACATTCTCTTTCTGACAACTCCAATTACCTATGTTAGTCAACTTGATTTTGTCCCACAAGTTATGGAGACCCTGGTCCTGTTTTTTTCTTTTTTTCCTCCATGTGCTTTAGTTGGATGACTTCTACTGGACTGTCTTCAAGTTCACTGAACCTTGCTTCTGTTATGCCCAAACTGCTGTTAATCCCATCCCGTGAAATTTCAATGTCAGATTTTGTTTTTTAATTCTAAGATTTCCATTTGATTCTTTTTGTTTTGAGAGAGAGAGAATTTTTTAATATTTATTTTTCAGTTTTCAACAGACACAACATCTTTATTTTTTATTTTTATGTGGTGCTGAGGATCGAACCCAGCGCCCCATGCATGCCAGGTGAGCGTGTTACGGCTTAAGCCACATCCCCAGCCCCCCATTAGACTTCCATATCTTTACCACAACATTCCACCTGTTCAACTTTTCAACCATTTTTTTTTCATGTAAATTCTTTTAACATATTTTGAGTTTGATGTTCTTATTAGTCTGTGAGTCTATACTGATTAGCTTTTATTTCAGTAAGAGTCTGTTTCCTTCCACATCTAGCAATTTTTAATTTCATACTGGACATTGTAGATGGTAGTTTGTAGATACTCTGGATTCCATTTTCATCTGAAGAACTGAGTTTTATCTTAGCAGTTAAATCAATCACTAGCAGATCACTTTGATCTGGTTTAGGATCAGTTTCATGCTTTATTTATTTCTTTGTACCCTTAGTCCTAGAAAAATTGCCACAGTCCTAGGGAACAGTATTTGTCCTTAAGGGGTGGCCCTTCTGGGGTTTCAAAGGGAAGTCCAAGATGTTTACCAAATCCCCTCTAACTTGACATGCCTCAAACTCCAAATTCTGCCTCTCCTACAGTGGGTAACTGCTGAGGTCTGTGGTCCTTCCCCAATGCATAAGGCAGCTCATGAGTTAGCCTAGCATTTGAAGGATATTAATATGCAGTTTGGGGTTGCCTCCGATATTGTTCTCTCCTTTCTTGAATTTCTATCCAAGTTCCAGCCACTCAGGCAACCTCAAAATCCACCCTCCATTTCCTGAATAAAAGAATTATTTGCTAGCACTTGATAGACTAGGGAATGCCATATTTAAAAAAATGAAAAGAAAATGCCATATAAAGTTGGCTCTCCCAGACTACTTATTTCTTTCAAGAATCAAAACCACTCCAATTTTTTGCTTGTTTTGTTGGCTCTCCAGTGCCTTCAAATGATGTTTTTAAAATATTTTGTCCAAAATTTATATTTGTTATTGGTGGAAATATTATTCTTATATAAGCTACTCTATTATTATGGAAAGCCAGATATCTATCTCTGAACGTTTTCCTAAGAGAAGAATGATGAGGTGAGCCTTGTTTTTATTAAAATTGATAATGAAGATACAGCAATTAAAAGACAGTGGTTCTTGTGTAAGAATGTATATAGGTCAATAAAAACAGAATAGATAGATATCCCTGAAAGAGATCTTGTTATTAAAATTTAATATATAATAAAGGAAGCATAACAAACAAGTGGGGAAAGAAATGATTTATTCATTGAAGGACAGTCCTGGGAAAAGTAATGTTTGGAAGGAAACTTCACTTCATACCACTTCATAAATATCAGGATTAAAGAGTTAAATATAAAAACATAAACTATAAAATCCAAAATAAAATATAGGTGAGTATTTAACTTATCACCAGTTCTGTTTATGGACAAACTAATCTCTCTCCTTAGTTTCTTTCTCAATGGGTAAGAAGAGAGATAAAACCTCCCTTAGAGAGTTTTTGAGATTAAATAAAATAAGGGTACTTATAGCTCACTGCCTAACACATATTCAGCCCTCAATAAATGTTAGCCATTACTATAATTATTATTATTATTTAATAATTATGGGGAAGGAGTCTCTTACCACAAAAATAATAGAGGAAATATTAGAAGATTGATAGATGTGATTATGTGAAAATAATCAATTTTATATATTAAAAAACATAACAGGGAAGGAACAAAGGGGAGAATGTTTGCAAACATGACAAAGAATTAATATTCTTAATATATAAAGGGCATTTAAAAAAATCAATAAGTAAAGCATTAATATCCTGGTTGAAAATGGGGGTGGAAGAAAGTATTGAATAAACATTCCTAAGAAAAAATAGACATATTTAAAAAGTTCACCTGAGTTACTAATCAAATAAATGCAAATGAAAATCTGCAAAAGAGGTTTTGCTGCTGTCTGCTCTTCTTCGGTAATCACACACAAGTAGTAAGCTGGGACAGGCACACTTGCTCCCGGGGGAAGGGACTGGTGTTCCCTACTTGGAAAACTAAGGTTGTGCATCTCAAGTTTCAGAATGGCTATTCCCTGTGAGTCCACACTTCCTTATTTCAGGAACCTATTTTGAGGGAATATTAGTTCTATTTATCATTTTTTTTCTAATTCCTTTAAATAAAAAATAAAAAAGAAATTAAGAACTCACCTCAAGAACCCAGAAGAAGAATGTTTCTAGAAAGATCTAAACAAAGAAGATGAAAGGAATTGTGTAGAAGAGGGCTTTAAATTTTCTCAGTGGTCAGATTTCTCTTGCAGGGCTTCTGACTATAAGTGTTGGCTTTATTGCTTCATGGTTAAAGAAGGAGACAAGAATTCTGCCTTTTGAACTTTTGAGATTTCTCTTGATGGCTGACATTATAACTACAACATGGGTGCTGAAAATTTTAACATTTCCTTCTTTATGTGTATAAAATTCTATTTATTTGTATATAAAATAAGTGCATTATGTCATCTAATTATTTCATAGTGTCTTTCTTTTTGTCTGTTGACTTATTACCTTTGAAGTATTAATGTCATCAACCATGTGGCTTTAAATTCTTATATTTCTAACAACTTTTGCTTTAGAAAAGGTACTTTCCAGTGCTGGGATTGTGGCTCAGCGGTAGTGCGCTCGCCCAGCAAGGGCAGGGTCCGGGTTCGATCCTCAGCACCACATAAAAATAAAGGCATTGTGTTATGTCCATTTATACCTAAAATATAAATATTAAAAAAGATACCATAGAATATGAAGAAGTTTAAAAAAAAGGTACTTTCATTTAAAAAATATTTTCAACCTTGAAATCTAATCTACCTAATGCTAGTATTGATATTTTTGCTTCTTTTGGTTTGCATATATTTGTTCACTACAGATATATGTTGCCCATCCTGTCTTCGGTTTTTCTTTTGTTTTATCTTATGTACGTCTCTTGTTTAAAACCATAAAATTGGCCTTTGCTTTTTCTCCAAGTTGTACTCAGTTTGGGATTTGTCCTTCAATAGAGCATTTCTTAAATCCCATGAATATATATTGTGTTTGGTGCCTCTTGATTTTTTCTCTTTCATGACCTGTGCTGATCTGATCATCTTTTCTGTCCTCTAAATGTAGCTTAAAAGTTCTAAATCCTATTTTCCTCCAATCTAATAATTTTAAAAATTGAGGTAATAGTCACAGTCAAATTTACAAAGGACACCAATCTTAAGTGCACAGCTTGGGAGACTTGTACATATGCATGTTCTTTTTTTAATTTTTTATGTTTTAGTTTTAAGTGGACACAATATTTCATTTTTATGTAATGCCCCATGCATGCTAGGCGAGCACTCTACCACTGAGCCACAACCTCAGTCCCCATATGCAGTTTCTGGGTGAGAGCCACTGAGGTGGAGACCCAGAACTCTTCCCAGAACTCCAACAGACAGCTCTTTAAAGTCTATGCCCTCCTCCAGAGGTAACCACCACGACTATGATCATCAATAATACTTTTGCTTGTTCTTGAACTCCATAAAATTGTATATTCTATTATATCTATCTTCTTTGACAGAATTAAGATTCACCCATGTAGCTGCATAGACCGTAATATACTTTTCCCTTACTATGTAATATTTCCTTGTGTGTCTGCTCCATAAATTACCCACTGTTGTGTTGATGGACATTCCCCCCAGACTTTGCCTATTTTGAAAAAAACTAAAAACAGCATACTACAGGGACACAGCCACATCAATGTTTATAACAGCACAATTCACAATAGCTAAATGGTGGAGCCAACGTAGATACATGTCCTTTAGTGGATGAATGGATTAAAAAAATGTGGCATTTCTACACAATGGAATATTACTCAGCACTAAAAAAAGAACAAAATCATGGCATCTGCAGGTAAATGGATGGCATTAGAGAAGATTATGCTAAGTGAAGTTAGCCAATCCCAAAAAAACAAATGCCGAATGTTTTCTCTGATATGAGGGGGGGAATTCAAAGTGGGGTACAGAGGGAGAGCATGAAAGGAAGATTATTTCTAGATAGGGAAGAGGGGTGGGAGTGAGAGGGAGGAGGAAGGGGAATAGCAAGGATGGGGGAATGTGATGGTCGTCATTATACAAAATATATGTAAGAAGAGTTCAAGCTGGTGTCAACATACCTTATATAAAAACAGAGATATGAAAAATTGTGGCATATATATGTATTAAGAATTGTAATGCAAAAAAAAGAGTACATGTATAATGGCATAATTTGGCGTGAACATACTTTATATACAGAATTAAGAAAACTTGTGCTGTAAATGGGTAATAATGAGTGTAATACATTCCATTATTGTCATGTGTGTAAAAAATAAATAAAAAAAAATTAAAAAGCTGCTACTCCCCTTCTTGTACATGTCTTTTTATGAACAGATGTACTCATTTCTCTTGGATTTATACCTAGTAGTGAAACTGCCAAGTCACAGAACAAGTGCTTATCTAGTGGAAGGTGCTAGTTTTTCAAGGCATCTAAACTCTCATCAGCAATACATGAGGGTACAGCTGCTCCACATTCTTGCCAAGACTTGATATTCTAGTCATCTTAATTTTAGTCTTTCTAGTGGGTGTGTAGCTATGACCTACTGTGGTTTAATTACATTACCCCAAGGGGAACGGTGTTAGGCATCATTTTAAATGCTTAATAACCATTTGGAAATGCTCTTTAATAAAGTACCTGTTCAAGTCTTTTTCATACCTCTAAAAATTATTTGGCTTTTTCTTGTTGGTTTGTGGGAGTTCTCTAAATAAGATCCAGGTCAGATAATATATTATGAATATCTTCCAGTGTGTGGCTTGTCCTTTTGCTTTCTTTTTTTTTTAGAGAGAAAGAGAGAAATTTTAATATTTATTTTTTAGTTATCGGCAGGCACAACATCTTTGTTTGTATGTGGTGCTGAGGATTGAACCCCGGCCGCATGCATGCCAGGCGAGCGCGCTACCACTTGAGCCACATCCCCAGCCCCACCTTTTGCTTTCTTAACGTTACCTTTGGATTACCAGAAGTTTTCAATTTTCATTTATCATTTTTTTCTTTTAGAGGTTTTATGACCTAATTAAGAAATCTGTGCCTACTCCCAGGTCAAGGAGATAGCCTCCTGAGATTTTCTGGAAGCTTTATGTATTTAACTTCTTCATTTATGTATGTTGAAAGGAAAAGGTCAAGGTCACTTTTTATACACAGGCATCTGATTATTCCAGCACCATTTTTCAGAGCATTGATACACTGTGACGCTGCATCCTGTAATCTTAGCAATGTGGGAGGCTGAGGCAGGAGGATCTCAAGTTTGGGGTCAGCCTCTGCAACTCAGCAAAACCCTGTCTAAAAATAAAAATTAAAGTAGCTGGGTATGTAGCTCAGTGGTAAAGCGTCCCTGGGTTCAATCCCCAGTACCCTGCATCCCCACTCCCCACCCCCAAAAAAAGTAATCAGAAGAAAACAAACAGTTTACAAAGAAACGATATCATGCCCTATAAATTCTTTCTAAAAAATGATTTCCAGTTTGAATTCTAAGCCCAGACAACCAAAAATGAAACATGAAAGTAGATTAATATCATTTTCAGACATGCAGATCTAAAAAGGCTTCCCTCCCATACATACCTTCTCAGAAAGTTACTGAAGGATCTATTCTACCAGCCCAAGAAAGAATGCATGGAGCAGGGTGCCACGGAGCCCACCTGTAATCCCAGTGGCTCCAGAGATGGAGGCAGGAGAATCACGAGTTCAAAGCCAGCCTCAGCAAAAATGAGGCACTAAGCAACTCAGTGAAACCCTGTCTCTAAATAAAATACAAAATAGGGGTGGGGTTGTGACTCAGTGGTCAAGTGTCCCTGAGTTCAACCCCTGGTAACCACTCTCCCCCGAAAAAGAATCCATGGAAGCCAGAACCAAGGAAATGGACCACAGGAGAGACAAGGGGACTCCCAGAGTTATGGAATATACTGACAGAGATACAGCAGCTCTAAAAAACAAATGGTCCAGGCAGGCATGGTGGCACATGCCTAAAATCCCAGCAGCTTGGGGGGCTGAGGTAGGAGGATCATGAGTTCAAACTCAGCCTCAGCAACAGCAAGGCCCTAAGCAACTCAGTGGGACCCTGTCCCATAAATAAAATACAAAATAGGGTTAGGGATGTGGCTTAGTGGTTGAGTGCCCCTGAGTTCAACCCCCAGTACAAAAAAAAAAAAAGGACAGGGGGCACAGGGCTCCAGGAATGGCACCAAAAAACCAGTGAGTTTCTGACATTTTTGATAGTGCTAAGGGAAATTCTACAGATCCAACAGAGGGTTTGAGGGTTACTTAGGATAAAAACACAGCTAAGCAGTCTGCCCCTACTACCAAACAGAGTCCACTACTAACTCTAAAAAAAAAAAAAAAGAAAGAAAGAAAGAAATATTTATTTGCAAGAGAGAGCACAACTATCACACACTACATGGCTCATGTGAAAAATATTTACATTTCATGTTTATTCTAATTTGTATTCATAATTTTACTAAAATATGAATACTGTTTTAGAGAACATTTAGAATTTTTATATTTATAATAGTAGCAATGTTTAGTAATTAATGCATCTCATACTAGTAAACCAAACTAGACCTTCATCCTTTACTTCAATGTTACCAAACACTCTCAAATTCATTATGGCTAAGGGTATAAACAGAGAAAACCAAACTTAGGGCTATTTCTGCTAACTGCTGTATAAAACAATAGCATACAGAATCTATCATATTAAAAAAATACACCAAGATGATCTGAAATTTTTATTAATCATATAATAATGAGCCAGGTACAGTGGTAGATGCCTGTAATCCCAGAAGCCAGGGAGGGTGGGATAAGACTGATTCCCAGTTCCAAGCCAACCTGGACTACTTAGCAAGACCCTGTCTCAAAAGAAAACTTAAAAAGGGCTGGGGCTGGGGTTGTGGCTCAGTGGTAGAGTGCTTGGGTTTGATTCTCAGTACCACATATAAACAAATGAATAAAATAAAGTTCCATCAACATCTTTTAAAGAATTTTTAAATAAATAAACAATAAAAAGGGCTGGGGATATAGCTCATAGCTCAACAGTAAGAGTGCTTGCCTAGCATGCATGAGGCCCTGGGTTCAATCCCCAGTACCACAAAAATAAATGAATGAATGGTTGCATATTTTTTAAAAACAATGATTTATCATTACCTATTATTATATTTTTAAAGGACCAAAAGACAACAATGATATGATTATTTCCACAAATGATAAAAGGCAATTGATATGATTAGATATTCATTCTTGGTGAAAATCCTAAATAAAATTATTAATTCCTTAATATGATGAGGGTGGGTGCCACGCCTGTGCATAAGTGTTAGTATCACTCTCCCAAGTTGGCATTATCCTTCATTAAAAAGATGTAAAAACATATTATTTTAAATCAGGAACAAGACAAGTATGTTCACAACCTTGTTTTATTTATCATGGCCTGGATGTATTAGCTGATGCAACTGGACCAAAAAAAGAAGTAACAGATATAAACAATGGAAAAGAAGAGGTAAGAATATTATTTTCAGATAATACCTGAAAAATGGATATGAACAATCTACTATACCCAATTTAAGCATTTGGCTAGGTGTCTACATTTGAAATTAGCATGTAAAAATTGCCTTCCCTTAAAAAACAGTTGGGGGCTGGGAGAAGACAGTTGGGAAACATGCTCAAAGCAGCAACAGGCCGGTGGTGTACTAAGTGAGGAGCAATTGCCCAGCAGCATCCCAGAGGCTCTGGGTTCAATCCCAGCACCACAAAAACAGAAACCAACAAACAGAAAAGAGTAGCAAAGAGAAAAATAACACATTAATTTAAAAATGAATGTACAGGGTCTATAAAAAGATAACAAAGGACACTAAAGAAAGGTAAGTAGGTTGAAATCATTGCCTTTTCCTTCTACAGGAAGAGTCAATATTAGAAGCATGACATCTTTCCTAAACCAATCCATGAATTTAATGTGATTCCAATTTTTAAGATATCAATGCTCTTAATTTTTCTTTTCTAAATGGACAAGCTAATTTTGAAAATTACAAAAAAAAAAAAAGTAAAAAACATGAAGCACCAAGAAAATCTGGATAATTGAGAAGACGATGAGGGAAGATTAATTCTAACAAGTAATAAAACATAAGACAGGGACTGGGGTTGTGGCTCAGTGGTAGGGCGCTTGCCTAGCATGCGTGAGGCACTAGGTTCGATTCTCAGCACCACATACAAATAAGTAAAATAAAGGTCCATCAACAACTGAACAATATTTTTTAAAAAATAATAAAAATAAAAATAAATAAAACATAAGACAGTGTGACACAGGAACGCAGAGAGGTATGAACTGAACAAAGTCAGTGCGAAGGTACCAGCAAGTGAGTGCAGACAAGCTTTCACTGCAGGTCAACAGAGGAAAGCTGCAAGGTGGGCAACTACTGCCAGCAGATGGATTCTGCCTTTGGTCTATTTTGAGATGGCCTGTAAGCCAAGAATGGTTTTCACATTTTTAAACAGGGGAAAAAAAATAATTTGTGACACATGAAAACTATATGAAATTAAACTGCAGTGTCCATACATAAAGTTTTCTTTCTTGTTGGTCTGTGCGTGGTCTAAGGTGCCTGTGTGCTACAACTGGTAGCACTGAGTAGTTTCCACAGAGACCATGGGGCCTACCAGTGACTATCTGGCTCTTTATCGGAGAAGTTTGTCAACTCTTGCAGTAATGAATGCTGGACCACTCTTATTAGCTAGAAAAAAGGAAAAACAAATAAACAAACAAAAAAAATGGAGTGGAGTCCTTACACTCCATACACCAAAATAAACTCCTGATTACCAAAGCCTAACTGTGGCACAAACTCAGAAGTCCCACAAGAAATGATGGGTAAATCAAAACCTCTGCCTGACAAAAGCATCAACAATTGAGACAGATTTTAAACTAACAGTGCATAGTTGTAACACATTTCCCAGACACGGGGCTAATTTTCTCAGTATATAAAATTACAAATCAATTTTAAAATACTAATCTCCTAATCCTAAAGGGGGGTAAAATATATGAAGAGGAAGAGAACTTCAATTGAAACAATGAGAGCTGTTTCTAAGATGGAGTAGCTTGTAAAAGTCCGATAATTCTGCTGAGAATGACTGAAATATAAAACAATTTTAAGGCACAGGGGCACTGCCAAGGCAACTAAGACTTGAGAGTCCAAGATCCAAGAAAACAGAGAACTGCAGAGAGATGAGCAAATACCCTACAAAGTCCTAAGAGGCAGAGGCCTGTCTGTCTTAAGATGGACTAGTGATTGACACACAGGCTGAGCCTGAAAATCCAAAGTCTTGACTTTCTGAACTCCAATCACAATGTCACAGTAGAAAATTCTATTCCTAACCTCATATAATAGGCTGCCCTCAAAACACAAGGGCAGTCAAACATTCTGTAAAATCACCCTCTGGCTATGTGTACAATATGGAACTATACCAATTCCCTAGTTAGTCTTGGTTTTCATCCCCAAGATATTTACTACATATATGCCAATATTTCAAAATCTGAAAAAAATCTGAACTTTGAAACATTCCCTATTCCAGGTATTTTGGATAAGGGATACTCAACCTTAATAATCAAATAAATAAACAGACATATAAACGGATTAAACCTGAAGTTTGCAGAGCAGACAGGACTTGAAGAAGCTAAGATCCTCAGAAGGAAACAAAAGCACAAGGCACAGAAACATGTTTCCCACTGGAGGCAACAGCGAGATTTCTTACACTGAATCAAATAAGAGGCTAAGAAGCAAAAGTGAGGAGCAACTATTTTATTATTTTTGCAATGCTGGGGATCAAAAGAACTTTGCACATGCTAGGCAAGCACTCTACCACTGAGCTCTAACTCCAACTCAGAAGAACTCTAAAAAGAAAAAAAGAAAAGGTGGGGTTGTTGCCTCAGAGTATTAGGAGACAAAAGGTAGAATTCATCCCACCAAGGAAAAGGAGCCCCACTTAGCAGCTCAAGCTCTCAATTGGGCCGTGTGGAGGGCTACATACGGAAAAGGGACCAGTCAGGGGAAGACCAAGACTTATTTAAAAACCTGCGATCTGATTCAGCTCAGGCCTTGACTGGATCAAGGTCAGATGTACCCACTCGACTCAAGTATAAAGTAAACTTCAGAGGATAACAACTCTCACAGCTTCTCAATTATTCATGTGCAATGTCCAACATTCAATTTTTTAAAAAGGCAAAATGTATAGAGAAAAAAGGCAAAAAGGAAAAAAAAGTAATAAAAACAAACTCATAGATAACACAGTGTTAAAGCTATCTGAGTTTTGAAAAAACTGATTAATATGTTCAAAAAAAGAAGTGGTGAAAAAGAGTTTACTAGAAAACTAAATTTTAGCAGCCGGGAATGGTGGCACACACCTGTAATCTCAGTGGCTTAGGAGGCTGAGGCAGTAGGATTATGAGTTCAAAGCCAGCCTCAGCAACTTAACAAGGCCCTAAGCAATTCAGCAAGACCCTGTTTGAAAATAAAAAATAGAAAAAAAGGGCTGGGGATGTAGCTCAATGGTAAAGCATCTCTGGGTTCAATCTCCACTACCCACACACCTCTGAGAAAAAGCATTACTTCTGTGATAGTCTTATCAAAAATTTGACTAATTCTAGCCATGAGGAAACATCAGCACAATCCAAATTTAGATCCCTGTGCAAAAACAGCCTATGCCCTACAAAAAAGTCTAGGTCATACAAAAGACTGAGGTGCACTGTTCTTAGTTAAAGGAGGCTAAAGAGATACAATAAACATGTGCAACGAGTTAGCTTATGGACAGAATTTTTTTTTCTATAAAAGACATTATTAGGACTAAGACAACTGACTAAATGTGAACAAGGTTTGTAGATCAGATAATAGGGCTTTTTTTTGGCGGTGCTAGGGACTGAATCCAGGACCTTGTGCATGTGAAGCAAGCACTTTACTGACTAAGCTATATCCCCAGCCCAGATAACAGAACTTTTATCAAGTTATCTTTCTGATTTTGATACATATGCAGGATGGGAGAAGGGAGGGAGGAGACAGGAGAGGGAGAAGCGAAGAGAGTATATGATGAAGTAAATGTTAATATTTCAGAAATCTGAGTAAAAGATACATAGGAATTCTTTTTATTACTCTTGCAATTGCCATTTATTTTAAAATATTCTTAAGGAGTAAGAGATTTTTTTCAAATAAAAAGCATTTTTTTTTTTAAGAAAGAGAGAGAGAATTTTTTTAATATTTATTTTACAGTTTTTGGTGGACACAACATCTTTATTTTATTTTATGTGGTGCTGAGGATCGAACCCAGTGCCCCACACATGCCAGGTGAGCGCGTAACTGCTTGAGCCACATCCCCAGCCCCAAAAAAGCTTTTTAAAAAGTAAAAATAAAGAGCTGGAGCTGGGTCTCAGAGGTAGTACATTTGCCCTAACATATGTTATTTTAAAATATATTATTTTATACAATCAATATTCATTTGCATTTGCTCTCCTTTGTTCTTATACCTTCTTGCATTTCTACACTTCCATCTGGGATAATTTTTTCTGTCAGAATTATTCCCTTAGTATTTCATTTAATAGAGAAAGTCTGCTAGTGATGAATTCTATGTGAAAAATTTACCTATCTGAAAATGAAAATTTATTTTTACTTTTTTAAAAAATGTATTTTTATTGGTTGTTCGTGGACTTTTATTTTATTTACTTTTTTATATGCAGTGCTGAGAATTGAACACAGTGCCTTGAATATGCTAGACAAGCGCTCTACCACTGAGCCACAACCCCAGCCCTTATTTTTACTTACTTACTTACTTACTTTATTTATTTATTTATAGTTGTTGATAGACCTTTATTTTATTTATTTATTTTTATGTGGTGCTGAGAATTGAACCCAGTGCCTCACACATGCCAGGCAAATGCACTACAGTCCAATCCACCAATCTACCTTGCACTTTGATTTTGTAAAATCATGTATTGATCTTTAAGAAAATATTGAGTTCACTAAAGTATGCGGATCTCCTAAATGTTGATTCTTACATACTACTCAAAAAACATACTCATTAACTCCCAGTACCACCAAAAAAATAAAAAATAAAAAAATAAGAAACATACTCATTAATCAGGTCTTCCAGTCTTTAAAAAGTACAAGGGAGTTGTCCAGCTCACAGGGTAGTTATAAATTTTCCAAAATTTGAATTTCATTTGAAAGCTCAGTTTTTTCATTTTCATATTTATTTCCTTATAGATTAGCCTCACTATTTGACTAGGTTGGCTTCTGGCTTCAGGTACAAGCGACCCTCCCCCACCTCAGTCTCCTACACAGCTGGAACTACAGGCATACACCACCACGCCCAGGTTCAAATTTTATTATTGACAACAAATGATGTCAGTTGATTTCCTTGAAACAACAGGCTCACTTTGTTCATTTTTGAGAAAATATCTGCCAAAACTCAAGTCTGAATTCTCAGTTTCTCACTTGTTCAAGTAGGACCCCAAGAAAAAGGCAGCTGACTTAGCTCACAACTCTTGGAGCTTCTCCCCAAGACAATGCGCTTTGACAGGCTGAAGTGCTTGCTGCACACTGCCTGCTTTGTCACACAGAATATTAAAAAGATGCATACTCATGTGGCAAAACATTATAAAACTGATAATTTTTACTCTTCCATCAAGGAAGACTCTAAGTGAAATGGGCTTTATTGTTTTAACAGCAAGTACATCATAGGGAAGAACGTACTGAGGGGTCAGGAGTTGTACCTGACATTGCGCTACACCATCACTGCAAATGCGAAAAAGTGGAAAAGGCAATAATGCCTTACTCCTGGTTATGAAATTGTTTTGACCTTGCGGACCCCTAACAGGGCTGTGGGGAAGCCCCACAGCTCCACAAACACCCTTTGGGAACTATTCATCTCACCTAAAGGCAAAAAGAACTGTGAAAAAAAAAATCTTAAACTTTACTGGTTAAGATAAATGTTGATAAGAATGTTAATTTGTAATTTGGGGGGGGGGTACCGGGGATTGAACTCATGGGTGCTTAACATCCCCAACCCTTTTTATATTTTATTTAGAGGGTCTCCCTAAGTTGCTTAGTGCCTTGCTAAGTTGCTACGGCTGGCTTTTTTTTTTTTTTTTTTTTTTTTTTTTTTTTTTTTT
>NW_026000102.1:1676882-1751399 GCF_001458135.2 Marmota marmota marmota
CTTTTTTTTTTTTTTTTTTTTTAGTTTTTAGTTTTAGGTGGACACAATATCTTTATTTTGTTTTTATGTGTGCTAAGAATCGAACCCAGTGCTTCACGCATGCTAAGCAAGCACGCTACCACTTGAACCACATCCCCAGCCCAAGGCTGGCTTTGAACTAGCAACCTCCTGCCTCAGCCTCCAGAGTCGCTGGGATCACAGGCATACACTGCCACACCCAGTCAGTTTGTAATTTTTAAAATTACTTTATATTACAGTGCACAAATGATAAGTATATCAAACTTCAGAACCAAGTTTCACTGTATGATGTAATATAGAATAAGAGATTTAAGTAAAATCCTATATTAAATTTGAACTGTATGTGAACATGTGTATCATGTGAATAAACATAAACAAAAATCATGTGTATGTTGGTGATTCTACATACTAAGCAAAAGAAGAAAGTGGCAACAGCCCAGAGCAATACCTGTAACCAGTGTCCAGATTCTAAGTATCATTCCCACTAAAAGAAATCTTTCAGAGAATGTCTGATTTGGGGTTTGGAGTACAGGAGATCCAAGATGCGCCTGAGATATTCTGCGCCATAAGGCAAAGAAGCCAACATGAACAGGTGCCCACTGACCAAACATGGAACTATGAGAGCATGAGAGTATATGATATGGTAATAATGAATTATAACACTCTGGACTATGAAATAAATAATGATACCAAAATGGAAGTGAAAAACAAGACAGACAGCAGAGGAAAGATGAGAAAGCTCTTTACAGAAGAACACTAGATAATAAAGGTTTGAGATGTAATATATTTATCAAGTACAATTTCTTAAATCCCAATAGTCAATTAAAGCAAGGAACTACAATAGATGTTAAAGTCACTGAATGAAAGGTTGTTGAGTAACCACACAACATGATCTCAAAGAAGCCTTCTTAGATTACCTGTTAATTACAAGTGGGAAAATGTACTTTTACAATGCAGAGATCTGGTAATTACCACATTACTAATGACCAAATCAACATCACCAGTGGAAAAATCTGACATGTCTCCCCTCCTAATATGATACAACAATAAGTACATGACATTACTTGTTAATTATTCTTGCCAAAAAACATTTACTCTTAAATCTCATGAAGAAGAAACAATGCAAAAAAAATGTATGTGATATTCAATAAAACAGCTAATCTGAGCTCTTAAAAAACAGCCATGACAAGTAAAAAAAGGAAAAGGCAAGAGGTAAGTTCTACAGGAAGAGGCAAAGCAGTGAGATGAACAGCATGACCCTGACTGTCCCCTGAAAAGAAACTTAGGGGCAATTAGGAAAATTTAAATATGGAATATATATCAGATGATTTTATGAAATTAGTGTTAATTTTCTTCTGCATGGTAATGATGATGTGGTTACAGGGGAGAACGTCCCTATTTGAGGCGATATGTGCTAGAGTTGAAGTGTCATGATATCTACAACTTTTTAAAGAGTCACAAAAAAGTGTGTGTGTGCGTGTGTGTGTGTGTGTGTGTGTGTACACGCACACGTATGGAGAGTCAGAGACAGATAAAGTCATGTGAGAAAACTAAGAACTGGATAAAGAACCTAAGAAACTGGATAAATGGGGCTGGGGTTGTGGCTCAGTGGTGGAGCACTTGCCCAGCACATGTGAGGCACTGGGTTCAATCCTCAGCACCACATAAAAATAAATAAAGGCATTGTGTCCATCTAAAACTAAAAAATTAAAAGAAGAAAAAAAGAAATTTGATAAAAGGCATCTAGGTAATTGTGCACTATGAAATTTTTCTGTAAATTTGAAACAATTCAATACCCAAATTTGAGAGGAAAAAATCATCAAAGAATTAAGCAGATGGGACTTGACTCACTAAGCAATAAAATGATCTGAAAGCAAGGTTGGAATTTCATCATCTGGTGGCAATGAATAGAGTAGACCAGAGGAAGCGAGACTGGAGCCGGAACCCTCCCCCTGAGCTACTGGGGGCCTGAGTGAGAACAACCCACTGTCCCTCCACTGCCATCATCTGTACACGGGGTGTGAAGCTGCTCTTGTTGGGTGTCCTCTGAGAGTGGTCTCTAGGTCTATAGAATAATCACTTCCAATGTCCCACAGTTGCCCTCTTCCACTTGGACTTTACACTGTTTGGTGCTGGCCAACTGTGGCAGTTGATCAGGAACCCCCAGCCTCTCCTGGCCCTCTCAGTGGCCATGGCTTTGTATTACACAGGAGTCGTAGTCACTGCCATGTTTGCCAAGTAAAATATTTCCATTGTCCTGTAGCTTTTGTGCTCGAGAAAACAGAAATAGTACTGATTTTCTTTTCTTTAAGGCAGTTATAAGCAAGTCAGACAATTTTAGCCAAAGAAGAAGTAACTGCCAAGATAGGTGAAGAACAAGAGTCCCTTTGGAAAGCAAAAACTTTGAAAAGGCTAGGGATCATTATGACTATTTCTTTGGTATTTCCATGACCTTCATCTCTATAAATTAATGCTCTGAAGATAAGGAGGTAGCAGAATTATACCCATTTTACCTCCCTGAGCACTCATATTTAATTAATACTGTTCTGGAAGGTCTAGTTAAAATAATAATAAAGTCATATTGCATTGGAAAGGGAAAAATAGTTTCCATATGATCTGCTACTGAGAAAACCTCACATCATCAATAAAAACAATGAGTATGAAAAGAATAATTTTTAAAACCAGATATCAATAGCTGTCCTAAATATTAGCAAAAATCAATTTAGAAAAGATAGTAGAAATAAAGATTCCAAAGCAAAACAATAAATTCAAAAATACTTAGTATAAAAGGAAATGTTCAGGAACTGGGCGCACACCGTGTAAAACCCTCAATGGGGAATGTATTTCACATTACGTTTAAGGATGGAAAGCCTGCAGACTGCAAAGATGTCAACTCTTTCTAAGGTAATTTCTATGTTGAATGTAATTATAATCAAAATTCCAAAGAGGCTTTATTCTTTGATTGGCAGTGGGGGTAGGGGAAGAAGAAGGAGAAGACATGATAAAGAGATTCTAAAATGTCTTCAGAAGTATATAAGGGCCAGGAAAGAGTAGAACTTAAGCTAACAAATAGAGGAAGTAACAAATCTATAATAATAAAACATGGCAGTATTAGCATAACAGCAGACAGGTATATCAATGAATGAGAACAGAATGTCCCTGATCACACATAAGTACAGTTAAGAATTTAATATATGAAAAAGTGACAAGTCAAATAAGTGGGGAAAGAAAGAAATTGTTCAATAAATGTAACAACCAGGTGGGTCACCAGAAAAAATAAAGTTATATTCCCTGCTGCTCAGCCAACAAAACAAACTCCATAAAAGAAAAACCATTTTAAAAAAGAAGTGAATATTTCTGTGCTTTTATGGTGTGGGTAGGGTTATGCTTAACTGAAAGAAGGAACTGTGAACTTGACGATCTAAAAGTTTAAAATCTATGTTCAAGAGTACTGATCAGCTGGTGTGGAGGTTGTCCACTAGTATAACCTTTCTAAGGGGCAGTTCAGCAATACACATTAAAATGAAAATAATCTAGATGCCCATCAAAGGGCTGATTAAAATAAGTCATGGAGTATATTCCCACCAGAACACCAAGATGTTATTAAAAGTGATGACAGAAATCCACATATACAAACACAAACTATGTCCAAGACAGTATCAAGTGGGCAAAAAGGAGAAGAGACAAAATCCAGGATGATTTACTAAATGACATTAAGGTAGAACCCAACAGTTCCGAGAGAAATCAAAAGGCTGAGGGCTCCTCCAGATCTGCACATCCCTCTGGCCCAAGTCACAGACTTTTCTAGGTCCCTCAGTCTCTCCATCCATAAAATGGGGATAAAAAGCACCAGTGCCATTATCACACCCTCTACTGCCCCTGGGGTGCTCCAAGGATTAATTAGCTGGTACTTGTCACATGTGTTGCTATATACTAGTTATTACTGAAAATTTTCCATCAGGCTTATCAGCTCT
Organism: Marmota marmota marmota; assembly: GCF_001458135.2. Classification (NCBI taxonomy): domain Eukaryota; kingdom Metazoa; phylum Chordata; class Mammalia; order Rodentia; family Sciuridae; genus Marmota; species Marmota marmota. Next base: position 1,680,875 of record NW_026000102.1, read on the forward strand.
TCAAAGTTCTTAAGCAAAACTAATGAAGTTTTGATGAAATGCCCCAAAGACAAGCAAGTGTAGTAATAATGAAGCTGTAAGAGAAACACCCTGGCAACCTGCTCCCCTAACCCCCCACATCGGGTACAGTGCTGGGCGGTAAGGTCTAGCCAGAGTTTCATCAGCACTCCCCCAGGATGAAGTCAGCATGCTCTGACCGCCTCTAGCCCTCCAAGGGGACGATTATCACACTGTCACCAGCGTCCCCTGGGGCTCCTTATTAGTATAATAGAAAGCCTTCATGCCCACATAGAGACTGACAGAGATCAGGAGCCTAAAAGGAACACGTGTACAGGCAGCCCCCCACCCCAGATCCCTCGTGAGGGATTCAGGGACAGATGTGCACAGCTCCATTTAGTCTGTATCAACTCAACCTGTGGAATTCTGATCACAGCTGCCCTGCTCTAGGGACATCTAGGGAGAAACAGGGCAGCTTCCAGTCTATACTGCAGTCCGTGCAATACCACAGACTGCAGTCAGGGGCACAGAAAGACACATGTGATGCCACTAAAGGGCAGAGGGGACACTGCTGGTCCCTGTCATTCCATATAAGCCCAAACACTGAGCCACAGCAGGGTAGGAACTGCCAATAGTGGCCAAGGTTGGCAGGGAACACTGCCAGAGAAGGGCTGGGCAGCAGCTCCGAGCTGTCCCTTCTGCCCCATGCTTGGTGGAGCATGTACTCTAGCTCATGAGTGCAGCTCAGGAAGAGGCAAAGCTCCGTCCCTGTGCAGCCTGGGCCAAGCACCTCCTTCCTCCTCCCCAATTCCTGTGTCTTTTTCCCTGTCTCTCAAATCTATTCCTGTGTGTCCCAGGGGGCCAGAGTGAAGCAAGTTCTACTGATATGATGCAAGGCCCAGCCACAGGTGAGCCCGGACTCTTCTGGAAACCTAATGAACGGGCAGCAGCAGCTTGTGTGCTTCTTGACAGCACACAGGTGCCGATAAACACCCGCCCCAGGGTATTCTTGGTAAACACAGGCCCCCCGGCCCCCCACCCTCAAGGCACTCACACCTCTGCTCTCACACCTCAAAAACAAATTATTTAACCATTCTCTTCCCTGAGGATTAGAGCTCTAATTTCACACACACAGCTCCTTGGCTTGTCTCTCACATATGCAGAACATTCTGATAGGTTAAATGCTGCCATTTAATTACTGTAATGAGAGGTGCTTTTTTTGGGTTTCCGCAAACATCAATTTTTCCCCTCTCTTATTTTACACTGAAAATCATTTTTAACATGTATTTCTCCACAATTTCCCCCATGCTTTTCCCACTCCGTATGCAGGGAAAAGAGGAAGGTTCTTCAGGTCAATGTCCTGAAGTTACTAGAGGTGAGTGGATAACCCTGATAACTGTTCAAATCATTAATTTAAAATTTAAAATATAAAATTTTAATTTAAAAAAGACAAAAGCACAAGGGAGAAGTGAGAGTCCTCCAAAGAGAACCACCACGATAACACCAGACAGATGCCATCACTGAGAAAGAGAGGTGCTGCTGAGAGGTGGGGGTCCAGTCCTGCAGGTGGTTTGGAGAAAGGGAGGGGAAAGTTCCAGAGATGTCCAACACCTGGTTTAAGGCCGCCTCAAATCAAGGAGGAGCCTGGTTTCCATGAAAAGGCTGGATAAAGCAGACTGAGCAAGATGCCTACAGAGAAGAAACTTGCTTTCAGATATTTCTTAAAAAGCGTATAGCCTATATGCTTTTCAAAACTGCAAAGCATAAGCCAGGCGTGGTGGCGTATGCCTGTAATCCCAGCGGCTCCGGAGGCTGAGGCAGGAGGATCTCAAGCAATGGCGAGGCGCTTAGCAACTCCCTGTCTCTAAATAAAATAGAGCTGGGGATGTGGCTCAGTGGTCAAGTACCCCTGAGTTCAATCTCTGGTACAAAAAAAAAAAAACAAAAAACAAATTGCAGAGCATCATTCACCAGCAAAACAGAGTCCACCTTCTGTCCAAGCATCTGAGGGCTGCTGTGGAAGCTGGAGAGGAAGACCTGGACACAGCTAGCGGAACAGTTCTTGCGGAACCAGCAAAAGAGGAAGGATTTTAGAGAGTAAAAAAATGCTCCTCTCCAAGCCTCTGCAAGGTGACCTGGAATTAGTATCATGAAGTTCAATGACTGAGGCGAGCTCTGGGATCTCCCAGGAAGTCAGCTAATGAACTGAATGTCTTTTTCCTCCTCCTCCCCTTCCTCCTCCTCGTGGAATTTCTGACCTTTAGGCTCTGTGCCTCCACACCACACTTTTATATCTCTGACTCCATCAATTTAGGAGTAAAGAAAGGTACCACAAATCCTACCTGCTTCCAGAAAACCAAGGCACATACGAGGTCAGGTAACTAATTATCCCATCGAACAGTGTAGGAAGGACCTGAAAACTGTTGAGGCCACATCAGCAAATCTATCAACTGTCACAAGAAAATCAGTGGAAAGGCATACAGATGTGACACAGAGGACAGATGTGGGGAGGAGCAAATGAGGAGCAGATAGTAAGGGGGAAAGAGCAGCTCTCTGCAAGGGAGGAGCAACAGTCCTCTCTGATCATGGCCCAAAGCTATGGGACCTTCTCCTATTGGCAAGAAAGGTTTCACTAGGAGGCAGTGACAAGGCAGAGAAACTATTTCCAGATAAAAATAACACCTGCTTCACAAATGCCATCTTCTCTTTCTTCTGAGAGTCCCCAGGTTCAGTGAAATCACTAAACAACGACCCTGTGAAGAGAGCAGACCTAACAGTCACCCTGTCCAAATAACTGAGAACAAGAAGCCAGTGACAGATACTGCCTGACATGTGTGCTGCCACCTCTCCCTAAGCTCTCAGCATTTCCCAAGGATTTCCCTCTGCTCCTGCTCCTTCCCCCTCACTTGTCTCAGACTCCTGGCCCCGAGCCCTTTCCACTCTCAGCTGTTGTTTTTCCATGGCAACCCCTACACCAGAAACCTGGACAGTAAGCCTAGACTCTTCCCCCTTCATTCCCGGGATCCATTCAGTCACCAGGTCCTCAAGATTCCCCCTCCTCGTTCTCTAACCCATCCCTGTGTATCCATCACCCCCACTCCTAACGGCCCCCTTATCTTAAGAGAGTGAATTCTGAAACACCAATATGACACTTCACTATTCCACACAAAACTCCCTGGTTTCCAAGCTGTCCACATAATAAAATCCAAATTCTTGAGTTCATAAACATGGGAATTACTTGATCTGACCCCTACCCATCTCTCCCACTAAGCAATCTACTTCCTGCATCTTCTACTACAGAAACATCCCAAGGCATTCTCTGCCTGGACTAGAGTAGTCACCGTTCCCCAAACCTTAAAGTCAACTGATCCTCTTGGAAGGCTTCATTAGGGGGAACTCCTACAAGAGGCGCTGTTTTTGCATGTTTGTTTGTTGCATTACTGGGGATTGAATCCAGGGCCTTATGCAACCTAGGCAAGCACTCTACCCCGAGACATATTCTTTGCCCCTCCCACCCTTTTTCTGAGATGGGGTCTACTGAATTGCCCAGGCTGACCTCTAACTTGCAATCCTCCTGCCTCAGCCTCCTGAGTAGCTAGGATTACAGGCGCTTGACTTAGAGGTGCCTTTTTAAATTCTTCCCCATTAGTTTTCCTTACCCACCCTCCTCTGTGCCTTCATACGTATGCTCGTGTTATCACCTATTACTGTAACTTGTTTACACATCATGGAACCCCAATCAATTACAAATATTGAATCACATTGTTGAACTCTTGGTGCTTAGCACAAATGTTGGGACATGGAGTAAATGGACATTTGGTAAAAGAGAATGAATGGATGATTTTTCCACTCAATCATACTGCCTTTGTGTGCTGAACTGTCTGGGATCTAGCCAATTACATGAACACACACACACACACACACACACACACAAATAGATAACAGACACAGGAAAAAGAACAAATTCAAAGCAAATGATTCTAAAAAGCAGACATTTTTAAAAATATTTATGTGTTCATTTAAGTGTACTATGTAACTTTCTGATTGTGTTTCTGTTAGACTAACAGTTTGTATCCCTGGTACCACATTGGTTGGCAGGGGAAGAGAACTAAAGAGAATTAAAGAAAAACTGAAGCCTAGCCCAATGGCCTATGCCCATAATCCCTTGACTCAGGAAGCTGAGGCAAGAGGATTTCAAGTTCAAAGTTAGCCTCAGCAATTTAGCAAGGCCCTAAGCAACTTAGCAAAACCTGGTCCCAAAATTTTTTTAAAAAGTAAAAAAGGGCTGGGCATGTGGCTCAGTGGTTAAGCACCCCTGGGTTCGATGCCCATTACCAAAAAAGAAAAACTGGTTTAAGATAAAAGTTTTGTGATGAATCATTCACAAATCCACAGCAGAGAACTGACCACACCCAAATATTCTTGGTTCACCATGAAATACTTTTAAACAAATACTTTCCATTTCCCCAAAACAAACAATATAATGATGGTAAAGTCTTGTTGGTGTTCGGGCAGCGTTAAGTGACATACATTTGCTGCCCCAAATCCACCTCTCACTAATCTCCAAGCTAAGCTGGGCCAGGCTTCCTGATGCGGCGGCCTCCAGTGCTCTGCGTAATGACATGGGAGCTAATGGAGATGAGCTCTGCTTCGTGGAGGTTCGACTCCTGAGGATGGATCTTAAAGGTGAGGCACAGCAGCTCGGGAGAAAGTCGATTTAATTTGTTTAACATCATAAAAAGGGACATTTCCACATGGACAGCAAGGACATGAATATCATGTGTGTATGGCAGAATTATAAACGCATTTTTGGCGAAATTCAATAAAGCTGATTCTACTGCATAAGGTCAGCAATTTACTATAAAAAATGATATGATTGCAATTTTTAATATAACCCATGTATTTGCTGCAAGATGCTCTAGAAGATTGTGTAATGTAACCATTCGACCTCTCCACAGAAGCACAGATCACCCTATTTACCCTTCATTGTCCTGATAAAAGCATCCATACAGAACAACAAAGTCAAGAGCACTTACTTAACAGCCATATTCTTCAAGTGTAAGACTTCCTTCCTCTTCTCAAGCCTAAGAATGGAGCTCTGGGCTAGAGTCCTCATGGCAGCCATCAAGAAAACCTCCAGAACTCAATTCAACCACAATTAAGGTCATTTTCTATTCCTGATGATAGTGAAATGTATAAGAAAAGATATAGATGAAATAAGTAATCTCTAATGGTCACTCAAGTTTTTAGTCCTAATGATGTGGTTCTTCAAGGACATAGCTCTAAATCATAGTGAGCAGAATATACATTGAAATTTGACAACTCAGTGATGACAACCTTGGTATTCACTGGGCTGTTGTAAGTCTCCATGCCCGTGTATATGCTTTTTGAAGAAATAACTTAGGTTACTCTTAAGAATAAATGAGTAAATATAAGTGGGAATGCTTTTCAGCTATAACAGGAAATACAAATGTCAGTGGTTATTATACAGTCTATATCATATCATCTGAGGCTTGCTTATAAATTACAGTCTGACTAGCAGCTTCTACTGTCCATTACCAGATCTTTCAGGGCACGGACATTCACATGCCCAGTGCACTCGGTACCGTGTTTGGCAGACAGGAAACTAGGAAGGTTTGGTGAATAGAGCTGAACTTAGTTAGGGATGATATGAAAAATTCTAGATCGAAGGATATGAAACTTTAACAGACCTTCTGCTTTCAACAACACCTGCAGATAGATGTTACTCTTGTTATTACAGTCCCACCATGGGTTCTGGGATCCAGTCAAATTCCTTCCCTGCCTTGGAGTCTTTTGAGGCTACTGTCCCCTCTAATCAGATGTTCTTATTCTTCATATAAACACTTTGCATTTTTCAGGTTTCAGCAACCTCCAAAGCCAATTTAACTCACCCTCCCCATTATCCTCTATCATGGCACCTTACTTATCTATAATCATTTTTTCTTATTTGTTCACATTTCCAGAGAATTCTATCTCTACCACAGACCTCAGGTTCTATTCACCATTATATCCTCAGTTTTAAGGTCGGAACAGTGCTTTGTGAAATATACACACTCAATTCTTGTTGGGTGGGTGGGTGGATGGATGAATGGATGGACAATAAAAATCTTTCAAAATCAGCTACTAAGATTTTCCAAAGAACAATGCATTTTCTGTTATTTCTATTTTACTACTTAGTGTACTCTTTTTAGGACTGTTTAAAGGAGAGCCTTTCATTGGGGGAAAAATGCAAGTAAACAGAAATCATAGAGCTCCATATTTATTCTCTTTCAATTACATTCTGTGCAAATTATCTCCAGTTGTAAATTAAACTGATTTCCTAACTGACTCTTCTTCAAACTCAACCTGTATGTGTTCTTTCGGCCAACACTCCAAATTTTGCAACTGGAATAATTTAATCCACAATTCTGTTTGTGACTCCCAAAGCTGGGGAGGGTATGACTTTGTTCTTTAATTTCATAACACTGGCAGTGGTAAATATTTTTTCTTGTTGGTCAAGAGTACTGATATAGCTTGAAGCCAAAAACAGAGTGAAAGAGAGCCCCATTCCTATACACTTTAGGTTTCATTGAAAAGATGACATTTATGTGGTTGTGATATTTAATTTATCACAGAGGGTCATGATGTTGTGTTTTTTTCTGAAATACCATGATATGGTAAACTTTATGAATGAAAGCCTTTGCAATCGTTTAACAAACTGAAAAGGACACAAAATTTAAAAACCAACATCTTACTAAAGATAATCTACTCAACAATCTAATTACAGAAAGATTACTTTAAAGGGCTTTAAAACTAAAAATTAACAGTAAGAGAGAAGAATATTCCCACGCCCTGTGTCTGATGATAGGGGACAGCTCTGAGAAGATAGGCTCCTATCAGAATGATTTAGAAACAAAACATAGGTCCATTTAAAGTTGGGAGGGAAGAGTGAACTGAGGTGTCCAATCTCAGCACAGTTTGAACAGAAGCCTGTGTGTCCTGCCACTCTGTTCACTCAGGACCTCTGTGTTACCTCTGCTCCCTTGAGAATGGAAAGAAGACAGAGCTGGTGACTGATCAGCTCCTCCCTCACCGTAAATTTAAAATAAAAGCACAGTATTTTCTGCTTCAAAGACGCAGATACTATAATACACGTTTGTGTGTGTGCCCGCACACACGCCTACCCAACAGATAAACTTATTTTTATAAGACACAGACACAAAAGTGTTGCCTATTAACAACGGCTTGGTAAATTAATGAATTCTATCCAAAGCTATTTTTAAATCTTTCTAATTACAGTCCAATAAGCATAAAATATTTTTCAGCAGAGATTGCCTTATGGTATTCCTTATGTCAAGTTTCAAAAATCCTGGCTTCCAATGTTTTTCAATACTTCTAATAAAACCACGCGTCATATAGTCCCTTTAGCTGAAACTCCCTCATCTATGCCTAGCAGATAAATTTTCTTAAAAGAACCCCCCCATCCCTAAGTAAAGGCCAATAAGCATATAAATACTTAAGTGAATCCCACCATCATGTCCACCCACAAGAATGGGGTCCTAAGTAGAATAAGATAAATCCCATGCTTGTGTAATTCTATCAAAATGTATTCTACTGTCTAAGAAGAGTGAATAAAAAAATAAAAAGAGTGATAGCTTTCTTAAAATCATCTCTGAAAGCCAGTGGTGATACAGAATAAATCAATATTTATCTCCTGAATTCACTGGAAGCCCATCACTACAGTGTTTGTAAACAGTGAAAGACCCAGATCCTTTAAAAAAAAAAAAATGGTTGACTAAATAAGTACCCTTTCCTCACATCCACATGCAACTGGCTCTATAATGAATGAAACGCTTTCCTCACCTTGTAGGCTGTATATCTAAATGGCTTTGAAATCCCAAGTTAAGCCTTCCATAAGAAAGCAGCTTACAGGATAAATGTGCTTGTACTCTGTTTGGGGGCAAATCTCTTCTATTTGTGAATTTCCCCCACTTTGGATTTCTCCACTAGCACTTATCATCCATCCATTCCCACTTTTCCCATGTGCCTTCCCTTATCACAGAGATTGGAAGGATAAAAGCTGCATTTTCCAGGCCCCTTGGCAGCTAGAGTTCTGGAAGAGAATTAGGTTCCACCAAATAGCTGTGTACTCACAGGCAATGTGGAAAGTGAAAATGAGGAAATGTGGAAAGTGAAAAGTATCTGTTTCTGCTGCCTTTGATTGTTGCAAATACCAGCCAGTGGGCAAGCAAGCTATGAGTAACACCTTGGTTTCCTACTGCAGTGCCCAGTCTCCAGCCTCTAGCTTCATGGGGTTCAAGAGGCGATTTTAGAAGTGGAAGCCTTTCAAGATCCCATTTCAAGGTACTGTCACTGTTTTCCTGGGTACCAGAAGACACCTTCAGTGGCAGCAGCAACTTCCCAGTCCCTGGGTCATAGCCCCAAGGGCGTGCTCTTGGAGTCAACAGCTCCAGGGGCAGCTCTCTGACCCCACTGCCTCACCAGGACAGGCAGTAGCAGCTCCCCTGGCAAGTCAGTTCTTCAATGTTGTGGAAATTCTTCATTCTCGGAGGTCTGGCCTAGATTTTGTTCCTTTTCACTAAGTGTGTAAGCTGTAACTTCCTGTACTAAATTCCTCTGCTCAAAATTCCTAGAGGTTCTTATTGTATGAATTTTTATACACCAATAGTCTAACTTTTTAATATAATATTACAGCAACGGACTCCGGTGGTCCACCTTCTCTATGGGGAATGTGACCTGAGACTCTCAGTGGACAGTATTAAGCCCTATGTATACTATATTTTTTTCCTGCACATATATAGTTGTAATAAAATTTAATTTATAAGTTAGGCACAGTAAGAGATTAGCAACTAAGTTGAAGCACAACAATAAAAGGTGAATGTGGTCTCCTCCCCCACCAACATCTTACTGTACACTACTCACCCTTCTGTGACAATGTGAGATAGTACAATGCCTATGTGATGAGATGCAGGAGGTGAATGACACAGGTCCAGTGATGCAGCTTCGGGTTACCTGAGCACAAGTACTTCAGTACCATGACAGTTTGATAATCAGGCCGGCAACTAAGTGATGGGCACATAGGATATACACAGCAGACCCACTGGACAAAGGGATGATTTCTGTCCAAGGAAGAAGTGGAACAGCTCAAGATTTAATTATGTTACTCAGAATGGTCTGCAATTTAAAACTTATGAATTGTTTATTTCTGTAAAATTTCCACTTAATATTTTTAGTACAAAGTTAACTGCACAACTGAATTGCAGAGCAAAACTGCAGGGAAGTGGGGGCTTATGTCATCTTAGAGGATACACATTCTGTTGATGATTACTGTTGTCAATTAAGCCCTCATTTTAGTGCTAGTATTCTGCTAAGTACTTTTCATATTATTTTCATTTAATTCTGAGAAGAATTTTTTTCAGTAAATACTATCATTAACCCCATTTTACAGAAAAAGAAACCAAGATATGATGAGCTTACACATTCCATGCAATATCCAGAACCAGAAAGCAATGAAGTTGGGATCCGAAATCAGGCAGTCTACACACCACAGACTCGCCTCCCAGGCTGAAGTACTGCAAACATGACCCATTATTTAGTCACTCGTAAGACTGCTTCCATGAGGAAAATGTGATGCCTGCATCTTCCTATTTTCTAAACTCAAAATGCTGGTCTACTTATACATGAATGGTAAGAATGTAAAATGGGGGCTGGGGTTGTGTTTCAGTGGGAGAGCACTTGCCTAGTATGTGTAAGGCACTGGGCTCAATTCTTAGCACCCCATAAAAATAAATGAATAAAATAAAGGTTCATCAACATCTAAAAAAAATATTTTAAAAAAATGTAAAATGGTACACCCACTTTCAAAAACAGTTTGGAAAAAATTTAAATATACTCCTACCACATAATTCCACCCATAAGTATTAACTCAAAAGAAAATGAATTGTATATCCTGACAAAGACTTACACACAAATATTTGTTAACAGTCCTATTTTTGATATTCAAAAACTGGATCTCAAAGTCAAGGCAAAAGTCTGGGCAACTTAGCTATTCCCTGTCTCAAAACAAAAAAAGGGCTGGGGATGCTGCTCACTGATTAAGTGCTCCTGAGTTCAATCCCCAGTACTGCAAGAGAGAGAGAGAGAGAGAGAGAGAGAGAGAGAGAGAGAGAGAGAGAATGAATGTCTACAATGGCAAAAGAGAAAGAAATTGTAGTATGGTCATATAATGGACTACTACTCAGCACTAAAAAGTAATAAACTAATGATACACAAAAAACATGGCTGAGTATCAAAATAATTATGCTGAAGGAAAAAACTAGATAAAAACAGTACATACGGTATGATTCCAATTATATAAAATTCTAAAAAAACACAAACTAATTTATGGTGATAGAAGACAAATCCATACTTGTCTGGGTACTGGGAATGTAGGGCAGGAAGAAATTCATAGGGTACTGGGTAATTAATTATCTTAATTGTGATGATAATTTTACAAGTACTTGTATATTAAATCAAATAAAGCTGCTTCTTTCTCTCTTTCTCTAGCTGCGCGCGCGCGCGCACACACACACACACACACACACACACACACACCTGGAGACTCGTGAAGCCTCCCTTCACCTCATATATCCCATCCAAAACTGAGCAGTCTAACTTATTCTTTTACTATGTCTGTGGTTCTGTCCTTATTTTCCAGAAAGTTATGTGGTACAGGGCAAAGAACCCTGGTCCACAAACATAAGTCCTACGTCTGTTTTTGTCACTGATTAGCTCTAAATTAACCTCTAAGAGCCCCAATCTGTAAAATGGAAGAAAAGAGATGCTCTGAGGTCTATTAAATCATATACTCATTCATTTAACAAATATTTATTTACCTACTTACTACATATTAAGATTACAGTGAAGATGGGCTGGGGTTCTGGCTCAGTGGTAGAGGGCTCACCTAGCTCGGGCGAGTCCCTGTGTTCGATCCTCAGCACCACATTAAAAAAACAAGTAAATAAAACAAAGGTATTGTGTCCAATTACAACTAAAAAATAAACATTTAAAAAAAAGATAACAGTGAAGAAATTAACTAAGATGTGTGAGAGTGTTTCATGAATTGCAAAATTCTTTACAAAACCATGCTATCATTTCTATTTTCCATTTCTACTGCCAAGGGCTCCCAGATCCTCTACACCTGACAACGGGCTTGGCAAGTCTTTCTTGCGGTAGCTGGTCTGACTGTTGCCAGGCCAAGTCAGTTTGGATACGCAGCCTAGAGTAAACTTCCTTAAGCAGAGTTTCACTGTATTTCAAGTGGCCCAAGTAGTACCATCGACGGTACCTGTTAACACTGGATCCTACAGCTGGCTCCTCCCTCACTAGCTAACCCACCAACCTCAACTCTTTTCCTGCTTGCAGACCCTACAAGCCACTCCTCCTAACTGCACATGTGCCTCCCTCACTAATGATGTCCTTCCGACTCTTCTCTCTCTGCCCCTCGCTTTCCTCAATGCAAAGCTCTGATCTCCTCAGTAACCTTGGAGAAGAGTGTTCTGACTAGATTCAAGACAAAACAAGCAGTGTACACATATAAGCACTGTATTTTGGTAGAGGCCTAAATGTTAGTAATTCTGAAACTACATGTGTACTAGGGTTGAACAAATAAATTGTAAAGGGGCAGAGGGGAGAACTGAACTCCTTTTGAAACTGTTACTGGGGTCTTCCAATTCTAGCCATCCATTCCTTCAGTCCATTCACTCATGAGACTCAGTGTGGGATGGTGCAGCTGGACACTGAAGATGCTAGTAAGAATGTTAAGACCTCTGCCCTTGAGGAGCTCGGTCTAGTGAGCAGCATTATACTCCAGCTTCCCCCTAATCTGCTTTGCTGACTTTGTGTGTGAGTGTGTGTGTGTGTGTGTGTGTGCGTGAGAGAGAGAGAGAGAGAGAGAGAGAGAGAGAGAGAGAGAGAGCGCGCAAACACGCTAGGGCTCAAACTCAGGGCCTCCAGCATGCTAGACAAAATACCACTGAGCTACACCCTCAGGCCCCGCTTTGTTGACTTCTACTGAACTACTGCTCTTTTTCATGGATAACATGGATACCATTGATAAGTACTCAGCATCCATTCCTACTTCCTCCTAATGAGCTTTTGGTACTAGAAAAGATAGGTCTCCGTTTTTCTTTCATAATGTATCTAATGTAATAATACTCTGCACCAGATAGGACTGACTACCCCACCAATAGCTTAGGATATACAAAGCACCAAGTCAAAACCAAAGAGTACTATAGTACATACTTCATTTGAATACAAATCAGATCGGCTTTCCATTTATTTGAATGTTTACTTTGAATCAAAAGTTAGATTTATGAGCTGGGTGCAGTGGTGTGTGCCTATATTCCCACCTACCGGGGGAGACTGAGGCAGGAGGATCACATGAGGAAAGGAGCTCAATGAGGGTCTGGGCAACACAGAGAGACTTTCTCAAAAAAAATCATTTAAATTAAATTTACAAACCTATATCCATTCAAAAGATGAGATATGAAGGAAATTCTTTTAAAAAGAAAGCATGTCTTGCTAGGCATGGTGGTGCATGCCTGTAATTCCTGCATCTCTGGAGGCTGAGGCAGAGGATCTCGAGTTCAAAGCCAGCCTCAGCAAAATCGAGGCACTAAGCAACTCAGTGAGACCGTCTCTAAATAAAATACAAAAAATAGGGCTGGGATGTGGATCAGTGGCCGAGTGCCCCTGAGTTCAATCCCAGGTACCCACCCCACCACACACACACAAAAAAGACAGAAAGCATGTCTCACATAATCAATAATCAGAATGCCCATCCCCTCAAAACCTAAATGTGCTAAGCATTAACAGCAATTTGTTGCACTTTTTTTTCTCCCTTTTTCTGGTGGGAGGAAGGGTGCTGGGGATTGAATCTGGGGACATTTTGCCACTGAGCTATATCCTCAACCCTTTTTATTTTGAGACAGGGTCTTCACTAAGTTTTTTAGGACCTCACTAAATTGCTAAAGCTGGCCTCAATACCTGCAATTCTCCTGCCTCAGCCTTCTGAGTCGCAGGGATAACAGGCATGCACCACCATTATAGGCTCTCTTTTCTATTAGTAATTTCCTTCTATATATAGTTATGTTTATATTAAAAGATAGCTTTATTTCCTTCTCTAAGAAACATAATCCCAAGAAATTCTAAGTAAGAAAAATATCCCGTAGCCTGCTCACCATACACAAAAATACTCCTTTTAGCATGGCACCATGTTCAACACTGACACATGTTCAACAATATATATCCAAGAATATCTATCAGACTATTCTTTGAAACAGCAAAAGAGAGGAATCAATCTAAATGTACACAAACTTGGGACTGGTTAAAGAAAGTATGATGCAGGCAAACCATGGAATACTATGCAGCCAATGAAAAGAATAAAATAAATCTGTATGTATCAATGAATGACAACCAAGATAAAGTGCCAAGTGCAAAGATAAAGAGGAAAATACGCCACCACTCTGTTTAAAAAGTGTTTCTATAGGGGAATAATAAATGTTAATATGATTTTATGTGGCTAGACTATTTCAAATGATACCTAACAAATTGTTAACAGCAGCATTCTCTGGAAAAGAAAATGGGGCTGCCGGTAGAAACAACAGAAACAAGAAGGGAAGACAACTTATTTTTCACTGTTCATCCTTCTTGATTGTTTGCATTTTGGCAGGGGTGGGGAGTAGTACCAGGAATTAAACTCGGGGGCACTTGACCACTGACTGAGCCCCATCCCCAGCCCTATTTTGTATTTTATTTAGAGACAGGGTCTCACTGAGTTGTTTAGCACCTTGCCTTTGCTGAGGCTGGCTGTGAACCCGCGATCCTCCTGTCTCAGCCTGATCCTCCTGTCTCAGCCTACGAAGCTGCTGGGATTACAGACATGCACCACCATACCCAGTCCTAGCCCTTTTTATTTTGAGACAGGATCTCTAGCCCCTTTTATTTTTTAATTAATTTATTTTTTCTGTGGAGAGAGGTGAGTACCAGGAAGTGAACTCGGGTACTCAACCACTGAGCCACACCCCCAGCCCTATTTTGTATTTTATTAAGAGACAGGGTCTCACTGAGTTGCTTAGCACCTCGTTTTTGCTGAGGCTGGCTTTGAACTTGCAAACCTCCTGCCTCAGCCTGCCGAGCTGCTGGGATTACAGATGTGCACCACTGTGCCTAGCTTAATTGTCTGCATTTTTAAAAACATGTACCTTACCTTTTGAAAAAGTTAAAAAACAAAACAAAAACATAACACTAAGATACACAACAATGTTACTTTCACCACTTTATTATTCTTTGCAGTATTGTTTCAGGCACCCAAGATTAAGAAAAGAATCATTCTATGGAAAATATCAAAGTAACTGAGAAAATCCAAAAGAGCTCATCCCTCCCATGCTCCTCTGCCACTTCCCCAAGTGCAGGGTGAAGTGCAGGAAACTGTGGGGCTTGGCCTCCTGGGGCAGCAAGTGCCAGCAGTTCCCTCTGAATGGGGAAGCCACGACATGGCTACTGCCAGCATTCAGCTGGTCTAGCTGCTGTAGGTCTTATCCTGGATGCTGAGAAAAATATGTGGAGTTCAGACAAGTTTGGATAACAAGGAGAGCAGGAGAATTGATGGGGGGGAACCAGTCAGTGTGATGAATGGGCTGGTCCAGAACAGCAGGTGACGGATATGCAGATGCAAGACTGGCAGGGAAGGAAGATGGTCCATGCACAACAGATGGATGAAGATGCTCAATCATCCTCAGGAACAAGCATGCGGCTGCCACACCGCCCTGTCTGCTCCGGCCCAGGCTCCTGACTCACCTGCAGGATGCAACCCCCTCATCAGGACAGGGCCCATGGCAGGAAGAGCAGGAGGTAGAAGATGCCACCCTAATGCAAGCTAAACTCAGAGCCTATTGCTAGGGGTGGCCTCTTTTCACTTTGCTTTCTTCCTCCAGCTTCCAAAGACACACCAATTTTGTCTCTCTCTGTGGCTCCCACTCCTGAGGAAGGCTTTTTTACAGCTAGGGAACCTGTTTTCCAGCCCACTTCTTGCCCTCTGTCCTCTCTGTTTTCTCTTCCTCTTCACAGTTAATGATAGAAAACTTAAGTGTCCTGTTTGATTCAAGTTCATGATCAACTAGAACTCCTCAGGTAAGGATACTTGATTCTTTCAGTCATCTAAGACTAACAGAGAATTAAGGGCAATAAGAAAAGCCATTCAACTCCTACCTATTCTCAGAACAGGCACAACTTCCAAAATGACCATGATATATACCCAGTTTAATCACTCCAGCAAATATAGGAGTGCACTGAAATCCTGATGCCATAATCCAGGTCCCCTTAACAAAGGCTCAAAAGGGCCAGACGGCCCTTCACAGTGCCAACACTACTCCTTCCAGCTCAGCTGCAGGAGTTCCAGGGGAAGAGGCAACAGCCGCAGTCAACAAAAGGGTGGTGCTGGCAAGCCTTCTGCCCCGACCCCCAAGCTATCTGCTGGACCCCAGCTCCAGGAACAAAAGCATTGTAAAAAGATTTCTAGCTTCACCAAGACACTTAAAGAATTAATTATAAAGTAAAGCTGAAGGAGAAAATTAATTTTAGAAACACAAGAGGTTACTTTTTTTTTTTCTTTCTCCTGGAGATGGGGGAGGAAACACAGTTATTTTCGTTTTCATCCTTGGGGCACAAGCTGGGAGCTGTCCAGTCGATAACCTGGCCATCAGAACAAGGTTTGTAATTAAAAGGTCAGTGACCTGGAAAGCCAGGGCCCCACTCCCAGAGCTTCTCAGTAATGACGGAGCTATTAAATTAAGACTGTTATGAAATCAATGCTAAAAAAGCTTTCATGGTAACGAGATTCCATTCAAGGACATGCAAACTACCTCATGAAATGGATGTAAATGATAAAAAAAAAAAAAGAAGAAAGAAAGAAAAGTAATAAAAGAGAGTTAAATTGAAATCTGTGTAAGAATTTACTCCCCCTTAAAATACTCCATCGAGAGTAAGCCCTTCACCTCTATCTACTACCAAGGTTGAGACCATCAGGTTCCTTCCAGCAAGGAGGCAGTTTTGCTACTGGGTTCCGCTTCCAGGAACAGAAAAAAGATTAAGATCTAGTTTCACCTTTTAGTATGAGAAAGTATGGTGGTATGTTTTATTTGTTTAGTTTTCCTTCCCTACCCTCATCCTGTACTCAAGGACTATTTATTAGATGAAAGAAGAAGAAAAGCCCTTAACTTCAGAAGGGCACAACAAGTAAAAGTGTCAGCCAACATCACCCCCGGCCCCACTCAGCAGACTTCTGCGGGAATGTGTGCGATGCTCACCCTGCACTAGAAGCTTGCTCTGTGAATGGCATGCTAGTTAACAGATAACGCCATCCCCTCCTCACCCCGTCCTTCCTTTGGCTCACCTACATATCACCTTAACCCACCTGGTACTCAGCCTGCTCAACAAGGTTGGAAACAGACTGCCTCCAAACATTTTGGGGTTGGACAGGGTGTCAAATCAATATAAGCCTACTGATAAGCATCTCCAAGCTTCTAACTTCCTGGACTGATCCTGTTGCTAATTTTAGGGTCCTCTGGCCCCCTAGACTGCAGCTTGCTTAAAGCCCCAGATAAAATGCATGCCAACAAGAACTGTTTCTATATATAGACCAGTTCTGTGAGGGCTTAAACCCCACACACACACCCCAGTCGTCATGTGGGGCTGACTCGGCAGCTGATGATCTGCAGAATAGGGTGTCTGGAAGGAAAACAAAAACATTTATTCTAACACTCTGAAGGTGAACAGCTGCTTTTCCCTTTCATCCAAAAACTTCCTGATAAAAGGAAGAAATGCTGTAAATTATACAAAATGGCAGTACAGACTTGAAAGAAAATGATAAATGATTCTAATAACTCCATGTTTCTCATTAATGACTCCATATTCAGACTTTAAGGCATCCCAAAGAGATCTCAAAACAAAATAAGACAGACCTTTGCAAACCAATGCTTTTCCATTCCTAGCCCACTCCCTCCCCGCCACCCCCACACCCCCAATCAGAAAGCACAACACTTAACCTGTCAGTAACAGAGGCAGCATGCGGCCTGCTCCACACTGCGCTGTGGTTTCTCAATAAAACAAACTCAGCCGATGCGCCTAAAGTAACCCTCATTTTCCACTAACTGACATGCACTACAGGGACCTCAATTTCTATATTAAATATTAAATAATATTAAAAGAAAAACAAAATTGGATTTGCCTTTTCAGGACAGAGATGTTTATTAAAAAAAAGAAAGTCAAGATTATAATTCAAGTCAGTGCTCCACTGCAATTCCCTGAAGTGACATTTGCTAGGAAACGCCAAGCCCACAGTAGCTGAGAGCGCTCCCAAAGCCAGCGCCCCAAACCCACCACAGCAATGATCCTGCAGGGAGACCCCAGAGTGATGGTGCCAGAACCTTGCTCTCTCCTGCCCCTGACGGCCAGCGAGCCAACTCTCTGCCCTTCTACAACTACTGTTAGTTAGGGACAGGGTAGCTGCTCTTCCTTTGTCCCCTTCAGAGATAGTGCCAAGCTGTGCCGGTCATGTAAGCCTGACCCAAGGAATAGCGGAAATTAAAAAAGTGAAGTTTAAATCCACAGAGGGGCTTTTCTTCCCCAGACGCCAATCAAACCTTGGGATTCTCTGCCCAGAAAGGGTCCTGCCAGAACTTACCCTATTGGGATTCAACTCGGAAATGGATAATTACCAACTGAAGCAGCATTTTAGAGGATAATGGAAATGCGTGATTAGCTTCAGTGATTCTGGGTTTAAGTACAGGGAAAAACTCCCATGGTTCTCTTTAGAGAAAGAAGGGTAGGGTAGCGTCTCACGGCTCCCCAAATTCTAAAATCTCCAAGCCAAATTTGGGTCCACTCCATCAACAATATTCGTCTCCTTCAGGTCCCTGCTCACACACTACTCTCTTAGAGAGACCAACAAGCCCTGTGTGTGACCATCCCACACCAGCCCTGGTGTCCCTCATCCCCTCACTCCCTGCTCTGTCCCGTGGCACTTCCATTTGATATCCCACAGACTTCGCTGTTCCATTTGTTCACTGCCTGTCTCAGCACTGAAGCTCGGCAAGGGCAGGGATTCTATCTGTTCTGTTCTTAGTACATCCCTGTGGGGGAGAGCAAGGCATGGCACAGGGTAGCCACTCCCCTTGGGTAAACTGATTGATTAATCAGTTGGGTAAGAGCAACAAATAATAATTGCACCAAACGGTTTCCTCTCTACAGTAATTACGAGCCAAGTGACTCAAAAGAAGTATTATTTGGTCCAGACTTTCTCTCTCTCTCTTTTTCTTTCCCTCTCCCAGTCAGGGATTTATTAAAATTAAACAGATTAGATGGAGCTCCTGATACTAAAACTGCTCAGCAAAGCCTGCGGTAGGGAAGTGCCGAGCAAACACCAGAGACATTTGTCTCTAAATTGCTCTAAATACCTTCTGCAAATGAAATTCTAACCCAGCTGCGTTTGAGAGAAAATGAGGACTAACTGGTCATTGTCGGTGGAAGAGAAGATCAGACAGTTATAATATTGCACAATATACTGGGCTAAGGATCTCTGGGCAACCATAGATTTTGTCTCAGGTTACCCCGGGTAATCAGCTCAGCTTTTAGGCTCAGCTTTCCCCTGCTTCAATGCTTTGATGAGAGAGCTGAAATCCCTAAGCTTTTATGATTAATTACTCCCCATAGGTACACATATTTCAAGGAAAAACTCTTTTATGGCATGATGCTTGCCGAGTGGAGAGGCCAGCCAGCACACTCCAAATTTTAATAATCTCCTAATGACGGGGTAAGTGAGACACAGCCAGAGAGCACACTACGCCCTCACCAACTCCATCACAGGGACCCAGCTTTGGGGCTGCTGCTAAGCAGCTGCCTGTGAATGAGACATTTGGGCTTACTGTGCCCAAACCTTGTGAGCAGGCCCTGGGCTGTGAGCAGGAAAAGGGATCAGCAGGATCTTACAGCACCACTTTGGTGGAACATCATGGAGCAGCCCTAGGAAATGTCACCAAAATATTCAATCATCTATTCCAGGCAAAAGTGACTGAAACATCAGAATTTCGAGGCCAACACTCTAGCTTTTTTTTTTTTAATTTATTTTTTAGTTAAATTTAGACACAATATCTTTATTTTATTTTTATGTGGTGCTGAGGATCAAACTCAGTGCCTCACGCATGCTAGGCAAGTACTCTACCTCTGAGCCACAACCCTAGCCCCCTCCAACACTCTAGCTTCTAAAGAAAAAAAAAACAGGTCTTTTTAGGAGGGGGGGAGGCTTGCTTTTCCCCTCTTATGTTACATAAAGGCCTTTAAACAACTTCCAAGATTTCCATAAAATTAAATATTCCAAGAATGAAAATTCCAGCTTCTTTTTTGTTGGTTAGTTGGTTGTTTTCATTTCACGAAAAAGAAAAATATCCTAAATTCCTACAGAACCAGAATAGATTCTGTCTGTTTCAGACAATATTGAATATGTCAGTATCCATTTTATTCCTGCTTACAGAAGTACCATAAACCAGTAATTTACCACTTCAATTCGCAAATCAGACTGACCCAGAGCTTGACCTTAACCTGACCTTGTTCAGTCAACTTGTTCCCCTTGTCCTTCACTTTTTTCTTCCTCATTCCTTACTGAAGAAGCTGGCCTCCTAGAGCCAGGTTTCTGCAGCCTGGGTTGCTGACAGAAGACGGGACCAGAAAGCAGAAGTCTTCCAGTCTTACTCAACAGACCAATTCTGCTATGAAGGCTCCCTCTGCCAAGCTGCTCTTGGCCTTATAGCTGGTGCTTAATTAACCAAATCATGTAACCTCTTTGCTCCACTGCTAGGAAAGAAATCTGCATTCCCCAAGTGGGGGTCGTCTCACTCTCACTCTCCAGGCTTAGACAAGAGGACTTCCCCGGGCAGGCTGAAAGCCTTCATCTCCACAGCACCCACTTCCGCATTACAGCCTCACCCGCCCCATCCTCAGCCCCTTTCTGCAGGTCACTCTGCCTGGCTGGGGAAACCTGTACC
Organism: Marmota marmota marmota; assembly: GCF_001458135.2. NCBI lineage: Eukaryota > Metazoa > Chordata > Mammalia > Rodentia > Sciuridae > Marmota > Marmota marmota. The sequence goes on from NW_026000102.1 coordinate 1,700,971, forward strand.
TTTCTTCTTAAGGAATGCTCTCCTGGTCGCAAGTGGACTCTGGCGAACCCGGGAATTCTGTAGAAACTTCACTGCTGTGGCAATCTGGTGGGGAAGATAAAACAGAAAAGAGTTAACTTCAACAGTCTGAATTTCAAGATGAAAATCCTCAAGTTCCCAGGGCCACAGAAACAAGTGTACGACTATCATAAAATGTATAACTAGTTATTTCTTAGGTTTAAAAATGACCTAAATGTAAGATCAGGTCATTCCCAAGTCTTCCTGCATCTGAGTCATCAAATATAACCCCTCAGCTTACATTCTCAGACCTGCAGTCTGTCTTTCCTGTCTTCCCTGTTCAAGCTGTTTTTTTGGCCACTCACCCAGTCACTACCCTTGTGCTATGCAACCCTCTTTCTGAAGTCCTCCCTTTCCCACCTCTACCCGACTATGCCCCCCCCCACACACACACACCCACCACCACCACAGCAGTCCTTCTAGAGCCTGTTCTGATTCCTCGGAGCATTCCCTAAATAAGCAAGCTCTCTCTCATCTCCCTCTTCTCATTCCTCAGTGCTGTGGTGTGTGCAAATAACTGAAGGTGTGATAACACTGTCTTTGAATATCAGGCAGCCTCCCTGGCCACACTGTGAGTGAGTGCTGAGCACTTACCGGCCAAAGAGGACTGTATAAGAGATGACACATGTAGCTGCCACACCAGTCCCTCCTGTGCAGCACAGTTGGAAGAGCCATCAAAGGGCAAAATTTGGGGTTCCCTGGCTAAATGCTGTAGACAACAGATCATCTCCCTACCTCTGGTGAGGAATATTATTTAATGAAATCTTGTCTACAAATAAGCCAAATAGGGGATGGAAGGGAGACCCCTAAAGGCATTAGTCTCCACTGTCCCTCAGCACCCTTGAGGCACACGTTCACATGGCCTTCTGCCGCCCAAGACGCAAGGATGGGAAGCACCAACCTGCCCCTGGGAGGAAAGGGGGCTGTTTTGAATGAATGGCTCTGTTCAACTCGTGAAAACCAAAAGAATAATGGTCTCCTGTTACAGGTAAAGCCAACAAGCCCCGCAGTTCACTCTTAAGCCTTTGAAAGAAAACACTTCTCAGGAGGCAGATATAAAGAAGTTTTCTGTGATCCTTAAAAATAAGGGAGCAACTGTACAGCAATTCAAACAGCACTGGGACTGCAGACAAAATGCAAGTTATACATCATCTTCTTCCCCACATTTTAAATAAATTTAATCCTGAGAGCAGACAGAACAAAAGATAGGAAGGTAATCAGAAAAGGGGTCGGGGCAGGTGCAGAAAATTCCCTTATTTTCCTATAACCTCTCTGTGGGAGGCTCACCCTAGACTTCTTCCTAAAGGATGAGCTCAGTGTCCTGACCTTCCTGACCTGGGCCTGTCACCCATAAGACATACTAATATTCCTTGACAGCCACAGTCATCTCCCTACAGTTCTTATCTGTCCTCCAACATTGCAAATTCACTGAACATGTTCACAAACCGCAAAAACAAACAGACAGTTCTGGACTAAAGAAAGATCAATGCCTGACCTTCTAGAATCCCAAAGTTAAATGCCCACCCCTCAGCCCCTCAACCAGATGGCCTCAGGTTGCACCAAAATCAAGCAAAATCTAACAACATCTATAATAGTGGCTCATTTTAATGAAGAGATGGAAGAAGAGCAACAGGAAGGAAAGAAAGAGAAAAGACAAAAGGGAAGAAATAAGGAGGGAAAGGGAAAGGAGGAGGCCATAGGACAGGAGGAGACAAGACAGAAGGAAGGAGCGGGAAAAAGGAAAGAAGGGAAAAAACAAAGGAAGAGAGAGGCCCACGCTCTGTAAAGAGAAGGACAGGTACACATCACAAGCCCCGGGGGTCAACGCCAATCTGCACTGCTCAGATGGCTCTGGGATAATTGTTCTTCACCTGGAGGAAAAAATGCACCTTCAACACACAAGAAAATGACAGTATTGGTATCATGTGGCAGTCTCTGCCGTTCTGATGCGTGTACCAGGTGTCAGAGGAAATGTGGATGAACAGGTCTTAGGCAGGAGGTGCAAACAGCACAGCTTCTATCATTCACCCTCTCCCGCATCCTCCCAAAATTTCCCATGACAGAAAGAAAACAGAACCCCACTACTAAAATGCACGGGTTTCACCTTGCTTTTTTAATATAGTCCTTGGTATATGCATTTCTGGTCAGAGAGCAAAGTTCTGATGGGTTTAATGGTGCACTCAATGCAGTGCTTGGCGCATTCCATCAATTTTTTTTAAAAAATTGCATCTCTTATTTCTTTAAATACATTAATCAGCCTAGTGTAGGCAAAACGGATCCATCGGACAATGCAATAAACATGAATTATCATCTATCCAACACGCATAATGGCTTAAAAATACATAATAGCAGGTGTAGTTTAAATGATTAGTTATTACACCTGTGGTGGGTCTGATTCAATTGGGAAAAATCATCTTTAATAGGTTAAAAGGTTTAGATCACCATGCTTTCCTTAAAGTGGCTGCAGAGAGGGAATGATGGAGTGCTCTGTCATTAGTAATTCATTTAAGAAAAACGTGGGGGATATAGCAAAGAACAGCATAAACGAGCGAATCCAATTTAAACATCAGGTAAAGTAGAAAACACCTTTTAAAAAAGCAAGATAAATGAATTTGGAAGGGAGACGAAATTGACGTATTTATTTTAACGGGAATTTGACAAAGTCCCGGCACACTTCAAACTTGCAAAAATATGAACAATTTCTTTTAAAGTTTCCATTCACTAATTTCAAGTCATATAAAATAATACTGCCGAACACCTACATAAAGTGTATTTGGGGCTTGTTTATGTTCCTCTTGATCTTTGAAAATGCAGGTGACAGGCAAATCACATATTTAACAGCGTGGATATCACTATACCAGATGCAAAAATATAAAGCACCCAAACTAATAGCCTCCACATAATGTGCTGAACAAGAAAGATACCAGATAAGCAGCTACATGCAAGCATGAACATCCAAAACCTCTCTCCTCCTTTCACTTACTACTTCTCCAGCTACTCTTCACTCTCCTCCCTCCCCCACAAGACTGGGGCTACGATGGAGGGGAAGGACCTGTCCAATCTAGAATTTTATAGCTCTGTGACTCATACATGGATAGTAAAAGATTTCCCAAAATTCCTTACCCATAAAGCTAAGATCTTCACCCACTGAATAACTGACAGGGTGCTGCTTTGGGCCTTTCACCAGCCTATTGTTGGACACTTTTCATTAACTTCATAAAGCAATTCAACTGACTTTCCTCTGCAGAGGTCCAACACACACAACATGCTTTTGTTGGATTCAATGATGGGGTGCCTGCAGCCTGTCCCATATTATCATTTGATTTTCTAATTAGACGATGAATGTGACTATTCATGGGTTATATTTGTGCCCAACTAAATTACATAAATTCAGGCCAAATCTTCCGCCTCAATGTCAAAGATGTAAAACGGAGACAGGAACTTTACTGCGCATGTTGTGGGAGTGCAGCAAGCCAGGGGGAATTCTAGTGCAAAGCTGATGCCATTGTTGAGCCACTTGCTGGAGTCCATGATAAACATGGAATCGGCTCTCCTCGCCCTCCCCTTGAAAGGCTGTGTTCTTAATAAGTGCACATGGAGTTACGAGTAGCTAGTTTAATAAAAATAAGATGAACTCAGAAGAAAATAGAAGCAAAGTTTCCCACTCCCGCAACCCCTCTGGCCCTATTGTCTCTCCTCCTGCCCCCACCCCAAGCAAAAGAAAACAACCCTGCCACCACAATTTTAGGAAAATTCGGTAATTTTTACTTTTTCTCACTTTAAAGGTAGAGGAAAAGACTGAGATACACAGGAGAGGAGTAAAATGTCTTTGTAATCTGTAACAATGGTTATGCTAGAGTCCCTGGGAGCAGTCTGGAAAAAAAGGGGGGGACTTCGGGTTGAAAAACATCTTTGGATTCAAGATGACTGGCCAATTGAGAGAGATTTGTGTTTGAGAGACGAGGATTTGTAACTGTATAAATCAATGGAATACAGTATACTCAGGGGTTATCTGCTATGAACTACGCACTGTTAAATGCATTGTGTGGGGTATGTAATCCCTGGTGGGAAGAATCTAGGTTCCTGACAGTCTTCACTGAGAGATGCTTCCTATGTGTTTTCCATTCTCCCACAAAAGACCCGCACGTCGTAATCTTCAGAGCACACACTTTATTTTCTACACGAGGGGGACAGGAGAACAGAGCCTACCTAATAACAAACCTGGGGTTTCAGGGAGCCTTAGCACTTTGCTCCTGACATGTAAACCTGATGCATTGTCTCCAGTGACACTTATTTGGAATGCCACCAATTCCAGCACTCCTGTGTACTCTATACACATCTATCTCCTAAAATGTGAGCATTCATTAGCCATTTTAAAATATTAAAAATATTCAAAAATTAATGACACTATCGACCAGAGCCAAGTCCTTTTTAACCCAGGGAGATCACAACTAGAAGGCAAGGGAAAATGACCAAGATGAGGACCTGAAACCCCACTCCAGCATCGCGACCATGCGCTGCTCACAAGATTAAATTGCCTGTGAAAGGTTCCTCCGCTCCTGCTCTAAAGTAGAAACCCCAGAATCCTGTTAACAAGCATTAGACCAAAGCCAACTCGAGTTTTAACAAGGGTTGACTTTAAAAGCCACACAGTGCTGAGAAGGAGAGACCCTTCTTGAAGCAGAAATGCTGCATTTTAGTAAGAAATCAGTACTCTGTCAGGAGTTCCTTGACAAATATGGTCATCGGTGGCACAAGGAAATAGTTGCAAAGCAGCTGTTAATCAGAGAAACACATCATAGAACGCTGATGCTAGCACTTGTGAAAAAATGCAACGGGCTAATTATGAAGCTATATATCTCACTAAAGAGCCCGCATTCCCTGAGATTCCAGACAGAGCACTCTCGGATCCAGGGTCCTAGGACAACAGAATTCTGGGTTTTCTGCATCCAGTTTCCTCTCTGATCTGACATTCACAGCCCAGGGCTTCCATTCTTTCTCAATTCCACACACTCTCTTTTTAGCTGGGGCACAGGCTGGGGAGAGAAGGAAAACAGGGGCAGTCACAAGTCACATTCCAAGATGCTACACAAATTTATCCAAAAAGTGACAGATCCTAAATGAGAGCATAAGAAAACTCTATGATATGCAAAAGAAAGGAAACATTGAATCACACTCTGAGTGTGGCAGGAGGGCATGTGTGTGGGGGCTTCACTTGAGGAGCGGTTGCCATCAAAATCAAAAGAAATAATAAAAAGCAGCAGCAATCAGTGAACGGAGATGACTGTCTAAAATCTCAAAGAAGGAAGGGAGCTTCCAGAAAGCAGCTCTCAAGAGTGTGGAATCCAACTCAGGGAGGCCCAGGGTCTCAGAGTTGGGTAGGACGGGAAAGTGAATATGCAAAGAAGCTCAGCCAGCCAAAATTCAAATGGTCCTCTGCAAGGACAAAGAGGAATGTGCTCCCCAAAACCAGACCAGTAGGAGAGGGCAACGCAGCGCACTCAGAGCAGAACCACTGGAATGGCAAGAGGGGAATAACCTTGAGGTGGACAAGAAGCTCAGGCAGCCAAAGCACAGTGCCAAAGTGCCCCCTAGCCGGAGCCAGAGGAGGCGCAGACCAGAGGCGTCCGCTCCGCTAACTCACACAGCCCAAATTAAGTGTTTTCACTCAGGGAAAATGAAATGTTTTGCAAGATGAAACAGAATGAAAATTGAGGTTTTAGGTAATTACTAGTTGGCATTTACATATCACGGGCTGGTTCAACACCTATTCATTTTCCTCTTTTATTTTCAATTTTTTAAAATTGCTCATTAAAAATGAACAGATGACAGTGACAGGATTTTTTTTTTTTTTTTTTGGTACTCTTTCCCCTTCTCTGAGAGTTAACAAAATCAAGAGGTACTTTTTAGCCCATTTATCTACAATTAACACACACATATGTGCACACAACACACACACTCACAAACGGGTATGTTCCACTTACATTTTGTTGACAGAAACCACAAATTCAAAACTAGTGAGTTGTACTTGAGCTAGCCCTGAACCTGGGGAGAAGTGAGCTCAAAAGTGTGTGGCACACAAGGAGTTAAAGGAAAGCCCTCTCTTTCAATTGGAATTTCCTGGTTTTGGTCATTGTGTCCTTCCCATTGTTGATTTGGGTTACAACCCTATACTAATTAAGCAAGTGGGCCCTAATTTCCTTTGTTTTACTTTCCTCTGTCCTTTTGTTTTTCATATAAAGAAATAAAATATCTCTGGTAGAAGTGCACAAGAGTTGGCATGATAGAAAATGATATATTTTAGGGTCTATTGTATGAATCTGTATTTAGGGAATTCTAAAGCATGCATTTTTGACCCTAGTCTCTCTTAAAACACATTGATATATGAAGTAAAAGCCTTTATGAAAAGTGGCAACTTCACATGAGCAAAAACTACCTTTCAGAGTGAAATATCTCTGCCATCTAAATTTTTTTTCTTGGCCCTAGTTAAAAATATTGCATGAACGGCTTGCCAGAATGTCATTGTTTTGTTATTTTATTGAAGTAGTTCTTCCAGAAATGTATGTGGATATAAAAAGCTTTTGAAACCACCACGCACTATTTAATATCAAGTGATGGTGATCTTAGGGACGGAAGGATGACTTTGGAAAGGTTTTCCCGTCCAGCCAAGCACTTTGGGTGACACATTCCAGCCCAAAGGGCTCTGCAGGGCCCGGGAGGCAGAGCTGTACAGGGGTGCTCCACTGTACCTCCACTGCAGAAGTGCTGGAGAAGACACGCTTGCTGTAGAGGAAATGAAAACCACTGCTTCTGGGTTGATGAGATCAAAGTTCCTTTTTAGGAAAGGTTGAGAAGGAAAAGGATTTTCTCCTTCAGGGAGAAAGAAAAGCAAATTTAAATGCCTTGTCCCCATGCATCCCCACCTGAATTTAGATAGCAGTCTCTCTAATTTTTGATGCAACCAACAAAGCAGTTACCCAAAGAGGGGAGAAAAAAAGGATGACATTTGCCTTTTCCTTGGCTTTGAAATCCAACTGGCAGCAAATTGTTTGAAGTCCTGTTTAGAGAAGAAACTGTAATAGCCTCCTTACTGAAAAGAGGAGGAAAATGCCATTACACACGGATCACGGTAGCAGTGACCTCCGCAGAGAAGGCAAACGAGCTGGCTGTAAGCCGGAGTTTCAGCTAGTGTGCCAGGAACAGAAATAAAAGGTTTATGTGCCAGAGTCGAGTGGCAAGAGTTGGGCACTCTGTCCCAGGAGGTACCAAGGAAAGGCAAGAAGCTCAATTTCCTAATAGTGTTTTTCGGCAGCTCTCTGACTGCTCCTTCTTCCAGTTTCCCTTGGTTTTATATTTTCAATATTCCTCTAATTTCCCTGCACTGTTAAAGAGGAAGCAGAGAGCACTGGGCTTCATGTTGTAAAATTAATGAAGGTGTCAAGCTGTTGAGTTGAATCACTCCAAAGGAATGTAATGACTCAGTGTCCAAGATGCTCCCTAGGAGAACTGTGAGCTCACACAGTGACGGTGGCTGGTGACTCCAACTCTAAAAATATGTGTTGCACAGTCCCCAGGACCTTCCTAATGAAATGATACCACTGCTTCTCATTCCTAGCCTCTTTCTCTCCACTACTAGCAGAATTTTATGCCTTCTCGAAGTTACTTCTCCACTCCTGGGCCTGGAGCACTGACTGACTTCTTTTGAAGTCAGGGCCAGAGAGAAACTGGTGACCCACTAAGCTATGGGATAATTAGGAAGAGAATAAAAGGGCTGGGGTTGTGGCTCAGTGGTAGAGTGCCTGCCTAGCATGTGTGAGGCACTGGGTTCAATTCTCAGCACCACATAAAAATAAATTTAAAAAAATAGAAAGGGAATAAAGAACAGCAGCATCCTGGACAGTGGCCACCTCAAGCATCAAGTCATCACTGAAGTCAGACACTGAACAGATGACCTCCAGAATATATGAAGCAGTGCCCCGTTCCTGAGGATTTGGCACCTTCTGCTCATAGGGCAAGATGGGCTCCTGAATTCCAAGGAAGATAAGCTCCAGACCAAGAAATCTGTCCTACTGTTACCAACATGTGCCACAAAACAAAACCTCTGAGGAGTCATTCACAAGCACTCCTACCAGATATCCCATAAGAAAACTGGAGAAAAACTAAAGATTACCAAATAAATTTGAGTACAAAAAAAGAACTAAGTGGGGCCTGTGGTGTGCCTCACATTCACATGAAACAAGTCGGTGACCACCTCCTATTTTGTAAGAAAGGGGTCTCTTATGTAGATCCCACCTCTGTAACCAGTTTCAGAAGTAACTTATCTATACAAAGTGTGTAACCCAGAGAATACAAGCTAAGCCTCTAATGAAAACAAAGAAAATACCATCTTTTTTTTTTAAATACATCTTTTCAGAAGCACTGAAATAAGGACTGTGGAACAGTCAAAATTGTACCCACAGCTGGGCTTGGTGGCACACATCTGTAATCCTCGTGATTTGAGAGGCTGAGGCAAGAGGACCACAAGTTCAAGGCCATCCTCAGTAATTCAGTGAGGGCCTCAGCAACTTAGCAAGACCCTGTTGAGGGCCCTGGGTTCAATCCCCAGTACCAAAAAAAAAAAAAAAATTGTACCCACAGAGTACAACATTAATACCAAGGTACAAATTTGGAAGAAAAACTCAGTCAAGAGATAACAAATCAGCAGCTGCTCTCATAAACCTCAATTTAGAAATTTTCAGCTCAGCAAGGAAATCTATCACACACAGGAATAGTCCTGTGCTCATGGTTTTGAACCATTCAGCAACCTTTCACTAAACATCATAAACATTCCTGTTAGTAACAACCACAGCTACCGATAAACAAACACTCACTTTAAAATATAAATGATTCCACAGAAGCCAGAGCCATCTTGGCCATGAGACTCTGCATTCTACTGTCAATGGGAAAATGTAAAGGAGTCTGCCAACTGCAGTACTGAGCAGGTGATATACTTAAAAGTAACACAAAACTTACACAACTCTCACCATTAAGCAAATCAGTTCTACTGAGCTTCCACCTCCCCGGCCTCTAAATCAAGGCTAACTCATCTCAAATTCCTCCCAGCTCTGTCTGGACAACACAGAGAAGTTCAATTTTGTTATCAGAAAGGTGATGAACCACCATCTTGCTCTGCAACCTTCTTGGTCCCTGCGCCCACTCAAAGGGGGAGACACTTGGAAGTTATAAAAATCCCTAATGTCCTCGATTTAACACAAGCTTCCTGAGACACAGCTTATCGTTTTCTGCTCCTTGTCCTTTCTCTCTCTTCTTGCTTGTTTAAACACATGGACACGGAGTTATTAACTTTTACAGGAAAGACAAATAAAATAATGTGGAAGCAAGAACGCGGTGATGTCAGGCTGCAGCTAGCACCACTCATCTGTGGGAATCTGATTAGCGCTCGAGTGGCAGAGCTACCTGGAAAAGTGCTCACAATCAAATAAAAAAATGATACCAAAACATTAACCTGATGGCTAAAAACTCCACATTTAAACAGTTAAAGTAATAAAGGAGCTTTTATTGAGTATTTTTTATATTTCATTATACCCCAAATTGACGAGGACTCCCGGATACATTTTCTAGACTTTTTGTTCCTCAAATCAAATGCTGTCTTGGACTTTTTTTTTTTTTTTAAACTAAAAGGAAACAGCATTTCTTGTAAATTTGAATGAGAGGATTAAAGCTTCTCCTGCAATAACGACACCAGCCTTGAGAGCAAACAGCCAATCGCAGTCACAAACAGAAGCCTCTTTGGTTTATGTACTTTAATTCTGAACCTGCTCATAAGCCAGCAAAGAATTTTTCTCCATGATATTTTTTTCAACCTTCCACAAACATCTACATTTCATCGTTTACACATTTATGTTCAAAATCAGTAGGAACAGAACTGATATAGGACAGAAAGCCGGCTGGGTCTCAAGAAACCCAAGTGCTGAGTCTGATCCCAACACTAACATGTCATGAAACTTGGCCTCCCACACTTCTACTCTGTGTCTCTGATTCCTTCTGTTCTGTAACATGGTTAAACAGATGACCTTCAGCACTCCCTGGCTGTACCATTTTATAATCTCTCAGTTGATCCTGTGAGGCAGTCTATATTATGTAGACCAAGAATATGGGCTTAAGTCAAGGAAGGGCAAGGGCAAGATTCAGCTTTTCCAGAGCTCTGCTGTCCAAGCTCACACCCAATTCAAAACAAGAAAAAAAATCAACAGAGAGAGGGGAGAAGAGAAGAAAAGGGAGAAGAAATCACTGTCACACATGCCAAAAAAGGGTATTACAATTCCATATATTTTACACATAGAGAAGCTTTATTCACACCATTTATTTTACATACAAGCTTAGTTATCTTGTGTCCAAACACAGAAGATTAAAAGCTGCAAATGAGAAAGGAGCCAGCTAGTACAGTGACACTTAAGAACAAAGACATGAGAGCAAAAAAGCCTAACAGCTAATGTCAAGAGAGAAACGACTAAGAAAAGCAAACAAAAAATTCAAAAAGCTTATTAGTTTGGGGTCATTTAACATCAGCAGAGTCATTTTGGCATACAGGCCAATATACAACATATCTATATTTCAACGGGTTTTGAAAACATCTACACTTACAATACAATGTAAACATTTACATCTAAAATGATGATGGTTGGGCCAGTAGCACATGCACGCCTATAATCCCTGCAACTTCCAAGGCTGAGGCAGGAGGATTGCAAGTTCAAGGCCAGCCTCAGCTGTCTCAAAAAGAATAAAAATAAAAATAAAAAGGACTGGAAATGTGGCTAAGTGGTCAAGCGCCCCTGGGTTCAATCCCTGGTACCAAAAAAGGGAAAAAAAATAAAGCAAGAAAGTATACAATCCCTTGTATTAATTCCCAAAAGTTTTAAAGGGTTTTTATTTTGTTCTGTTTTCATATGGATCTCAACAGCCATTCAGAAGTGGCCATCCAGAATGACTCATTCTGGGTGCGGGTGGGGGCCAGAGATGGTGGTTTTCTTCAACTGAACAAGAACAGTTGTTATTGAAGTTAGACTAAGAAGCAGGAAGCCAAAGATTAAATAATGAATACTTACTGAGCATTCACTGGGTCCTTGCAGTACATACACCAGGCACTTACACAATCAACATGAGCAAGCAAAGATGCTGCTTTTGCAGTCACAATCTAGGACAAGGAAAGAGGCCAAAAGCAATCTAGGGCTACCTGGTCCCACTCAAGATCAAGGACACTCTGACAAATGATCAGCCAGGCTCTGCTTGAATGCTTACAGTCAACGGGGAACTCATTCCCTTACTCGCTCACTAAGAAACTGTCGATTCATTTCAGGAGTCCCTTTTTTGTTTGTTTTTGCTTTCTGAGACTGTGTTTCACTGTCACCCTGGCTGGCCTCGACTACTGGGCTCAGCCTCCCAAGCAACTGAGACTACGGACACACACCCACATCCGGCTTGGAGTCCTTCTTTAAACTGAACTGAAATCTAGTTTCCTGAACCTTCTATCCATTGGCCCTGTCCTCTGTATCCACTTTCTGAAACAATGCTGGGTGAGGAACTGGGATAGGCGTCTTTTCCACAAAAGCATTTCCCCTAGTCTACTTAGTATAAGTAAATGTGAGCACAGGTCTCACTATACAACAGTTTCATGGACTCTGCTCTTTCAGAGCAGCCTTGCCCTTTCTGGGAGAGCCAAGGCTACCTGTAATGTCAGGATGCATTAGCAATAATAAAGGCCACAGTAATGCATGAGACGACTTCACGTACACGTCATTCCAAAGTGGCTAAATTCAATCAAACATGGCAGCACTTCCTACAACACTATGGTCACTGGGGCCAGCAGCGCGTGTGACGTGGACCCACTTACTGGAAGCTGCTGGAAACAGAAAGTGAGCGCTCTGCTTTGAGACTGTAATGGACAGGGTTTTACCAGCCCATAAGTGGTTTGGCATCCTTCTTTCCCAGGAATTACCTAGAAATTCATTTAACAACTAAAGACTGCAAATGAAACTTCAGAAGGTTAAAAGTACACAAAGAAGAGGGGAAAAGGGAATGGTATTCTTACCCTCACCTTAAATATGTGCAATTCTTATAGGGAGAAACGTGAACTCCAATAAGATGGTAATCAAGAATCACATCCAAAGGTGACCTGACCATAGTTCTAACTCAGTCACCAACTTCTCTAGTGACTTTCAGAGTTACCTACCTGTTTCCTGCTTCCTCATCTGTAAAATGGAACTAACACTGCTTAGAGACTCCCCAAAGTATTACAAGGAATAATTAGTTAGCATTTATATAATACTTTTCATCTTCAAAGTAGGATTATTAGACTATAAAGCAGAATAGACGTGGTTCAAAAAATCTTTTTAAAATCCAAAATAAAGCATGCAAGCAAATTCAGAGAAGCAATATCGGCTGACATCATCTCGCAGCAGCCAGAGAGCTCTACCTCCACAGGCACCCCCTTCCTGCCCTAATCTGTATCTGCATGTGCAGACAAAGGTAACGATACATTTTATTAGGAAAAATGGGAGGAGGCTGAAAGAAGAGAAAATGAAGAAAGGAAAGGTTAGAGGAAAAGACACAGCAGAAAACGTAAAAGGGAAGAGAGAAAAACAAAGGGAAAGAAGGGAATAGACACAGCAAGAAAAGACAAATCTTATCCACCAGAATAAGAGCCAAAATAGGAAGAGAGGAGAAAAATGGAAAACAAAGAAAGGGAAGAGAAAATTTCATTAAGGGAACATTTTTCCTGTTTTCAAAGAAAAAACAAGGCCAAAGGTTGGGGAATATAGCTCAGTGGTGGAGCACTTGCCTAGCGTGTGCAAGGCCCTAGCACCATGAAAAGACAAAGAAAAAAGGTTAAATTTTTAAGTTTAAAATTTAAGGGGAGGGGGGAAAGAGAAGGAGAGAGTAAGACAAAGAGCAGAGGACAGAAAAAGAGAACATAAAGCTTTCAAGAAAATGTCTGGAAACCAGAAGGCTGGAAGAGAAATCATTAGCAAGTCCACAGAGCGTCTATAGTGATACTGTGTGGATCAATTCATTTAACGCTGCCCTGTACATTTACAGAAAAGTACCTCTGATATAATAAAGGCTCATAAACACGCAGAAATTGGGTTAGACCCGTTTCGAATTCCTGCCAAACAATGGTTCAGAAAAATGAAGCTCTATTTTAATTAGCTGGGTTCACGAGTGATTTGATAACAGCAGATGCTGTCTGGATGCTTTCAGCTTGATGGCTCCACATACATGAACTTAGAGTGGTTTTGATGCAATTAGTTATTTCTTTCTGCTCCAACATGCCAGGCCTAAGGACCAGGGCCTGAGTATAGCCCCAACATGTTACTACATTTATCTGCATGTTAACATTTCAAATCATAAAGATGAGAAAAGTAACCACATGAGATAAACAGAAAAGTCGTTTTTAAAAGTAGCGGTGGTAGGTAGAAGAGAATACTCTCACAATGAACATTTCTTTCCACTGGAGAAAGAAAAGTTGGGTAGGAGACAGAGTCAGGCAGGGCATCATCTATACAGAAAAGCTCAACACCTGAGCTGAAACACAACAGACTGCACGCTTCCAATTCTGCAATTCCAGGCCAGTGTACAGCAAAGGATTAGTGTGCCTAATGCACAGCCTGACCTGGGACTAAGTGGCCTTCAAAATGTTCTTTGCAATCAAGCATCCTATTAGAAACCCAGAGCACCATTCCCTGAGACAGGCAGTGCTATTCAGGATCAACCCTAAAAGTCCAAGTATCTTCACCAGGTGCTTTCAAGCCGGCCACCTTGCTGCCCCTTCTCTCCCTTTTAAGCACTCTCTCTTCCAAAGAGCATTCTGTTTGCTTTTCCCAAAGCACTCACTGCCCTCTGCTATGACCACTTAGTGCAGCACCACCCATGTGCACAGGGCAGCTAAACGACCTGCAGAAAGCAGAGCAGCTTCCAGCATCAGGACGCGCCTAATAGGAGGACCTGATCAGTTAGTTATCTGTCAGTTTGTCACGGCTGGGCTNGTGCGGCCCGGGTTCGATCCTCAGCACCACATACAAACAAAGATGTTGTGTCCGCCAATAACTAAAAAAGAAATAAATATTAAAAAATTCTCTCTCTCTCTCCCCATCTCTCTCTCTCTCTCCTCTCTCTTAAAAAAATAAATAAATAAATACATTTAAAAAAAAAAAAAATCACACAGAAACATTTTTGTTAAAAGGAGGGGGAGAGAAAGCACCCAAAGCAAAAGGTCACTCTACAAAAAAACTGAGGAAATGAAAAAGAAAAGGGACAGGTCAGGACTTCCCATAAAGGTCTGAGAATTTCTGGGTTCACACCAAAAAGTGACCTACGACAGGGAAAAATACTGTTCTTGGGAAGAAAAGTAGGGACAAAGATTTCAGAGTCCAACATTAACCCAGGGCTACTCTCTCTGCACTGAGTTCAATTTGGGTTTCTGCTCTCTGCTCGGTGGTATGCTACTCTTCCTGAAATTCTAAATTAGTCTTTCAAAATAATTCACCCCTGTTGGATGATATGTAGTAAAGAAGGTGAAGAGAAGACCAGGAGCACGGCTGACTCAGAATGGGGGCACTCGAACCCCACCACAACAGAGACAAGCACAAAGGAAAACACACACCCTTCACTTTCTCCAAGAGAGGACAAAGAGGACGGAAGGACCTTCACACCATCTCCCCTTGGCCAGTGCTAACAGGCTGAGCCCTGTAAATCAAGGAGGAAACCTCTGTGCCAGGAAGTGACGGAGAGGCATTTCTTTTGTAAAGGGTGCAAAGACGCTGCCTGCGTGGGAACCAGCATTTCAGGGAAACGTTTTGGAAGGCAGGGAGCACCAAGCTGGCAAGTGAAAGAAATACATATATTTATTATATACAATAGGCCTCCTTCTTCAAAAATTATTTATTTCATAAAACCACTCTGCTAAATAGAGGTTTCAATCTAATTGAATTGCAATCTGCATATTGTAAATGCACCAAGTGAGAGTCCTCAAGACTTTTGTTCTATTCCACAGTTTATGGGTCCACTAGGAGGTTTCCCAATATATACGCATACAACAATGTAAGGAGAGTACACAGAACTGTGCCTTTGAACACTTATTATCTGTTACGGTTTAGGCTGTGAAATGGGATGATGTTTCCAATACCCCAAAGGACACAGCCAAGAAGGCACACACCCCAGCACCACATCTGCAGTCAACATGTGCAGTGTTCATCCCCACTCACCACTAGGTACTTCTTTCTTTCTTGGGGGGGTACAGGCAGGAAATAAACCCCCCTACTCATCTAACCCTAATTCTCCCCACTCCAGTCTACATCCCAAATTAGCCATGGTTAATTAAAAGAAATGCAAATAGTCCTAGACTGAAAAAAAAGATTTTTGACAAGAAGCAAAAAGGGTCATCATAAATCACACAGAGGGGCTGGGGATGTGGCTCAAGCGGTGGCGCGCTCGCCTGGCATGTGTGCGGCCCGGGTTCGATCCTCAGCACCACATACAAACAAAGATGTTGTGTCCGCCAATAACTAAAAAAGAAATAAATATTAAAAAATTCTCTCTCTCTCTCCCCATCTCTCTCTCTCTCNACTGCCTGTGGCTGCAAGAAGGACTGGAAACAGTTGCGAAGACTCCTAGATTCCAGAACAGGCAAGGTTTGGATCACATCAAGAGGATCACAGGTAAAGTTTCAGGTAGGATTTGAGAGGCAGTAAAAACCTCCCACAGATTTGGCAATAATGAAAATAGGTTTTGTTGTATCACTACAATCTGATAATCGTTTCTCGAGGGTCCTGTACCAAACCCATTGGGACATTGCCCTATTGACCAAATAAATACACCTCCTCCATATGAAGAGAAGTTCTCAGAACATATATCTAGTAACAACACACTCTCTATATCTATGGCTTTCCCAGTTTCTCTCCTATGATCTGGGCTATAAAACCAGGCTGACAAACAACCAGACAACAGCACTGGGGTTAAAAATGAAAACTCAAGGCACAGAGTCCTGGCCTCCTGGTCCTTTCCTATTTCACAATGCAGATGTCAAAAACAGAATCAGGTCACTTAAGTATCTGCCAAAATGGGGGTGTCGACATTTCATTGAGTTTTTGCCACTGTGAATGAGATTTTGGAAGAAAGAGGGGAAAAACAGTAACATCAGGCTATTCAATGGTTAAACCCTCATATCAAGGCAAGGCATGCTCACTGGCCACTGAGTCTAACTACATGGCACCTGTCTTGCTTCCTGGCATGGCTGGCTGCCACTATTATGCCCAACGCCTAGAGGCTAATACAGGCTATCATTTCTGTGTCCCATTAGATCCGGTCTCCAAATCTATTAGAATGTTGCAACCTGGGCCCACTGACCACAGCCACTGAGACATGACAGACTGATTATAAGAAGCAACCACTTCCTTATTCCCAAATCACAAGCAGCCAGAGCTGGCTGAAAGATTTTTTAATTTGTTTTGGTTTTCCAACCAAGACATTCTCAAAGTTCATTGTTCTTTGAAGTGGAAGCATTTAATTTTCTAACACACAAACAAAGTAGAAGCATAGAACTAGAGAACTCAGAACTAAAGACAAAAGCCTCAAATAAAGGACTATGGGTAGCTGAGCTCAGGAATGTCCAGGGATTCTTGGCATGGGAGGCCACACCAGCCAGCCAGGCACTCTCTTTCCAGGGTGTCTCAAGGGGAAATCACCCATCGATCCTAGGACACATGCGTTCTAGGACCAATCCCTTTCCTCAGAACAGTCTCTGCCTCAAATTCCTGCTTGAGCTTTAATGTTTAAATTATTAAATGCATTAATGTATTTACATTATTCAAGTCTTATGTGCATTTTTCTAAGATAATTTATGTATAAGAGTTTGAATGTCCATGACTGTTAATGTCTACAACCCTTCCTGTTCATTATTGATTCTGGAAGAAAAAAAAAAGTCAGAGTTTTAATGCCTTATTTTTAATGTATTAAGAGTCTGAATAAGTGCATTCTCTTTTTTCTTTTGTAATTTCATAATTTAAGTAGTGCATTTATTAAACTGACACAGTATGAATTGTGGTGAAGTCTGGCACGACTCCATGCTGCTGAGCAGCCGCTCCCCTCTGCTCCTATGCGACCAAGCGGCAGCCCGTGCTCTCAGCACTCTTCCCACCTCCACAAGGACCAGCGGCAGAGGAGGGCAAGCACTTGCCCAATTTATACTTCTGCAAGGAGATTTTCTTCCTCCTTTTTCAAGTTCTTACCCAAATCAGCTCTCCTTATTACCCAGGTTTCTAGAATGCTACTGAGCTGCATCAAGGCGGGGACCGTTCTCTGCTCTTCGGAAGTCGGCGTCTAAATGCACTGTGGGTTATATCCAAACAGAGCTCACCATCAGCACACAATTTTCAGGAATAATAAATATGCTAGAAGCTTAGCACAGAAAAACAAGCAAATAAAACAACTACTTTCTAAAAGAGTTCTCAAACATTTCACACAGACAATACTTCCAGCTTGGCAAAAAAAACTTCACTTTTGAAATCCAGTTTCTCTAGCAGAAAAAAAAAATCTCTTTCAATTATAGCCAGTAGAGCGACAGTGACACCCAATGGCCTATTAGCTCAACCCCAACAGCATGCCTCAGTGGCTGTCCCCAGAGACTGCCCAGAGCTCCTGTGTGAACATGGAAGTTCACATGAAAATCAGCTACTCATCATGAAGCTGAATCACTAATGGATAAGCAAACGTCCTGCTGCTCACAGACCACCCCCCCACACACCCACACACACTGTAGTAATTATGCACACAGGCACACACTGGACAGCACAGTGCATATCACCTTTTGGTGGAGAACTTAAGCACACATGCACATACACACACTTGCATGCAAGTACACAATACGTGGACTGAGCAACACCGTATAAGTCAACTTTGGAGAGAGGAAGCCAAAAGTTGCTCACTGCTGTTTTAGAACCTCATGTCTCACACACACACACACACACACTCACATATGCACACACCCGCACACAAAATGTGTACATGTTATTTTTTTATATATTTTCTCTTTTTTTTCTATGTTTTCCTGTTTCCCTCTTTTCTTTTTCTTCTTCTTTTCTTTTTTGGTTACTCATTACTATTCTTTAACTGTTACAATTTATATCAGCATATAATGTTAAATAATTACAGGGAGCAGAGCTCACTCTAGTGAGGATATAAATGCGCTGTGGGAATCTACAGATTTAAACAAATAACACTCACTGCAGGGGGTGAGCGGATGAATTAGCATTAATATCCTGCCTGGGAGATCCCAGTGCACTGGTACTGCTTAAATACAGATCTTTTCTGTAACAGTCAATATGACAGCTCCCGGCAATACAGCCCCTTTCCCTTTCCCAGTCAATATAGCAGCCAGTGAAAATAGAAACGTCCCTATAGCAATCAATATAGCAGCCAGCTAAAATAAACCCTTCCCTTTTAAGGGCTATATAATAGTCAGCTAAATGGAAGAATTGGCACCCCTGCTGGATAGCTTAGCAGAGAAGCCAAGGAATGAACAGGCCATGAGCACTAAATGATCCTTCTATCCTCAAAGAGGCCCTGCCCAGGAAAGAAGAAGCTATCCATAGGCAGCGAATCAAGAGGGAGCTTGTAAGGGACGCCTGGCAGGTGGCTCCCAGCCCCTAGGAGTAATTACCCATGTCATAAGTAGAGTACAGAGCCACCCCTCACTGAGGTTTAATTAAGATGACCAGAAAGTTTAAAATCCTGTTCAAACTATCAGCTGAAACTAGGAGCATCTACCCTCAGTAGAAAGTGAGAGTACTTTGATTCCAACACCACCAGCCCCAGCACACACTCTGCTCCCACCTCAGCCCTAAAAGATTGGGAACTGGAGTATTAATAGCCTGTGGTTTTCTGTTTTCCAGCATCAGGGACAGCAGTCGTGTCAGAGTCAGTCACCCAGCCAAGTAAGTGAAAAGCACAACATTCTTTATTAAATGCCACCCCATGTATACATGGAACTCCTTTCTAAAACTCTCAGTCATCAATTTTTTTCAGCCATCAATTTATTGAATATTGGGATGATAGCATACTTTCCTCACTCATATCATGGAAAAAACACTCTTTCCTCAGAGACCTATAAAGAAGTTGTTTTAGATAACAGAATTCAGGGGATGGCTCCCCTGCAAGCCACACAGACCAAAGGACTTTTAAAAAGGAGAAAGGACAAGAATCATCTAATTAAGAGAGGTTCGTATGCATCTCAAGCTACTGTGCTTTTTCCATTAGAATTAACAATTTCTAAAATTAGTTTCACTGGATTTAAGGGTTTGACAAATGTGGAATATAACCACCACCGCCACCACCAGCCAATTTCCAACTAACACTCCTGGAGCTGATGCTGGGATTCTATTGTGCTCCAAAGCAGATGAACATCAGGGACCTACCCCACCTTCATTAAAATTCGACAATCTGTCTACCATCCTTTGGGTAAATCCACAGAGGGTCCCTGTTTCCCTGGCCAGGTGTTTTAACACCCAATGATGCTCATGTCATCAATCAGGTGACTTAATCAAGTGCCACAGCGTTGAATATCAGGAAAAAAAAGATTCTGTAAGTCCTAGCTGAGAGTGCTGGCCCTTAAAAATTTAGATCTCCACAGCCCACCTAAGCCATAAGACCAGGTGCTCTTTTATTTCAAGAATTCCAGTTAAATAACATTTTCTGAGTAAAAAGATTAACAACTCAAGGTCTTCTTGCAGCAATACATATTTTGATGAGGTCTTAAATCCATAAATGACCTATAGGTCAGAGATCCTATATTCCATAGAAGTCACAATTAAAGCCATAGGTCTCACAATTCCTAGAAATCACAGATACTATAGTACCTAGAAATCAAAGGCTCCACAGCCCATTGAAGACCTTCCTAGGAAGTCCTAGAGCTCTGTCCTACAGTGTTCATGGCAGCCATTCAAAAGAGGAAATGGGTAAGTAGGACAGACCTGTGGTGCATCCATTATTTTCCAAAATGTGGTACCATAAAATGTGAGTTACTGTTGTGATTTGACATGGCAAGCTTCTAGCACTGAATCCAGTGAGTACTTTATAAACTTTGACATGCATGGTCAGTTCCATTTCTAAACCATACACTAAAATTTGAAGGTATACATTCTCAGACAGCATTAAAGCTAGAGAGAACACACCATGATGTTAGCAAAAATTCCATCAACTACAGATGCCATTATAGTCATCAAAGATTGGTGGGGGGAGCAGGAAGGAAGGGAGGGACTGAGAAAGAGAGAGTAATGAAAGAGAAAATAATTCTGAAAGGGAAGGGGGAAAGAGAAACATAAAAGATGAGAGATAACAGAAAAGATAACAAAAAAAAAAGAAAGAAAGAAAAAAACACACCTCACTTTGGCATTTCAGTTTAAAGTTTTCAGGGCATTTTATAAAATGACAGTTGCAATAAAACAAATAGAATGGTGAGTCATCTGGTTTCCAACTTGAGTCAAAAGAGGTTGTTTCTAGACAAACTGAAAAGCAACTCTGCTGCCTGCACATTTAACGATGCCTATCGGTGCACCACAGCTACAGAACAGGATGTGGAGAGAAAGAATGAGGAGGTGGGAGTGAGCATTGTCTTTACTGGTCCCAATGTCGCTGCAAATAAAGACTGTCAAGATTTAAACCATAATAATGATAAGGCTATAAAGGTCTCAGTTATAATGTTTCCTCTGATGTTCCCTTTCATAAAATGCCCTCTTTATGCTGCCTACGTGGCAACGATTCACCAAACATCAGCGTATGTGTGCCCAAGTGGGAATGTTGCACCCTAGGTTCCTAGGAGAGAGCCAGGCAGTCAATGTGCAAGCCAGCTCCTTAGCTCTCCATCTCCAACATACAGAAGTGAGCATATACACTGATTCATGCCACAAATGTATACTGAGTGTCTACTTTCTGCCAAGAGAGGAGCAACATGGCATATGCCCATCCAGCAGAAGGTTTATTAGCAAAGTGCCGAGGTGCCAAATACCTGGGAGACAAACAAATGCAAAAAGTATTCCACTTGGAAACATGGCCATACAACATAGGGCCTCCTTTCCTACTTCTGCACCTAAAAGCCTTACACAGCGCCTGGCA
Source organism: Marmota marmota marmota (assembly GCF_001458135.2). Taxonomy (NCBI): domain Eukaryota; kingdom Metazoa; phylum Chordata; class Mammalia; order Rodentia; family Sciuridae; genus Marmota; species Marmota marmota. Next base: position 1,722,190 of record NW_026000102.1, read on the forward strand.
GCCTAGTAGTGAAGAGGGGCTTTTCCCGCTTTGTGCCACAGCAAAACAGATATGGTGGGATGCAAATAGGTTCTCAAAAAAGGGGGATAAACTGGCACCCACAAATACACCTTTACTTTAACTCAGCAGACAAAAATGTACAGAAAACCACTGGTTTCAAGAGAATCATTTATCTGCAGCCTGCCACCTAAGCATTCTAGGCACGAGAGAACCAACACACACACACACACACAAAAAATAAAATACAGAGGGTTGGGAGTGTACTCAGTGGTAGAGCACTTGACTAGCAAGCATAAGGACCAAGGTTCAATTCCCAGCACTCTCCATCTCTGCAAAATGTAAGAAACTCTCTGAAAATTGATATTTTATACATATGAATTTTTGTACATGACATGGAAGTATGAACTAGAAACAAGGTGGATGCAAGAACCACAGATAGGGATGAAATGAGACCAAAACCTGTCAATCAGTAAGACCATGAGAGGCAATTGCGGAAGCCAAAGTACAAAATTAGGAAAGGACCAACCCAGTCAGTTCCAACTTGGTGGCAGATACAGAATGGTAGTTCACATTTGCTAGGTGGGCAGCCAGTACCAACCACAAACCATTCCTGGGCTGCCTTCCCTGTTGATCTATAATTGGTGTGCCTGTGATAAAGCTACCAATTACCTTCAGGCCCCTGTATTTAGTTCACAGACAAAGGGAAGCAGGAGAGACCAGTTAGTAATGAGTAAGTAATGGCCATGAAAATACATTGTATTTTACAGAGCTGCTTCTGCAGGAAAAGCCATTCGGAAAATAAAAAGTAAAAAGAACAGAATAAGCTAGAGAAACTCAATTTTCTTCTCCCATCCTCCCAAAGCCACACTTAGGATAAAATGAGGTTTGTGCAGGTTAATCCTTATGAGGTAAGAAAAAAATGATTAAATACATTAAAAAAATCAATTGTACATTAAACCAAATCCAGGAACTGCAAAAACAAACACCACAGCGCTCCTCCAGCCAGTATTAGCTCCGCCAGCCTGGTCAGTTGGGGATACCCCACCTGACAGAGCCTACTGAGGTAATGGAAGAGAAGCCCAAAGGAAGGGAGAGAAACAGGGCTAGGGCAGAGGGCCGAGGATCTGGGTTTCACTGGAAATAAAGTTATTTCTAGAGAGTACAAAGGAAGAAATAAAATGTCTTATAAATGGGGCTCTGGAGACCAGGCTGAAATCTTCGAAAATCCAATAGAAATAACAATAATGATAATGGTAATCATTTGATAAACAGAAGTTATAAAGCACTCCACTGTCAAATGATTTGCCACTATTTCTAGCCATTTCTTCTCTTCATTAACATTTTCTTTTTTTTTTAAAGAGAGAGTGGGAGAGAGAGAGAGAGAGAGAGAGAATTTTTTAATATTTATTTTTTAGTTTTCGGCGGACACAACATCTTTGTCTGCATGTGGTGCTGAGGATCGAACCCGGGCCGCACGCACGCCAGGCGAGCGCGCTACCGCTTGAGCCACATCCCCAGCCCTAACATTTTCTATTAACTGTCATTTCTCAGAGAGACAACAGAGAGAGCAGGAGATGAGGTTGAGGCATGGCTTTGTCGATGATGAAGCCCCTCTGGAATGGGGCTGCACGGAAACTCCTGCCCTTCCCCAGTGCTCCAGGATCCTCAGAGGAGGGCCCAAGAGGATGCAAAGCCCAAGAACACGGTGCAGGCAGCCTGCTCCTCCTGCAGAGGAGTCATGACTGAGAATCCTTAGCTAATCTTAAAAGGACCTCACAGGGCCGAAGTGCCCCTGCCCAGGTCGACCTGCAGCCAGCCTTTCTCCTTTCTGGCACTTGTTTTAGCCACATGGCTAGAAGGATCTGCGGGCAGGCAGGAGCACTCAGGGCCAGGGCGAAGCAGGTGCTTCTGAGAGGGGCAGCTAGTCACTCATTCCCAACAAGGCCCAAGTGGCCCATAAAGCAGCATTGGGCCCCAATGTCTAAACAACTGGCAAATCCAAAGTTTTCCCTTCCATGTGCTTCCGAGAGAAGTCATTTGGAATTGCAGGAAAATCTCTGTAAGACTGGGTTGGCCACAGGGAGTGACTGACGGGCATAGGAGTGAGGACAGAAAAATAGCTAATCCACTTTATGACAGTGGTATTCCCAACAGAATAAAAACTCGGGCCCACAGGGAGAGTTTCAAACCCTCAAAACATTGTTAGAGCGGGTTATCACTGTCCAGCAGTTAGCAGAAAGTAAAATCTGACAAGAAGATTCTACTCTCTTAACTCATCACCATTCTCTTATCTTCGAAGCAGGTGAGCTTTGCTGCTTTAACTGACTATGAGTAATGTGTGGATGCTGAAGGGGACACAGATAGAGGGTTTTACCCGAGAGGCAGAGAAAGGAGAAACGGAGAATCCTGGATACTGTTTACTCAGGCAGATTCAGGTGCCTCCCTGAAAACCTGCGTGACACTTCTAAGAGCTACAGTCAAAGCATATAGCTTACTTGTCCAACCTCCTCTTTGCCAGCAGGAGATGGAATAGCAGGCGGTTGCTGCCCCCTAGAAGCTACCAGAGACATAGCACCATCTACACAGACTTCAGATGAAAAGATCCTATTATCTCCCTCTATCCCATAACCTGTCATTAGTGAGGTACATAGGTGCAGACGCCTCCTCCAAGCCTGAGGAGGCACACGTCACCTGTGATAAATTAATAGGTGCCTTTTCAACAGCTAAGATGCATACAAAAGACTCCAAGCAGGGAAAGCAGAGTAAGGCAGCAACTTCAGAGAGGAAATGCAGATCAGCCAGCAGCCTGGCAGGGCTGAGGCCTGACCACAGAGCCCCCTCCCACAGTGCCAGCGCCACTGACAGCGAGGTCCACACTATACCCAGACATGTGCTCCATATCTGCTCAAGTTGGGCAGTATAGATACGGGACTTCACATTCCAGTTATACCATTTTTAGCTACAGTACCTTGACTGACCTTGGCCTCAGTTTCCTCACTGTAAAATGAGGACAGGGATAATCCTCACAGGTATGTGAGAATCAAATAAAATAAAAACAAAGAAACCAGTGCCAACATCAGTGTATTATATAGTAGAAACCCTACCAGCCTATAGGATTAGAGCTAATAATTGCTCAGTTAATCAAAAAATCAGTTAAGGCAGAGAATCATTAAAAATGGGTCCTAACTCTACATACCTTCCACATTTTATATTAACTGAAAACCTATAAATGTACAGTCATTCACCAATCTTTTGATGTACAGCCAACAGCTTTCTTTGAGTGTGGGCTCACAGACTGAAGTTCCCAGACGCTTCTCTTACATAAACCCCACCCATAACGCACCCTCCACAATTTCTAAAGCAAAGCAAGAACTTACACACATTAGTAAAGTAATCAAAGTATGAAATCCTTCTAGATTTTTATGATCTTGCCCCATGTTTAACTATTGTCATACACCTAACTTCACAGCAATCTTTTTAGCAGTTTGCATTTACCAAAGCATTTAACTAGTTTTTATAAAACACTCTTTTCACATTAATCTTTATAGACTATATTATACTTTAGAATCTTCTTTCCACATATCTATTTCACCTATTTACACCATATTCAACAAAATGGCCTAATTCAATGACAAGCACACTTGGCACACATGGGTTTAGGAACAGGCCACCAAGTGTGGGAGCGACTGGCCAAGCTGCCTTGTCAGAACACAGACCTGGGGAGTGGGTTCCATGGGCCAGATAGCAAGTCAGTCAATTAGAGGAGTGTGTCCAATGCAAGCTCTTGACACATTTTTAAAAATAGATTCCTGCTACCCTACTTCTTCTCAAAAGAGATTTGAAGGGCTTTCCAAAGTACACACAAAACAAAAGGGCATGGCAGGGCTGGGGTTGTGGTTCAGCGGTAGAGCGCTTACCAAGCACACATGAGGCCCGGGGTTCAATCCTCAGCACCACATAAAAATAAATAAATAAAATAAAGGTATTGTGTCCAACTACAACTAAAATATAAAATATATGTTTAAAAAAAAAAGACATGGCAATGGGAAAACACAAAGAATGGGACAAAAGATGTTTAATAAATGTTTGTCCCCGTTCTCCACTAAAATCTATTTTCATTGAAGTGTGGAACAACTAAACCAATTGTACAAACAATCAACTTTCATGCTAGTCTCCGTTAGCAATTCCTTGCGACCACGAAGCTGGGGAAAATGGGTCTGGCTGGGCAACAGCTGACACAGCCAGAGAACAGCCTCTTGGCAGATGCTGCGGGGAAAGGAAGCGATCGCTGACCCCAAGAACCACCCCATGGACTCTGCACAGATGGGGAGCTGTGGCCCAGGGTGGCCGCTAGGACACAAGGTCACGAAGGTGGAGGCCTGCCTTCTTCTCGACAGGGTAATTTATCCACACTGGCGCTCCACTGGGGGTGTGCACTAGCTCCTCTCTGCCTCCAACTGACAGGGAGTGCCCCCGGGTAGATTTACCTCAGGAATCACTCAGTGTCGGCCCCATCTCTAGACTGCTCAGACAAACTCATAATGGCAGAGAGAAGATTTGTGGAGCAACAAGCATAAATCTTGGTTATAACTACAAACCATAAAAGAAAGGAGAGCTGGGAGGGAAGAAGGAAGGGCGGTGAAAGCGTCCTTCTCCAAAGCACCACTTTATCTTCCTGCGGCTTTGCACAGCGCACAGGGGGATTAACTACAAGATCGTATTTTTCAAACCAAAAATCAGTCTGCCCAGTTTGACAATGGGCTCAAATGTTTTATATTGAAATGATCCTGGAAAACGTAGGGCACCTGACTGTCCCACATACAACACAAAACTCCGTGCTTTCAAACTGGGAGCTACAAGGGGTTCACCTGATGCCACGCCCTTTAGGCGTGATACTTCTTTTATGTGAAAATTTCAAATAAGATGATGATGAAGTTTAAACAAAGGAAAAATATTTTAGGACTGTCCCTCTGCCCAAATAAGAATTGTAGATTCAGTCTTCAACAGTGGTAGGACAGCCAGAGAACTCACTCTAAGCTACACCTCCAGGAGCAAAGGCAGAAGAACGATTCCTTCTGAAAGAATGATGCTGGGACAAGATGAAAAACCAAATTCCCCCATCACAGTGTGGCTCTGAGAAAAGGCACATAAATGCCCAGTACCTCAATTCCTACATCTCCAAAAAAAGGACTGTGCTCAGTTATCCAAGAGGCAAAGCTTCTGATTACAGGAACTGTAGCAAATATAAAGTATTACTATGAAAGCCAGAGGCCTGAAGTATAAACAAAGGTGAAGAACTATTTCAAATTCCATTTCTTTAATTATTACTCCTAAGAGTTTCGATTCATCTAATAATTATTTGTAAAAGGATACCTCCAAACTGAAAAACAACCTCTTCATTTACCTGAAAGAGGAAACAACTTAAAGGGCACCACCTAGTCTTTTCCATAAACTACCCCAGACTATAATAGGAAGGATGGAGCAGGAAGAGGCAGTAATTTCAAAATCAGTAAGTGGCCTAGAGATTATAACCATCCAGAAATGGAATGAGGCTTTCCTCAAGTTCATCCATTTTGGCGTTTGGTTCTAACCAGTTTTCCTTCCCGCATCCAGCAGAATAGGTAGGAGCTCAAGCACTCTCCCAACCCAGAGCTGGTATACATGCACATTAGCATTTTAAAGAAATGCTTTCTTCCATGAAGATTTATACTGGTAAAGAGCCACTAAGGGGTAGCAGGAAAGCCAACATTTTTTTCTATCTAAAAATCTGAGCTGAGCCCACACGGCTTGGGAGGCTGAGGCAGGAGGATTGAGAGTTCAAAGCCAGCCCCAGCAAAAGTGAGGCACTAATAAGCAGCTCAGTGAGACCCTGTCTCTAAATAAAATACAAAAAATAGGGCTGAGGATGTGCCTCAGTGGCCAAGTGCCCCTGAGTTCAATCCCTGGTACCCACCCATCAAAAAAAATAAATTAAATTAAAAGTTGAGTCTGAGGCTCAGTATCCTGCATCTAGTCACATAATGACATGCTCACCATGAGCGATGTACACCATGAGCCCCATCCTTCAGTTGTTGTTTACATTGGACTTCCATTCCAAGTTTCTCAGCAATAATTGTGAGGAGTGCCCCCTCAAGAAATAGAACCCAGGGCCTGTGCATGCTCAGCAAGCCTTCTACCACTGAGCCACTCCTGCAGTCTGATTTAATTTTTAAAAATAAGAGCAGAGTCAAGTACAAAGACACACTCCTATGGTCCCAGATATTTGGAAAGCTGAGGCAGGAGGATCATGAGTTCAAGGACAGACTAGGCAACACAGTGAGACCCTATCTCTTACATACATACTTACATACATAGATGGATTTTGGACTATCCCAATAATGTTTCCCCTATGGGCAATAGGTAGAAATGACAGCTACTTCAAAAGCCCTAACTGCACAGAAATCAACCAATAATATTTAATACTTTAAAATTAGGATTACCATATATATCTATTTATCCTAGAAAAGTGACAATTTCTTGAAATCTCTAAATGGCTGGTTTCATTACTCATGTGCTTGTAAACCAGTTTCATGAACACAGTATCAACATCAATTTTATTTTCCCACAAAATGCTTTGAATTTTATAAAATGAAATATGTGTATTATGCTATCTACATGCATATATACATGGGCATACATGAGTATACACAAAAGAAGTGTATCAAGCATGTGAATGTTATTCTTCAGAAATGTTTTTGTGAGAAAAAAATGAGAATCACAGTGGGCCTGCCAGCCAGTATACCAAGGTTTTCTAACCACAAAAGTTGTAAAGAGTCAGGCACAGTGGTGAACACCTATAGTCCCAGCAACTCGGAAGGCACAGGCAGGAGGACTGCAAGTTTGAGGCCAGCATCAGCAACTTAGCAAGACCCTGTGCCAAAATTTTTTAAAAGGACTAAGGAGGTAGCTCAGTGTTAAAGCACCCCTGGGTTCAAACTCCAGTACAAAAAAAAAAAATTTTTAAAAAATGATGAAGATAAATACTAGGGGGCTGCAGTTGTAGCTCAGTGATAGCACATTTGCCTGGCGTATGTTAGGCACTCGGTTCAATTCTAAGCACCACATAAAAAATAAAATAAAATAAAGTTGTGTCTATCTATAACTAAATAAGTTTTTAAATAAATAATAATATAATATTTTTAAAATAAAATAAAATTTTTTAAAGATACAAATACCATGGAGACTGTGCCAGCAACATGCTAGAGATCTTCAGGAGACAAGAAACTAGCTATAGCGATCCTTTTTTTTTTTTTTTTTTAAGTGGGATTAGGGGAGTGACAGGGTACTAACCCCAGAGACACTTTACCACTGAGCCATATTCCCAGGCCTTTTTATTTTTTATTTTGAGACAGAGTCTCACTAAGTTGCTGAGGCTGGCCTCAAACTTACAATTTTTCTGTCTTAGCCTGCAGTGTTGCTGGGATTACAGGTATGCACCACCATTCCCGGCCAAGAATAAAGAATCCATCAAGATACTAATGGTCATTTGATTATCAGCCTCTGAAAAATTATCCTAAAAACCAAAAAGAAAAATCTTAGGCACCCCAAGTATAAAATCTACGGGCTTCTTCAGAGGGACTGAGCTCAAACACATACAGTGGAACCTCCTGGACAGGATTCCACTTATTCTCAGGGAAAAACCCAAGGCTACAGGAGGATCCTTTTGTACCCCAAGGGCAAAATTACTGAGATGGAGAAGTTTTGCAAAGCTCTGGATCTGCAACTGCACAGCATCTTTACATGTAAAAATTAAGAATAAAAACATTTATCCTAGTAAAGCTGACAACGTGGAAATTATCATTTTTTAAAAAATACATGGAATTGGATTTGGGATTATTTTGGAGGATCTGCAGGGACAAGATAGAAAACCAAAAAAAAAAAAAAACCTATATCTATAAGTTAAAGGAAGAAAGGGTGGCAGAAGACTCATCCATTGGAAAGAACCCAATGTCAAAGAGCAAAAAGCTAAAATTCTAGTTGAGCCAAAACCACATGCACTGTGTAAAGTGGGTGAGCAACAGCATGGCCAAATGCCAAGAAGCCATGCTGAGACAAGTGAGCAGATGTGTAACAAAACCTTTGCTATTGCTTACTTTAAGTGACCAAAAATCATATAACCAAAAGAAAACCTCAAAAGGTATCCAAGCAAGACAGGAACCAAGTTGCCCCATTCAGACAACTGTCCATTTCATGTGTGTACCGGCTCCCCTCAACACACACACATACACACACACACACACACACACACACGATGGAAGCCAAGAAGGCAAGCAAGCACTCCAGCACTGAGCTATACCCCCCACTCTTACAGACCTACCAGGCAGGGCTTCAACCTGCCAGGGCTGCATGGGAAACAGATATGTGAGCCTGAGGACAAGCACGTGTGCAAAAGGCTGTAGGAAAATCACAGATTTTCAACAGGTCAGGGAGAAACTGGAGGTCAGCCCTCTGGAGGGCTATCAAAATTCCTGTCCTAGGAGGCAAAGCTTATGAAAAGAGTATAAATTGAGAAAAGTAATTAATAATTTCTATCACTAACAATCAGAGAATTTCAAATCCAGTTTACTGAATTTATCAAGACCGGTCTATTCTGCACTCCCCAGCACTGAATGTATTATAAACCAACTATTATCCCACTAATATGGTCTGGGTGGTGTGGTTGGTTTTATTTGAGAGCAGGATGCAGGGGAGAACTGAAGGGACCAGAGAAGGCAACATGTAGGGTTACTACTCAACTAGAATCAAGGCCAGGGAATGGCTATAAACACAAATGTGTCATTTAGAGACTACACAATTATACTTCTCACCACTACATTACAAGACATTTTTTTATGATCCAGAGAGGACAGGAATGAAAATTAGGCCTTCCCACCTTAGCAAAGAAAGCAAAACAATAATGCAGATGCCAAGTTGGGAGTGTTCGCACACGCCTACAGTCCCAGCTGCTGGGGAGGTTGAGGCTGGAGGATAACTTAAGCCCAGGATTTCCAGACCAGACTGGGCAACACAGCAAAACCTCATCTAAAAAAAAAAAAAAAAAGGGCTGGGATTGTGGCTCAGCGGTAGAGCACTTGCCTAGCACAGGCGGGACCGGGATTTGATCTTCAGCACCACATAAAAATAAAGGCATTGTGTTAAAAAAAAGCAGATGCCTCAAAATTTTTGTGGTGCTAGGGATGGAACCCAGGGCCTAGGGCCTCAGCCATGCTCGGCAAGCACATTACCACTGAGCTACACCGACAATCCTTCTTTTTTTGTTTTTCCTTGAGATTGAACCCAAGGACTTCATCCCCTGGGTGCTAAGCTACATCCTTTTTATTTTTTATTTTAAGACAGAGTCTCACTTAGTTGCTTAGAGCCTGCCTAAATTACTAAGGTTGATCTCGAATTTGCAATACTCCTGCCTCAGCCTCCCAAGAAAACAGGGATTACTGGCTTACACCACCACACACAACTCCCTCGCTTTTCTAATAAAGAGAAAAATTACTTCAAAGAGATCATCTAGTTCTGGAAAAAAAATAATAAAACAGGGTTATTTGCCTTCAGCATCTGATGCTTAATCCTTTTAATGTAGAGACCAGGCAGCTTCCATTAAGGAATTTTGTGAGAAAGGAGCAATCAGTTAAAAACAAAACAACTCAGCAGGATATTCCCCCAATACTGGAGTATGTATTCCCCAAGACCTTGCTTGAGTGTCACAAAAACCATCCCTAAATCCCCACCCACCACCCTCTTCCTTCTCCGAATAACTAGGATCCCGCTAAGATTCCCAGCCAGACAATTCTACCCAAATTATATACGATTTGTGCTGCTTGCTAAAATTATATACAGACTTGTGCTAATTGTTTCATGTGTACAAATGCCTTTTCTTCCCCAAATACAATATGTGAATTAAGAACAATGCTTACTTTTACTCTTCAACTGTCTGCTCTCTCATCCTCAAGGCGGAGGTGAGCCTAGCCCCAGGAGACAGTTACACAGTAGCCTGAGAAACCCCCCTCCCTGAGGAAGGGGTTGACCACTTAAGTTTCTTCAAACCACAGCCCTTTGCAGAGCTGTGGGCAAGGGCTGGCACCCCATAGCCTCTCCAACACCCGAGACTGTTATCTACCTAGCTGGCTGCCAGTCCACAGCAGCCACAGGCTCTCCTCCTACTTGCCCAGTGTCTCCAACCTGCCCCACAAGTCATCCCTCAGAGGGCTTGTCAGCCTGACACCCTTCCACTGCCATTCCCAAGAGAAAGAAGTTGTTCACACAAGACCATACAACTCGGCTGGTGCCCTCATTTAATCAGGCTGCTGCAAATGGTTAGCCAAAAGCAATAAGGGCATGACTGAGAGACTGTGGGAGTTTAATATAAAAAAATTAATAAAAAAGGGGGGGGGGAGGGTCTACCTTTTAATAGGGCCCTAATTACCCAACTCACAGGATCAGCCCAAATGAGATGGGAGTTTATTTCGGGTTTTTTTTTTTTAATTATTGTTTTTTTATATATATATAAATTGCTGCTATGTGTTTTCTTTCCTCTGAGCAATTATGCAGCAAGTACGTAAAGAGGAGAAAAAAATATTAATTAAATATAAGGTAATTGTAGAGTTGGCCTGGAGAGAATGAGTCTGAACTCTGGACGATCACAGGCTACTAGGGTTTGAAGACTGCTCAGGGCCTCCCAGAAAAGAAAGAAATAAAAATACAACCGACCAACAAGCAGATGCATAATACAGCAGGAAAAGAGCCATGTACAGAAATCTTAACAGAGCAAAGCCCTGCAGGGCTCCCATGCCCAGAGGTAAGTGAGGATGCCAACTACACAGGGTTTCCAAAGAGTTTGCCCAATCATGCCCCAAAAGATGGGCTGGCCACTCTTTTTTTTTTTTTGGTACCAGGGATTGAACTCAGGGGCACTTGACCACTGAGCCACATCCCCAGCCCTATTTTGTATTTTATTTAGAGACAGGGTCTCACTCAGTTGCTTAGCGCCTTGCTTTTGCTGAGGCTGGCTTTGAACTCGTGATCGCCTATCTCAGCCTCCCGAGCAGCTGGGATTATAGGTATGTGTCACCTCGCCCAGCTAAGGGTTGGCCACTCTTTTGATGATCAATAGTTACATTAATAGATCGAAAAGAGACTAAAGAGACAAAGATTGAAGAGGAGTACTGTGTTCAACCTGGACTTTAGTCTAAATCACAACTTCAGCCTGAGTGGTTCTGAGGCTAACCCCATGGGACACACTCAAGCTTCCCAGTTGAGAGGCTGGGAAAGCCTTCTCTGCCTCCCACCCCAAGGAATAATACCAAAGGGCAAAATGAGGCCACTGTGGGAGAGATGGAAGTGAGCCCATATTGGTAAGAGCAGGTGACACAAATGATAGTACTCCTCTGAAATAGTCCTATCAGCACTTGTACCATCTCAGCCTGTCTACAGCTCAGCCAGATCCATGTCACCCTCCACCTAAGAAGGCCTTCGAACACACTAGAATTTGGACCTGATCATACCAGCTAAGGACCTCATGTCATCTCCTCCAACAGCTGTCAGGAAGAGAGTGAAGAAAACAGGTGCAACTGCAGGCACTGCTGAAAAAAAGCCTGGGCAGTGCCCCCTCAGCTTGCTGTCACCACTAAGGGAGAAAAGGCTCCGAAAAACTGAACCTAACACTGGCTCTTCCCTAAAGTTTACCTGGTTTGTAAAGAACCAGTCCTACTACCCAGCCAACAGGATTTGCCGCAGGCCATAAAATGCCAAACAGAATGAAAATGGGGCAGGCAGGCAGGGATTCTGATTCGGAGCACCAAGCAAAAGTATTTGGCGAAGAAAATTATCTTTAGTACTTAGTAGCCCATTTCCCTATCAGCAGTCTATAAAGATAGTAGTGTTGGTAATGCCTGTCACAGCCCTATGGAAAAATCAGAATTCCCTCCCTTATCTGTTCCTTAAAGGCCACCCAAAGAAGCAGAGAATGGCTGTTTCATACAAACCAGGACAGACTGGCTGGGCCTAGCAACCTTGTTCCAACACTGCCTCCCAGGTTTCAGACATCTCACTGTCACACGCAAAGCGGTGCATAATCATTTAGGGTGGGTACTTTTAGTTCTGGAAAAGACCAGGCTTTAACAAGGAGAGATTTCACTAACCCCTACATGCTAGAACAGAAGACAGAGGTCAGAGGTCATGCACAGGAAGTCTCCATATAATATCTACTTTTGAAGGGACATTGCTGATGCAAACCATGGGATTGTAAGGTTTCTTTAAACTCACATGGTATTTTAATTACTAGAAAATGATACTATATCTTGGGTACTTACCAAAGGTTCTCGAGGCACCACATTTTCACTTCCTGGAGTAGAGCTTGGCTGCAAAGAGAAACACAAACAGAAAATAAGATCACAGTGCCACCCAGTGGACAACAAAAAAACCAAAGATGTTCTATTCTCAAACAACACCCACAAATGCCCCTTTCTTATATTTCCCACTGGTTTCTCAAAAATTTACAGTGTTTTACGGTGAGCTGTCTGTAAGAAGTAGCCCACGAGTATGAATTAGCCAAGAAACATAGACTACTGTTGGATTCACTGTCACAGCCCTCAAGAACAAGGCTTGATTTTATCTGGGAGAACTGAAGTCAGATGTTAAGAAGGAGGGGTTGGGGACCATCACAAAATCCATGGAAATAGCAAAGTCCAGAGAAAGGACCAAGGAGAGAGCCACACCTCTTTTTTGCTACCTCCTTGGCTCAAGGTGACTAGGAAGAGCCCAAAGCAAAATTGGAAAACCAGATACAGCCACAAGGGGGCACCATTTGCCCATACTCAGGATTTTCTTGAGGCATCTATCTGGAGCCAAGAACAAATATGTATTGCCTGTCAGGAAGAATACTACCCAAACAAAATAGTTAAGAAAGTCCTAGACTTAAGTGTTTTATGGAAATAAGCTAGTGACAGGCTAGCAAATAAACAGACCAACTTACAGGCAGACAGGCACCACTGGCCAACAGGCCTGGCCCCAAATGTTTCCTTCTGGGGACAACTACCTCACCCTCACAAGCAAAAACCTCAATCCTCAATTAAGCTGACCAAAATTTAGAGAAAAAAGAGAGAGACAGACAAATTTCTAAAGAAATTTACAAATTCCCACAAGAAAACAAGCAGTTTGAGTGAGTTATGATTAGTTTACTGTTTCTAATGTTAAAGTCAATTGCCATTTATCTGCAGATAATATCCAGACAAGTGCAGGCAATGTGCATTCCAGAAGCCAGTATCCAGCCTCCACTCTCCTCCCAGCCAGTTCAGACAGCCCGTGCCAGCCTCCTTGGAGACAGGGCCAAAGGTGAGTCTGGTTGCCACTTCACAGCTGGCCCATGGCTCAGTGGCAAGGCCTCTGAGGGATGAAAGACCCTATCCCTCCATGCAGAGTCCGGTCCCAGGACAAGGTCAACCAGCATGAAACTTAGTAGAAGTGGGTCAATCTAAAATCTGAACAAGCTTTCCCTGCCTTGCCCTCCCAGAACACTGGGCATCAATAAGCTCACTGGGAGATCTCTAGGCCTGATCCCTCTGAGCACCACATAACTCATAGCAGACTCACAACCCCCTCCCTCTACCACAGGAGTCCTATACCATTTCAGTGTTGCCTGTCTAGACAAAGGGCACAAGCTTCAACAAAATGCACACGTAAGAATCTGAAAGGACTCCTCGAGAGCTGCTCCTCCTCCTCTTTCACTTCCCAGAGCTAACCCATGATCACATTCTGTCAATATTCCTCCCCAAGTATCCATGGAATCAACCCCTCCACTTTTCTCCATCTCTACTACCACCCTGAGTTTAATCTCCAGCACTGCCAAAAAAAAAAAAAAAAGTCTACTACCATCACTTTGGTCTTGCCTAGACCACTGCAACAGCTTTCTAATTAGCTCACCCACATCCATGCTGGCTCTCTTCCAAAACATTTTCCATGATGCAAACAGACTATCATTTCCTGTGGTAATCAGGACGGGCTTAGGGGCACACACCTGCAGTCCCAGACATTTAAAAGTCTAAGGCAGGAGAATCACAAGTTCAAGGCAGTGTGGGCAACTTAGTTAGACCCTGTCGCAAAATAAAAAAATAAAAATGGTTGGGGATGTAGCTCAGAGGTATATCCTGGGCTTTACCCCTAGTATAGCAAAAATAAAAATAATCAGATCATCTCATACCTTATCCACCCCAGTAAGCAGTAACATCATATTCATATTCATACACACACACACACACACACATATACACACACATATATGTGTGTGTGTGTGTATATATTTTTTTAAAGTTGTCAGTGGACCTTTATTTTATTTATATGTGGTGCTAAGAATCGAACCCAGGGCCTCACACGTGCTAGGCAAGTGCTGTACCACTGAACCACAACCCCAGCCCCAGCAGTAACATCTTTAATGGCTTTTTATGGCTAGAGAAGACAGAAAAAAACTCAATGTGGCCTTCAAGGCTTCACATCCACTGATGATATCTTGGGTCTCCAGTGATAACACATTCCCCAGCTCCGTCTATAACACATACTGGCCTCTGTCAAGGGGCCTTTGCATATGGTGCTCCTTTTCCTGCCACTTCAGCAACTAGCCAGCTGCAACTCCTCCTGAGGAAAACAGTCTTTCTCTGACATCCACGATCAGGTGGAAGCTCCCTATTACACACCCACAAGACACCATATCCCTCTCCTTCAAGAAATGAGCAGAGGTTGCTGGGAGAGGTGGTGCATACTCAGGAGGCTAATGCAAGAGGATCACCAGTTCAAAGCCAGCCTGTGCAACTTAGTGAAGCCCTAAGCAATTTAGCAAGACCCTGTCTCAAAATAAAATTTAAAAAGGCTGAATATGTGGCTCAGTGGTTATGTGCATCTGGGTCTCATCCCTGGTACAAAAAAAAAAAAAAAAAAAAAAAATGAGCAGAGGGCTAGGAGTGTGGCTCAGCCCCATGCTTAGCATGCTCAAAGCCCCGAGTCTAATCCCCAGCACCAAAAGGGAAAAAGAAAAAAAAAAAAAACTGAGCAAAACAGCAATTTTATATTTGTGTGATCATGTGAATGATGTGTCTCCCTCATCAGTAAAAATCTCCACATGGGCAGAAACTGTGTGCTTATCACTGTATCCCTGGGGCCAAGAAGAGTGCCAGGCACAGATTAGGCCTTCAACAGATAGTGGTTTAGGGTTGGGGATGTAGCTCAGTGATAGAACACTTTCCTAGCATGTGTGAGGTTCTGAGTTCCACACCCATAACACAAAAAAAAGAAAAAAGAAAAAAAAAAACAAGAACAGATATTTGTCAAGTAAATGAATAAGCCACAAAGAATAGAACAATGGTTCTAACTCATTAATACATAATGTGTTATATATTAAAGTTCATTATCTTCCTAAAGGCTTCCTTCAATCCATCTGGCAGATACTAAGTGCTAGCATTTATTTATTAGCGCTTTCTTTACTTAATTCTCACAATATTTGCACAAAAGTATTGCTAATAAGGAAACTGAGGAAAGGAAGGTCAAATAACTTGCCTATGACAACTAGTCCTACAGGGATTTGAACACTTCTACTTAATAAAAACAATCAAATTTTGTTTACATCACACATCACTATAACTCACTGTCACTAAGGAACTTTCCTTAAAAGCAGTTCCTCTTGGGTGGGGGGTGTAGTTCGGTGGTAGAGTACTTGCCTAACAATCACAAAGCTCTGGATTTCATCCCATCAGCACAAACAACAACAACAACAAAAAAAAAATAGTTCACCTCTTCAGTAGTTAATATTTGCCAAAGGAAAAAACTTCAAACAATATACAGTGACAACTAACTTCTACCCTTTAGCACCTTTTTTCAACTATGAGCCATGTAAATATATTGTTTAAAAACCAAAATTTACGGGCTGGGGTTGTGGCTCAGCGGTAGAATGCTCGCTTAGCACGTGCTGGGTCCTGGGTTCAATCCTCAGCATCACATAGAAATGGATAGATAAAGGTATTTATCCAACTATAACTAAAAAAATAAATAAATATTTTTTAAAAATTTAGGGCTGGAGTTGTGGCTCAGTGGTAGAGTGCTTGCCTAGCATGTGTGAGGCACTGGGTTTGACTATCAGCACTGCATATAAATAAGTGAATAAAATAAAGATCCATCAACATCTAAAACAAATAATTTAAAAAATTAAACATTGAGAATAAAAAAGAAAGCTTCCTTCTCATTCCAACCCTACAGAACCACCACTGACATAGGTTCCTTATCAACTGAGCTATATCCCAGCCCTTATCAATTCTTCCAAGGACACACAAAGCAGGAGATCCCCACCAAGGAACTTCACCCAGTAACACCCTCCAAAGTCCTCCAGTCTTGGCTTTCCTATCTTCTGGACACACAAAGCCAGCCCTCTAAGCTCAATGTTAGGGTTGCTAAGAGGAGACAGCATTTCCCCAAACTGCATTCCAACCCACGTGTTGTCCCAGACCAATTAAACAACATCAGTGAACTAAGAGGGCTTTGCACCAATCTGGGAATTGCCCAACACCAATTACATTCTAGATGATTCTCAAGCTCATGATGAAATTTCTGCTGTCCAAAAAGTACTAGCACCCATTTCCTGTCTAGTGTTCATTAGAAAACAGTTTCTTGATGACTAAATCCAAAATAGCCTCCATCCTTACTTCCCTGGGAATACCTTTGGATAGTCTTTGTTAAATAACTAGTTTGCCATCTTTCTCTCCCACTAGATTTTAAGCTTCTTGCAGACAGACATTTTACTATCTTATTAAAGTATCTTCAGCAGCCAGAATATCACTGGTACTCAATAAATATGGACATCATTAAAATTTCTTATTTAAACAATCAAAACAAAGGAATCAGTTGACATATATATGCCCAACAAAAGCAAGTACAGGACCAGGGCAGGGTCTTTCCCTGGAACCTAACATAAATGTGGCCTACTCTTAATATAATGTTATGGACAGATAATTCTCTACTGGGCAGTATCACTCTCATGGGTCATTTGGAAATACATGGAGGTGTTTCTGGCTGTTGCCATAACTCCGGAGGGTCCCAGTGGCATTTAGAGGAAAGAGGGCTAAATGCACCCAAAGATGACCTGTTCCATCTTAAACACAAAGAGGACTCTCTCCAAGGAGACTCCTGACCAGTCTGCTTTCTCATACAGAAGGACAGGCTCCCATCACAAACATATAATTCCAGGCACTTCTTGAAAAAGTGAGTAGCTGACTGCCTGTATTGGGGTGCAAGCCCAAGCTCAGCTGGCCTGCTAGTCTGACCAGTCCAGCCTTATGAACGCCCAACACATTTTCAAACACCTACCCCTATATCTGCCCCTTTTAGTGGTCATGTCCATTATCTGGCTTGAGATGGATCCCTACAAATTAAATCCCTGCTTGACCCTGGATATATGACTACAGAGTAGTCAGTCCATGACTTTTTTTTTTTTTTAAATATTTATTTATTTATTTTTTTAGTTTTCGGCGGACACAACATCTTTGTATGTGGTGCTGAGGATCGAACCCGGGCCGCACGCATGCCAGGCGAGCGCGCTACAGCTTGAGCCACATCCCCAGCCCAGTCCATGACTTTAAAAAAAAAAAAAGTAAGTTTTTTTATAAGCCACCAGCTGAGATCTATAGCAAAAATATAAGAAAGAAGCTCCAAAGTCATCTACTTCTGGATCTTTAGAGGCCAGGATGAAGACAGCAGGAAAAGAAGAAAGCAAAAGATTAAGAATGCTTTAAAAAACAAAAAGTCAGACAAATAAAAACAGACCACAGAAGCAGACAGAGAAATGTTTTTATTGTAACAGAGACAAAGGTGCCCTCACTCCTGCGGCAGAAGCATTGATCCTACATCCACTAAGTGACTGCCACTCTGGTTATGTCCTGGAAGAATAAGATACAACCCACAAATATTCTTTAAGAGGCAGAGGTAGAGTGGAAGGAAAGCGCATGAGTTTTGGCATGAATAACTGAGTGACTTGGGTATGCTACTGAACTTCTCTGAGCTTCAGTTTCCTTGTCTACAGGACTAATGGAAATAATACTACCACCTCACATTGGAGTTGGATGAGATAGTAAAAATTATATCACGTCACTCTTCTGCTTGAAATCAACTGAGGAGTAACATACCTCCCACAGTAAGCAGTGAGAAAACTAAGCAAACAACTGAAACCACTGTTTGTAGATATTGGACAATGGGCAGCACAGGACTGTGATCCTGTGAGCACAGGATCAGAACAGAACAGAACAAATGATCTGGGCCCGAAAACCTCTCTGGCTTTCAGCCAGGAGGCACATTTCAGACCAAGAATCGTGGGGGTTCTCTGAAGACTATGGCAGTCTCAGTGAGTAAAGAGGTCAGAGATTTCACTGAGTTCAGGGAGGAAAGACAGTTGAGAACTGCAGAACACAGTTCCAGAGAGGAAACGGCTATGAGGAAAGAGAGCTCCAGAAGTCTGCAAGGAGTTCCCTTGAGGCTCTGTTGAATATTAAAACTTGCATACGAATAGGGTGAAACTTCATAAGGGTAAAAAAATGAGTGATAAGGAAGCTGTGAGCTCAACAGCTCTCAGAACTCCCACAGGACTCAGTAATCCCAAGCACCAACAGAGGAGTATCCTCCCTGCTCATTCAGGGCATTCAGTTAGAGACCTAAAAGGTAAAGACCCTTGGTAGCAGGGTCAGATTATCCCAGCAGCAAAAGTTATCCGAAACCCACCCAAACAAAGCTTAAAACAGGACTTGAAAGAATCACAAATAGGCTGAGCATAGTAGCCAAAGCCTGTAATCCAAGACCTAGGAGGCTGAAGCAGGAAGGACACAAGTTCAAACCCAACCTCAGCAACTTAGCAAAGCCCCAAGAAACTCAGCAAGACCGCTAAGGGCTTGGAATGTGGCTGAGTGGTTAAAAACCTCTGGGTTCAATCCCTAGTATCAATTAATCAATCAGTAATTACAAATAACTACCCACCAAACAAAGCCCAACCTTGTTTCAAGACCACAAAATCCAAACTCTCAATGTGAAATTTACACACAAAATCTAGCATTCAACCAAAATTCTCAACATGTGTCAAGAAACAGGAAAATGTGACCAATAATAATAAGAAAAAACAAATTATATAACTAGCAGACAAAGAACACTAAGACAGATACACTGCATTCAAATACTTAAAGGAAAACATGATCATTGTAGGAGAAAAATATAAGATAATAAATATAAGAAATAAAAGATTATAAATAAAAAGAAATTATAACCAGGTATGGTGGCCATACGCCTATAACTCCAGCAACTCAGGAGGCTGAAGCAGAAGGATCACTAGTTCAAGGCTAGCCTCAGTAACTTAGCAAAGCCCTAAGCAACTTAGAGAGACCCAAGCAGTGGTGCATGCCTATAATCCCAGCAGCTGGGGAGGCTAAGGCAGGAGGATTGCAAGTTCAAAGCCAGCCTCAGCAAAAGCAAGGCACTAAGCAACTCAGTGAGACCCTGTCTCTAAATAAGATACAAAATAGAGATGGCCATGATGGCACAGGTGGCCTGTGTGCATTCCTGGGTGCCCAGGACCCCCACATACACACCCTATCCCAGCCACAGTGGTCTTCTGTGGCTCTTTCTCAGTACCTGGTACACAGCCCCTGCCAGTGACATCCAGGTGACCATATCTGACCCCTACCATGTAGTGATACTGTTCCAAACTGTGATCCTGTACCTATCAGATGACCACAACCCTCACAGTGCCCACTGTAATCTAGAAGTACAAGTCTTTCTTCCAGGACAACATTTGCTGATACCTTCTCCCAGTCAGTGTGGACAACCAGATTAATGCCCAGCTTGCAGCAAGCAATCCCAGCTGCAGCCTCTATGTGGAGTGTCAGGACAGCGTGTGAAGTCAGCATTGTGGCCACCAAGTAGGATAACGCTGTGACCCTGGGAGACTACTACCAGGGCCAGAGATCACCATCCACAGTAAGTATGTGGGGCCAGGTGGCCTGGGAGGTTGGCTTGGGTGGGTGGTGGGGCAAGCTTCCTGATGCACAGCCTGGAGTCCTTATCTGGAAGCTCTTGAGCATCAATACCTGAAAGAACCCACAAAAGGAGAATCCTTCCATCCATCTATTCCTTTATCTATACAACACAGATTTATTGAGTATCTGCTATATATGTTCTAAGCTCTGAGAACACAGCAGTAAACAAAACCATTCAATCACTTCAAAAAAAAAAAAAAAATAGGGCTGGGGATGTGACTCAGTGGCCAAGTGCCCCTGAGTTCAATCCCTAGTACCCAAAAATAAAATAAATTTTTTTTTAATGAAAAAGGCTGGGATTTGGCTCAGTAGTAAAGCACCCCTGGGTTAAACCCCCAGTACCAAAAAAAGGGAAAAAAAAGAAAATAGAGGGCCTAGGATTGTGGCTCAGCAGTAGCGCACTTGCCTGGCATGTGTGAGGTACTGGGTTCGATACTCAGCACCGCATATAAATAAATAAATAAATATATAAATAAATAAACTAAAAAAAAAATTAAAGAAAATACAACTTCTAGCATGAAACATACATCTAGAATAAAAACTTTACTGAATGAGAATAATAGCAGATTACTGCAGAAGAAAAGGTAAATGCACATGAAGACATAGAAAGAGAAGCTAACCAAAATGAAGAACAGGAAAAAAATCAGAAGCTGGGCCCGTGGTAGCTCACATCTGTAATCCCAACTACTTGGGAGGCTGAGGCAAAAGAATCACAAGTTCTAGGCTAATCCCAGCAATTTGGCAAGCCCCTCTCTAAATATAAAAAGTAAAAAGGGCTGGAGATGTAGCTCAGTGGTAGAGTGCTTGCCTAACATACACACACACACACACACACACACACACACACACAAACACACACACACTATACCCTGTGTTCAATCCCAGATAGTTCAAAAAAAGAAAAGAAAAAGAAGAAAGAGCCTCTATGGTCCATCAGGCACTATAATATATATTTAATTAGAAGCCCAGGAATTAGGAGTAGGTAGAGTAAATGCAAAATCGCACTAAGGCAGCCAGGTGTAGTGGCACACACCTGTAATCTCAGCAACTCCAGAGGCTGAGGCTTAACACAATTTTGAAAAAGAATAGCTGGAAGACTTCACACTAACTGGTTTCAAAATTTATTAAAAAGCTACAGCAATCAAGACAGTATATTAGTTGCATTATGACATATAAACTGACAGAACAGAGTTGAGAAATTAATCTATGCATATTATGATTATTTGATTAACAATGGTGGCAAGACAATTCAATGGAGAAAGGGCAATCTTTTATAAAAATGATATTAGAATAACTGATACCCATGTGGGAGAAAACATTAACCTCAGCACAACAAGCACATGAAAAGATGTTCAACCACTATTAATTAACACAGATATACAAATTAAAACCACAATGAAATACCACTCACTAGAATGGCTAAAATATCAAACCAACAGATAATACCAAGTGTTGGTGTGCATGCAGTCCACCTAGAACTCTCAAACTGCTGGTAGGAATGCAAAACAGTACAACTTCGCAAAACACTTAAGAATCTTATAAAGCTAAACACTTACTGTATGACCCAGCAACTCCACTCACAGGTATTTAACAAGAAAAAATGAAAATATATTCTTATAAACACTTAAATATAAAGATTCATAGTAGCCCCAAATCAGCACCAAAGCTGTGGGGAACAAACTCTAAAGCGCTCCCCCATCCCTATCTCCTAGTATTTATACCCTCTTGCCTTTCCTTCCCTGTGGCGTAGGCATCTGGCCAACAACACAAAACAAAGTGACAGGATGTATGTAATTACATTAAGTAGGTATGATACATGATTATAATGTTCATTTTGCTAAGAGATTCTCTCCCTTGCTAGCTTTGAGGAGATACGTGGTCATGCTGGGAATACCCATGTGGGGGAAAACTAAAAAAAAAAAAAAAAGGACGGCCAGGCACAGTGGCACATTCCTGTAATCCCAGCAGTTTAGAAGGCTGAGGCAGAAGGATCATGAGTTCAAATCCAGTTTCAGCAAATTAGCGAGGCCCTAAGCAACTCACCAAGACCCTGTCTCTAAATAAAATATATAAAAGGGCTGGGGGATATAGCTCAGTGGTTAAGCACCCCTGGATTCAATTTCCAGTACCAAAACAAAAAGGGGGGTGGGTGACGGCCTACAGCTGCCTCTCAGTAACAAACTGAGGTTTCCAATCTACAATCCATAAGTAACTGAATTCCAAGAATGCAATTAGGAAGCTGATCATTCCTCCAGCAGAGCTCTGAATGAGACCACAGCACCAACAGACCCTTTACTGCAACCTGGTGAGACTTAGCTAAACTTATCCTGACTACTGATCCTAAGAGATAACAAACTGGAGTTGTTTTTAAGCTGATAAATTTGTGGCAATACTGTTATACAGCAATAGAAAGCTAACAATTCAAACATCCATCAACTGGTGAACAGATGAACAAATTGGGGTATATCCATACACTGGAGTACTACCCAGTAATAAAGAAGCAATGAATTCCTGACATGCATAACAACATGGATCAATTTCGAGACATAGAGAATACTTACATTATTAATTCATTCATATAAAACTCTAGGAAAGACAACCATAATCTACATTAATAGAAAGTAATTCACAGCTGGATGGCTAGGGATGAAGCTCAGTGGTAGAGCAGGTGGTAGCATGTACAAGGCTCTGGGTTCAATCCCCAGCACCACCAAAAGAACAAAGAAAAGTGGAGGGAGCTGGACAAGGGCACCTGTAATCCCAGCTACTTAGAGGCTGAGGCAGAAGGACCACAAGTTCAAGGCCAGCCTGGGCAACTTAGCAAGACCCTATCTCAAAATAAAAGAAAAAGGGCTACAGGGTGTAGCTCAGTGGTAGAACACTTGCCTAACATATGCAGGGCTCTGGATTTGAGCCCCTAAATCAGAAAAAAAAGAAAGACATTTATATTTCCTGGTCCCAGGGGCAGGAACTCACTGGAAAGGAACATAAGGGAACACTTAGGGATACAGGAATTGTTTTTTTGTTTTGTTTGTTTTTGTTTCTGTTTTTTTAATTATTTTTTATTAGTTACATATGACAGTATAATGATCTTGACATTTCATACATTTGAATCAAATGGGGTATCCATTTCTCATTTTTCTGATTGTACAGGTTGCAGAATCACATTGGTCATACAGTTACGTATATACATACAGCAATAATAAAGTCTATTTTATTCTGCTGCCCTTCTTATCCCCCCTTCCCCTCCCCTCCCCTGTTTTTGTTGTTTTGTGGTGCTGGGGATTGAACCCAGGGCCTTATGCAAGTGAGGCAAGCACTCTACCAACTGAGCTAACATTACCAGCCCATAGGAATTGTTTTGACATTCATTGTGGTGGGGTTACACAGGTACAACATCATTTGTCAAAACTCACTGAACTGACTACAACACACCTATTAGAANGGGGGGGGGGGGGGGGTGCGACTTACACTACTGCAATCTATGAGTGCCTGTAATTGGGAAGCTGAAGCAAGAGCACTAAGGCCAGCCTGGGCAATTAATGAAACTCTATCTAAAATTCAAAAGGACTGGGAATGTCTCTCAATGGTAAAGCACCCCCTGGGTTCAATCCCTAGTACCACCACTAAAAAAAAAAAAAAAAGTCAAACACATAAAAGTTCAAAACGGACAAAATTAAATTCTGGTAATCTAAGTCAAGATAGAAGCAACCTTTGGAGACTGGGATAGTGAAGGAAGAGATAACGGAGGTACTTCTGAGGTCCTGGTTACGTTTCTTTTTTTTTTTTTTTTGATTTATTATTGTTACTATCATTTATTACATTTTATAGTCATTAATCATAATTGTAAATATATAATTTTTGTTAACCAAACAACACTCTTCAAATAACATTTTTTTTGTTTTAATTAGTTATACATGACAGTACAATGATCTTGACATATCATACATTTGAATCAGATGGGATATGATTTCTCATTTTTCTGAGTGTACAGGTTGCAGAATCACATTGGTCATGCAGTCATGTATATACATACAACAATAATAAAGTCTATAAGTCTATTTTATGCTGCTGTCCTTCCTTCCCCTCTCCTCCCCTCCCATCACTTCTCTCTACCCAAACTAATGTGACACACTTCTTTTTTTTTTTTTTAAACGTTTGATTTCTTACTGTACTAAGAATGGAACCCAGGGGTCTCGATCATGCTAGATAAGTGTTCTGCCATTGAGCTACACTCCCAGCCTGATATATCAGTTATCCAAGTATACTGACTTGGTGAAGTCACCAACCTGTACACATACTTTTAATACTTTAAGATATGTAAAACATTAGTTGAAAGTTTACCTTTTTTTTTTTTTTTTTCCTTTTTCTTTTATCCAGGGAACCATTCTAGATTAAAGTGAACAAAAAAACTAAACAGGGCTGGGGTTGTAGCTCAGTGGTCGAACGCTTGCCTAGCACCCGCGAGGCACTGGATTTGTTCCCCAGTGTCACATTAGGGGAGAAAAAAAAAAACTAAATGAACAAAATAGAGGCTAAAAAAGGAAGAAACTAAAGAGACAAATCAATGTTTCCTGACTGGATCCTAGCTTTTTTATCTGGGCAAATTAAACATATTAATTGACCATGAATATATTAAATAATACTTTTTATCAATACTAAATTTCTTATGTGATGATGGTATGGTGGTTATGCAGAGGAATAACCTTACCCTTATGAAAGACAAATATTTCTAGTATAAAATATCTTGAGCTAGGGTTGTAGTTCAGTGGTAGAGTGCTTGCCTAGAACAGGTGAGGCCCCGGGTTTGCTCCTCAGAAACACATATAAATAAATAAATATCTTAATGTCTGTAACTTACTACAAATCCTTCATATATTTATATACGTGGAAGAGGGAAGGAGGGAGAGAAACAAATTCAGCAAAATGTGAAGCATATCTTGGTTAAGTTTTTATGTGAGTTTTACAAGAGTTCCCTGTATAATTCTTTCAACTTTTTTTGGAAAATGTTCAAATAAAAAGTTTAAGGGGGGGCTGAGATTGTGGCTCAGTGGTAGAGTGCTCGCCTAGCATGCATGAGGCCCTGGATTCGAACCTCAGCACTACATAAATGTAAAATAAAGATATTGTGTCCACCTAAAACTAAAAAATAAATATATATTTAAAAAAGAGAAATACTTTAAAAAAAAAAAAAAGTTTTCAATTTCTTTAAAAAAAAAAAAAAAAAGGCTTAAGGGGAAAATACCGTGTCTGAATTACTGCAACTCAAGAGTTAAACAGACTTCCAAAACTATACATAGAGGCTTAGAGAAGGAAACTAAGACTCACTGAGCACTTGCTATGCACCAGGCGCTCTTTATACCTATGATTTTGGTCAACCCTCATAGCAACTCTTCAGGTAATATTATTGCTAATTACTATTGCTCTCATTTTAATTTATGCTCAGAAAGGTAGAGTACCCTACTTGGGAGGTTGAAGCAGGAAGATAGCAAGTTTGAGGCCAGCCTAGACACCATAGCAAGACGCCAACCTCGAAAATAAATAAAATTAGAAAGATGGCATGCCAGCCAGGCATGATGGCACACACCTATAATCCCAAGAGTTTGGGGACTGAGGCAGGAGAATTTCAAATTTGAGGCCAGCCAGGGTAACTTAGAAGGGTAACTGTCTCAAAAATAAAATAAAGGAGCCAGGCGCAGTGGCACACACCTGTAATCCCAGCGGCTCAGGAGGCTGAGGCAGGAAGATCGAAAGTTCAAAGTCAGCCTCAGCAAAAAGTGAGGCATGAAGCAACTCAGTGAGACCCTGTCTCTAAATAAAATATAAAATAGGACTGGAGATGTGACTCAGTGGTCGAGTATCCCCGAGTTAAATCCCTTGTACCAAAATGATTAATTAATCAATTAAATTTAACTAAAAGGCTTTGGGGGTGGCTCAGTGACAGAGCACTT
Source organism: Marmota marmota marmota (assembly GCF_001458135.2). NCBI lineage: Eukaryota > Metazoa > Chordata > Mammalia > Rodentia > Sciuridae > Marmota > Marmota marmota. The sequence goes on from NW_026000102.1 coordinate 1,748,222, forward strand.
GCCTAGCATGCCAGAGGCCCTGGGTTCAATCCCCAGTATTGGAGGGATGGAGGGTTTTACAAATGAATAGATGAGAAAGTGTCAAGTTCAATGGTGGAGTATTAGTATGTCAAATAAAATTTGGCAGGGCAGAAAGCCACAATCTGCCATTCCTTCACTAGGCTCTTCCCCCTTTCCCTACGACTATGTCCTCTCAATCTGAAACTTAATATGTTAGGTGAACCACAACAGATCTGAAATCTGTCTGTAATAATCCTCAATACTCAATGAATCTTAAGTAACCAGATTGAATGATGCCTCTATTCTTCACAAAAGATAGTGTACAGCAATATGATAACCTTTCCCCTGCCTCTGGGGCACAACATGTACAGACTAGAAGGGACTTTGATAAGAGATTAGCCATGCAAAACAGAGTAATGTGAGGAAAACAGAAAAAGGATATGAGGCAATAAATAAAATTCCAACAAATTGTCTTAAGGATAGACTAAAAAGATTAGACTTTACCATTATAAAAAAAAAGCAAATATGTCTCTCAAATCTAAAGATCATCAAGGACAGCTAACATAAAGACCATGATAGAGGGCATTCTTCTGAAATTTCAAGGAAAGTACTTCAGAACAACAACAACAAAAAAGAACAACTTCACAGAACAGCAGTCAACATGAGAAATCAGACCTCAGAAGGTGTAGTAGTGGGGTTTGAGGAAAGTTTTCATTTTCTTTTTTTCTTTTTAATGTTTTTTTTTAATGTTTTATTTTTTAGTTTTCGGCGGACACAACATCTTTGTTTGTATGTGGTGCTGAGGATCGAACCCAGGCCGCACACATGCCAGGCAAGCGCGCTACCGCTTGAGCCACATCCCCAGCCCCGTTTTTCATCTTCTTTAGAGTGAAAATCCAGAACATATTAAATGTTCTGGATAAAAACATACAACACATTGTATCCGATATTGTTCTAAGCACAATAAATAAACTCAATCCTACAGAGATTCTATAGGATAGGCATTAGTATTATTTCTATTTTACAAACGAAGAAATCAAGGCCAGAAAAGTAACCTATCCAACACACATAGCTGGTACAAATGGGGCTAGGACTCTAAGCCAGAGGGGCTGGCTTTAAAACATATGCTTATAACAATTACTTTTTGCTACTTCTCAAGGGAAGAGCAGGCTTTCCACCCATCATCTTTTGAAACCAGAAGTTGATCTCACAAGGCCAACTAACAAACCTTCTACCAGACGGAGAACACTGGCTCAGCCCCACAGGTCTAACCCTATGCAATTCTTCTCACATACAAACCAGGTTTGGGGGAGTTATCCAAACAGTCCTTTCAATCCTGTTCCGTTCAGACTAGAGAAATGGGAAATCAGATTGTTAGGGACTTGAAAATGAAAGGACAGACAGGTGCTAAAGAGAACTGGCTCACTTAAAAAAGTATGCATTTGCAGCTTATTGTTAGACAGTGATAATCTGGCAAGAAGAGTTCAAGTTTTTCCTTAGGCTACCAGCATACTCTGATGCAATCCCCTCTCTATCAGCTTTGAAAAGGAGGGCAAAGGAGAAGCAGGGCTGAAAACCAAACAAGTGCTGGCCAAGCCCCCTAAAAGAGCCTTACCTAGATCCTTTTCCACAAATACAGAGAGGGCAATTTCCAGAACCAAAGTAACCTTCAAGTAACTTTATATCCAAGTGGCAAGTTTTTAGTGCTCTTCACAATACTGGCAAATGTCCTAGAGTAATCAGACTGAGAGCACCCCTTCAATGCCTATGGGCATTCCTAACACATAAGAGTTCAGAAAAACCCAGATTCTGAGGAGCTTGGGCATTTCAGCAAACTAAGTAGGGTAGACAAGAAAGGATGACTGCTCTTCTCAGACATTTTCCAAAGTCCGAACCTCTGACAGTAAGAAGCCAGAACCAGTTGTCTCCCATGTTTTAACAATCCAGAATCTTCTTCTTGAATCACTCACACTAACAAAGGCTGATCTGGGGAACATGTTCAGGTATTCCAATTCCCTCAAGTGTAATTCTTCCGACAGGTTTATTGTGGAGAAAGAAACATTAAGTGGTGGTCATTTGGCCGGGAAGAAAGTTAAATGCTAGTAAACTGCTAAAAACTTTTCCCCTCCTGGGGACTGAATCCACGGTCAAGGAGCAGGCTAGGCAAGCAATCTACCACTAGGCTACATTCTCAGTCTTTATTATTTTATTTTGAGAAAAGGTCTGGCTAAGTTGCTCAGGCTGTCCTCAAACTTGCCATCCTTCTGCCTCAGCCCTGCAGTAACTGGGATTACAAGCGTACACTACCCTGCCCCACTTGGTGAAAACCTTTAAAGGTGTTTCAAGGAGGTGAAAAGGTCCAAGGGTGAAACCATTTTTTCTTTCGAGGTCTAGTCCTAACTAAATTTAAAACATGAATGGGCTAATAAAAGATATCACATATATCTAGAGTCAAATCAAGACTCAAATAGGCACAGGATTTTGAGCATATTACAACTTATACGAAATGGGGGTTAGTAAATAGCCTGTACTTCCTAAAGGTTGTAGTGAGCCCTGAATGAGAAAATAAGCGCAATTTGCCTTAGCAATGACAGCACACACGCAGTCAACATACGCTCTCTCTTTATATATATTAGTTGTAGTTGGACACAACACCTTTATTTTATTTATTTTTATGTGGTGCTGAGGATCGAGCCCAGGGCTTCACACGTGCGAGGCGAGTGAGTTACCGCTGAGCCCCAGCCCCGTTTGCGCTTCCTTAGCCCCTCTCTGTTCACCTCACCCCACCTTGGGACTATTAACCCCTTGGGAGACCTTGTCACCGCTCCCCGACGGAAGTCGTCCCAGCGTCAACACTGGATCTCGTGGTCCCCTTACTGGACTGGGATTGGGCTAAACCTGTGGGTGAAGAGCTAGAGAGGTACGCCGGCCAAGAAGCCACCGCCAAGGCAGCGAGGACGCAGACTCGACCCAATGCGTGGTGGCGCGCGCGGATTACAGACCGTCCCCATCCTACCCACGCACTGCGAGGGTCCCAGCCTATTTCGGACCCTCCCACTCGGCGAGGGGAGCGCAAAGGACACCGCAGGCAGGGAGGCCGGGGGAGGCCACTCCCGCAAGCCGAGGCGGAGGCCACGGAGGTGGGAACCCCGAGGACGCCAGGGCCCCCCCGGGGGGG
>NW_026000102.1:1751811-1807238 GCF_001458135.2 Marmota marmota marmota
CCGCGGCTCAGGAGACTCGGGGTTCCCCCGGCTCCCGGCCGTGCGCCCAGCGCCCCTTCGGCCGGGGTCCCCGCCGCCGTGGCGGGGCAGTCCCACTCCCCTCTTACCTGGCTCGGCTGCTCTGCCTGCTCCGAGGACGCCATCTTTGTAAGGCCTGACTAATCTATCGCCGCTGGGCGAGGTTTCTCCCAAACGCCCTCGCTCGCAAGCTCCGGCCCAGACTAAAGTAGCAGTAACTGAGCCTGTCGATGGGGGCGGGCTCGGGGCAAAGGGCGGAGCCGGCGTGCGACACCTCGCGCAGTTCCAAGGAGCTCTGTTTACAGGCCTGATTCTTTTTTCGTTGTTGCATGTGCATTATTATTTCTTGAATCAAATCTCTGCCGTCACCAATAAGCATTTAGTAAATTAATGAATGTGAAGAAACATATAAATTATTTTTTAACAGCTCAGTACAGTACTATTCATTGTCTATTATTTGTCAGGAACTTTGGCAAGAGCTGGAAATTAAAGGATCCAAGATCCAGGTGCCTGGGCTGGGGATGTGGCTCAAGCGGTAGCGCACTCGCCTGGCATGCGTGCGGCCCGGGTTCGATCCTCAGCACCACATACAAAGATGTTGTGTCCGCCGATAACTAAAAAAAAATAAATGTTAAAAAAAAATCTCTAAACTGTTTAAAAAAAAAAAAGATCCAGGTCCCAAGCCCAGGACAAACATAACACGCACACAATTACAGCATTGTTGGAGATAGAATTTTGAAAAGTTTTTTTTTTTTAATATCTATTTTCCAGTCGTAGTTGGATACAATAGCTTTATTTTATTTATTTATTTTTATGTGGTGCTGTGGATGGAACTCATGTCCTTGCATGTGCGTAAGCGAGCGCTCTACCGCTGAGCCACAACCCCAGCCCAAAGAACTTTGATAACTCTATGCAGGTCTATTGCCAGAACACAAAAGAGGATGCTTCATGGGGAGGTGTCTCTGAACTATCATTACTTTATAATGGTTGAGATTTTTAAGCTAAAGATGAAATTATATGAACAAGGATGCATATGTTACCATCATTATTCAACTCCTATCATAACTGTGTTTTGACCAAATTGTAGTTCTCAAATGGGCTACACTAACAATTCCTCTTTACCAAATATCTGATATGCACACCCATGTTTTCAAAAACAAAATATGAAAGAGACTGGCCCTGAATGAATATGGGCAATTATTTCTATTTCACATAAAATATCACCCTCTAAGCAAGGATATTTGGGGACTGTTTAAATTACTATCTATTTACTTATTTATTTTGAACTAGGGATTGAACCTGGGGGTGCTTTACACCTGCACTACATCACTAGTCTTTTTTTTTTTTTTTAATGACACAGGGTCTTGCCAAATTGATGAAGGTCTCACTAAGTTGCTGAGGCTGGCCTAGAATGTGTGATCATCCTGCATAGCTGGGATTACAGTTGTGCACCACTGCTCCCAGCTAAATATTAGTTTTTCTGGAAGAAAATTACAAACTTCTGGAAGCATACTATTAGAACAAACACACCTATATTCCCAGCTACTTTGGAGGTTGAAGCAGGAGGATCTCTTGGGTCCAGGAGCAACATAGTGAGATCTCCATTTCAAAAAAAAAAAAAAGCTGGTGGTGATACCATATGCCCTTAATCCCAGCAACTCAGAAAGCTAAGGCAGGAGAGCAACTCAGGCCTACTTGGGCAAACTTAATGAGATCCTGTCTTAAAAGTAAAAAGAGCATGGAGTGTAGCTCAGTAGAAAAAAGTGCCCCTGGGTGGATTCAAACTAAAAAGCTTCTCAGCAAAAGAAACAATCAGTGAGGTGAATAGAGAGCCTACTAATTGGGAACAAATTCTTATCACATGCACACCAGATACAGCACTAATCTCTGAGTTCTTTGTATATTCTTGACATTAGAATATATAAAGAACTCAAAAAATATTAACACCAAAAAAAAAACCCAAATAAACTAAACAATAAATGGGCCAAGGACCTGATCAGACACTTCTCAGAAGAAGATATACAATCAAGAATTATATGAAAAAATGTTCATCATCTCCAGCAATTAGAGAAATGCAAATCAAAACTACTCTAAGATTTCATCTCCCTCCTGTCAGAATGGCAGCTATTAAGAATACAAACATCAGTAAGTGTTGGTGAGGATATGGGGGAAAAGGCACACTCATACATTGCTGGTGGAACTGCAAATTGGTGCAGCCAATATGGAAAGCAGTGTGGAGATTCCTTGGAAAACTGGGAATAGAACCACCATTTTGACCCAGCTATCCCACTCCTTGGTCTATACCCAAAGGACTTAAAAAGAGCATACTACAGGGAGACAGCCACATCAATGTTTACAGCAGCACAATTCACAATAGCTAAACTGTAGAACCAACCTAGATGCCCTTCGGTAGATGAATGGATGAAGAAACTGTGATATATAAACACAATAGAATATTACTCAGCATTAAAAGAGAATGAAATCATGGTAAATGGATGGAGCTGGAGAAGATAATGCTAAGTGAATTTAGCCAATTCCAAAAAACCAAATGCTGAAAGATTTCTCTGATTTAAGGATGCTGATTCATAATATCATAATATGCTGAGGGGGATTAAATGAACTCTAGATAGGGCAAAGAGGAATAGGAGAGGGAGGGGAAGGGAGGGGGCATGGGGGGGAAAGACATGGAATGAGATGGTAATCATTACCCTGTGTACATGTATGAAGACACAAAGGATGTGACTCTACTTTGTGTACAACCAGAGATATGAAAAATTGTGCTCTATATGTGTAATATGAATAGTAATGCATTCTGTTGTCATACATAACAAATTAAACATTTTTAAAAAGTTCTCCTCAGTTCAATTCCCAGTTCAAAAAAAAGAAGAACAACAACAACAAGAAGGAGGAGTTGTTGTCAGGAACATCTGAGCAATTTCAAACAGTGCCATTGTTCGCATTTTCCCTTTTCTGATTTACTTCAAATCTTTGTTTGTTTGTTTTGGAGGAGGCTGGGAATGAAAGTTTAATTTCAGCTTAGCTAACCACAGCAAATTGGAGTAGTTAAATTGTTACTTCAGATCTTAATGTTTAGTCTTTTTTAAACTATATTTATTTTAATATTTTCCAATAATTGCCAAGAGATGCATAATTTATAAATAATATTCAAAATCCCCTATTTTATCCAATAAGCCAAAATTTAGTATTTCAACTAATCGAATGAATGATCGCTCCTTTATATAATATCAAAGCCAAGTCACAGAGCATTGCTTGAAACCTATGGGCCTCTTGATCATTTTCTCTATCATCTGCTTTCTTTTATTGCCTAAGCAAAATGCCAATTATTGCCAAGATGGAAACACAGACATCCATGAGATCTATAGCAGTAAGTAGAAGGATGTTACTTGGTATAACATAGTTTGACACCCCAGCTTCACAAGACACTGTGAAGGTATGGAATGACAATTAGCTGGGAATTTGGAATGATTGTAGTCCACTCTTGTTTTTGTACAGATGTCTCTCTAGAAGGACAAGGAATTCCAACATAAAGATGGTCAGGAAAGTTTTCACTACGATCTGAGCCAAGTACATTGTATGGTAGTTGGGGAGCTAAATGTGCTGATTGGCCAAGTTGTCCAGCTGAGACATTTTTCAGTTATCCATTGGCATCTACAGCTGTATACACCATATATGGCTCAGGTTGATTCACTCCAAAAGGTGTTATTTTTTTTTTTTATTTTTTTTTTTAATTAATATTTATTTTTTAGTGGACACAACATCTTTGTTTGTATGTGGTGCTGAGGAGCGAACCCGGGCCGCACGCATGTCAGGCAAGCACGCTACCGCTTGAGCCACATCCCCAGCCCCAAAAGGTGTTATTTTATGAAGACAGTCATTAGAACACAGACCACTAGGAACACACACTTTTACAAAATACACATCTGCTTCAAAGTCATTTTTTAATGTATAGATGGCAAAATCATTCTTTGTGTAGACTTTCCTTGGTATCCAAGGAAATTACAGTATCCAAGATCCCATCTTCCTAAATGTCAAAAAGGTGGCAATCATGGTATGTGGGCTCTCTCTCCTCCAGTGAGGAGGTCTATGGAACAGGGTAGAGGAGAGTGGCTGCAGATTCATGAATCAAGACCTTCAGAGACCAAGCCAAAAACAGGTCTGATTTTATTGTGTAGTTACCATGTACTCAGGTAGTAGCTAAGCAGATTATAGGCAGTCACCAATACAATTTTTGGCCAACTGTCCTTGCTGCGACCAATTGAGGAGTGGACATGGAGCAAGCGCTGGGACCACAACACGTGGCCTCACACCCAGGGATGTGTCTAAAGGGTAAGCAATTTGCTGCTCATGCACCTAGCACAAGGGGAGTGGTTTGCCACTCAGGCGCCCTTAAGGTATGTCACATATGCAGTACTCCATGCACTTGTCCCCACACCATGACATCTCTGATTTGATTTAGGTCCATTAGTCCAGTAAGATTTAAACATTGGATATGCCTCCTTACAGCTCACATTATTACCAGGGTCATTCTCTAGTGAAAAGTTCTGTTGTTTGCTTCCAGATGTATGTATGTCTTTAGTGTGGCAGGAGTGTCTGGATAGCCATCCATGTTATAGTCTCCAATATGAAGGAAAACTGGAAATGGTATTTTGCCGCAGTCCGGCTGCAGCAAAATAACCGGGGGGTGACGAATAACTTGTGTACGTTGATACAGCAGGAGTAGGAGCCCTTTATTGCAGGACAGGAGCAGTATTTATACATTCCACACAGCTTATCTAATTAGCATAAACTAGATACATCAGTCAACCAATAAGGAATCTCCACACTTAATGGCTCGCTTTTGTTACTTCTCAAACCACTCCCTCTGGCATTTTGCCAGGCACCATCCAGACTTGTTTACGAACTCTAACATTCCCCTGGCAAAATGCCAGGTGTTATTTTGACTTGTTTACAGACTCTAACAGTATTTCAGTCAGTCATCCTTCATGCACAAATGGCACAAAGGCCCAGAGTGTGTCCTTATTGCTGAAATCCTGTAGGACTGGAACCCACTGCTTTATTCCAGATTTCAGTAAGGAGATGATGATATTTTGGCAGTTTTATCTTCACAGCCTGGAAGTAAGTCATCCTTTGTCCATCTACATCAAAGTCTGCAAATGCTGACTGTCCATCCACCACTATATTTTGAGGTTTTTGTGGACAGAGAACTTTCCACCCCAATTTTCCCATATCTCAAACTAGAAGGTACTACAGTCAGACAATGTTGTCAGGAATCAATCTGCTGCAAAATCTTCAGTCAGATCAATAAATGAATGAGAATGTGGAATTCACATATTCTTATTAGTGGTCAAAGCAGAATGCCATAATAAATTTCCTCCTAATAGTATCTTTGGCTTGGAGCTGTGGCTCAGTGGTAAAGTACTCGTCTAACACGTGCAAGGCACTGGGTTCAATCCTCAGCACCACATAAAAATAAATAAAATAAAGGCATTGCGTCCAACTACTGTCCAACTACAACTAAGAAAAAAAGTGTTTTAAAAAAATAGTATCTGTGGCTGGCTGGATCCATTTGTGATACCAAATGTATCATGAATTAAATCACCATTGAAGTCCATAATTAGTGGCTGATCTTGAAAAGTCCTATTAAGTATGGTTATATTGTTTGATTTTGTCCTCAGAAGATAACAGCTCGTAATTCATTGTTGGCATGTTTCTGGGGAAAATATGTTAGAAGGACATCCATTTGTGAATCACCATTATAATCCCCAGAGACTACACTTGTTATCAATGCACTGTGATTCTTGAAAGATACCTTTACTTTGGGTTTAAAAGAGGGTGCATTCTTATCTGTCATAAAAGATGATGAAATCATTTTTTCCAGCTGGCATACTTCTTAATGTTTAGTCTTGCCAAAGAACAATTTTTCTTAATTTCAATTTTGATTTATTTTTAGTTCTAAAATCAGGCAACTCTTCATTCCATAAAAGAGAATCAGTGCTCCAATGAGCACAGCATAAGAGGTTAGTTTTATAAGCAGAAACAACAACAAAATAGCAGATTGGTCATTTCAAATTTACTTTCCTTGTAAAAACAAGGACGGAGAGAGAGAACAATAAGAAAATAACTGATTGGTCAACATTACTTCAAGTTTCCTTTCAGTACAAGAATTAAGGAAGAGGGAACTTCACCATCATTCCAGTTAAAACTGACCTGTTTGAGAAATTTGGCTGTTATCTTTGTAATCCTGATTTCTGGGAAATTGAGATTAACAGTTTAGTTTCAGTTTGGTAGTGCTGGGGACTGAATCCAGGGGCTTGCACATACTAGGCTGAACTACTGAGCTACACTCTCAGCTCTCCATTTAGATTTTTAGTCAGGTCTATTGCAGCCTGGTGCAGGAGCTTAGTCCAGAATAGTGACCTCTTGTACTTTTTTTTTTTAACAGCCTATTTATGTATTTAAGCATTTGTTCAGCAGGTCCAATCTGATTTGCACAGGTGTAGCAGGGAATCGAATGACAGATTTATTTAAGTATTAACATTATGCATCTATATATGCATGTAAGGACCATCTAAATTTCAAGGAAGTATATGTGTGTGTGTGTGTGTGTGTTTCATAATGCAAAATAAATCCCCGTTGAACTCACTTGTAAACATTCAATTGCAACTCCTAAAGAAAACACTAAAAACTGGTCTGGGGACTGTATGACCAATATGATTCTATGATATGTATACTCAGAAAAATGAGACATTATATCCTGTCTATGTATGACATATCAAAGTATATAAGTGCATTCTACCGTCATGTATAACTAATTAAAACAAATAAAAAATTAAAAAAAAAACTGGTCTGGGGATTAGTCAGTGGTAGGACATATGCTTAATGTGCATGAGACCCGGAGTTCCATTCTGCAGTACCGCCAAACGTCTTTCCTTCTCCTCTTTCTCCTTCTCCCCCTCCCCTTCCCTCTCCCCGTCCCCTCCTCATCCTCCGCCCCACAACCCCGTCTTTACACACAGACACTACAGATCCCAGCATGCTCTGGGACTGCATGTGACTGACTACAACTAGAACTACATCTCCCGGCGTGCCTTGGTCTCACGCGTGATTTGCTTCTGCGAGAACTACATCTCCCGACAGACCACGGGAAGCGGTGGGAGTAAAAGGAGCGCCCTACACGGTTTCCCAAGACTTCCCAGAGTCAAGTTCCACCTGGAAGAGGATGGAGGTGACCGGTGGTGCTCCGGGACCCGACGAAATCCGGCTTCTAAAGCCATGTCTGCTGCGCCGCAATCAGAGCCGCGAACAGCATGGCGTGGCGGCCTCCTGCCTCGAGGAGCTGAGGAGCAAGGGTTGGCCCGGGACTGGGACCGGGGCGGGGACGGGGAGAGCGCCACGGGTGAGGATGTCCGGTGGAGGCAAGGACGGTCGGGCAAAGTGCCGAGTATTCTCGCGGCTCTGGGAAGCCCTGGGACAGAAATGCCCCAAGGTATAGAGATTGACAAGTTTCAGGCATTTATCTCATGTGAGACGTAATGGGGGGGGCGCGGAATGGACTGGAAGCAATATGTAAAGGAAGACCGACTCCACTTAGGTGTCGCCTAAAACAGATTTTGGACCTCAAGGAGTCTAGTGCATTCTTGCCAATCTGGCTCACTAAGGTGGTGCTGGGACCCCCAGCTGAGCCCACCGTGGAGTGGAGGGGGTTTCCATCGTCAGCTGCTACTGGTACCTGTGCCACAAAGAGGAAGCTGCAAATGACAACTCCTGTAGGGTCCAGGCAATGATCATGAGCTGATGGAAGTTCTGAGTCCAGCCCCAGACTGCTTGAACTTGCACTTAATCATATCTGGACCCTTAGTTTTCTCATCAGCGAAGTGGGTGTATTTCCAGCTCTGATACAAAAGATTCTGGGATTCTCAAATGACACAATACATTCAAATGAATTACAAGTGTTAGTAGCCCCTAGCAACAAATTATGTATCCAAAGAAGTTCTGCAGGTTTAGCGTGTGAGCCAATCCCAGACATGCAGTCAGCCTGCCTGAAGGTGTACACTGCTTCCTCTGAGTCACAAAGCTCCAGCAAATGTCTTATAGAAGATGTGAGACTCAGGAATACCCCAAGCACTATAAGTGCTTTGGTGACATGGATTTTTTTCTACATAAGCATTTACATATTTCTTCCTGGCATTAAGTTCCATGATTTTAGTTCAACTTACATGGACTGGATGGATAGCCTTGGCTGAGACTTCTGTTCTCTGGACCTATGCAGGTTTGCTGTTCTATCTTGGTTGATAGATAGCATTGCCAAAGGATATTTATAGTCTCAGCTTTTTCTGTTTAGTCCAATCTTGGTATTTGAGGAATTGCCATCACTTAGCAGGATGGGGCAGACTGGCCCTGGAGAAAGGATCTTGCTCAGTGATGATAAAAATGAAAAGCTCCTGAAACAAGCTTCTGCCTTTTATATTTTTTCTTTAAGCTAGAATACCTATAAAGGAAGATACTACAAAGAACAAAAAGTATTCTTTTTTTTTGGAGACATTTGACACACAGGAGAATTTTATTTTTTTTGCAATCCTAGGGATCAAACCCACACACAGGAAAATTTAGATGACCACTGAATGAATAAATGAAAGAACACATATGCATAAGGAATCAAACCAGACTTGTATTGGTCGGTTGTTCATTCAAGGACAGACTCAATGTCTCCTGGATGGGGAAACACATTTTCAGAAGCCATACTGGGCTTAAATCCCAGTTCTGCCACTTATTCTGTGATCTTGGACAAGTTACTTAACCTCTCCAAACCTTGGGTGACATGGATTATCTGTAAAATGGAAATAACAACAGTACCTGATTACTACTGATTATGAAAAGCACTTAAAATAATATCAAGCACATGGTAAGGGTTACTTTAGTGTTGATATTTATAATTGTTATTGTAGTTACTATTGTCTACAGGAATTCTGCTCAGCTTGGGGGGCCATCCATATTGAGAGTACTGGATATAATTTCCTTATGGATATTTTTCAATTGCCAAATATTTTATTCTTCTTAGCCTGTGACATTCTGGCCATTGACAAGTCCCTGACACCAGTCACTCTGGTCCTAGCGGAGGATGGTACCATAGTGGATGATGATGATTACTTCCTCTGTCTGCCTTCCAACACAAAGTTTGTGGCATTGGCCAGTAATGAGAAGTGGACATACAGCAATTCAGGTGAGGAACACTGGCTGTGTATGACATCATTGTCATCGTAATTGATTTCACTGCACAGGCATCTGATTGCCATTTTGCTGTTTAAGCATTTATCCAGCAAATGTTTACCTGAGCACCTTCTGTGCGCCAGACAGGTGCCAAGTCCTGGGATTAAAGAGGAGTGTGGTGTAGTTCTCAACTCATTCACAGTACACCAGACTGGATCAGGCTGCCTGGGTCTGATCTGTTTACTAGTGAGGCTAGTAAAAAGGCTCTGCCATTTACTAGCGAGGTGATACTTACTGTCATGATAATTTCAGTGCCTGTCTCCTAGGATCAACATATGGATAATATAGTACCAAACCAAGGCTTCTCAATAATACCATTGACATTTTAAGCCAGAGAATCCTCTGTTGTGGAGAGGCTGTTGTGTGCATAGTAGAATGTTTAGCAACTTCCTTGCCTCTTATCACTCAATGTCCCCTGCCACAGCTTTGACAACCAGACATTGTCAAATGCATTTAGATCCTACCTGACACATGGTAAGGGCTCAGTAAATGTTACCTATCACTGTCATCATCATCACTTGAGATGCAAAGGCAACTAACAGAGAATCCCAGGAACTTGAGAGGTTGAGGCAGGAGGATCACAAGTTAAGGGACAGCCTCAGCAACTTTGTGAGACCCTGTCTCCAAATAAAACAAAATAAAAAAGGACTGGGGACGTAGCTCAGTTGTGAAGTACCCCAAAACATAAATAAAAGGTAAATACTATTAGCAGTCAAGGATCAAAGAATTAAAGAAATATATTCAGAAAAGTCATTGCTACTAAATTGGGGAAATCAGCCTTTAGCAATGGCTCTCCAGCCACTATTGTACTTGTGCCCAAGGGGCAGCAAGCAATGGCTTGCTCTTTAAGGATGGAACCAGCCCACATATGGGAGAAGCACTGGTGAGAATGAGTGTTTTCCTATATAAAAGCAAAAAAAGGGAGGTGTGGTAGGATCCTGGGACCATACATGACTACATGTTGGGGTTAGGTGTCTTTTCCATAGAGGAATACAGAGCAGTTTTACACAAAAATAAATTGAAGAAAAAAATTTAAGATCCTAGATAGAGATTTTTTACTTTCCTGAGAATCCTTAAGAGCAGGTTCTTTCTTCCTCATTGAAACTGTCCTTAGTGGTCAGTGGGAGGGACACACACATCCTCCAGAGGTCTGTGCTAACCGAGGAGGTGAAAACGGTACTTGAAGTGACTCTGACAGCATTTTCTCCTAAATATCAGATGGAGGTACAGCTTGGATTTCCCAAGAGTCCGTTGATATCGACGAAACAGACAGTGGGGCAGGACTGAGGTGGAAGAATGTGGCCAGGCAACTGAAACAAGATCTGTCCAGCATCATCCTGCTGTCAGAGGAAGACCTTCAAGTAAGCCCTTGATTAAACCCAGCGCTCACCCAGCCTCTGTAGTCCCCAGCCCCTTCTTAGCTTCTAGGCCTCTTCCCATAATAATTTCATTATTTCTTAATTCTTAACTATTATTTTTTCATTTTTTATTTTTTGAAGTCCTGGAATTGAACCTAGGACTTTGTGCATGCTAGGCAAGCACTGTACCCCAATCATTTTCCTAATTTTTAAATAATTTTTACATTATAACTAAGAGTCTTCATTTTTTTTAAAGAGAGAAGAGAGAGAGAGAATTTTTTAATATTTATTTTTCAGTTTTCGGTGAACACAACATCTTTATTTTATTTTATGTGGTGCTGAGGATGGAACCCAGCGCCCCTCGCATGCCAGGTGAGCGCGTTACCACTTGAGCCACATCCCCAGCCCAGAGTCTTCATTTTATGATGATCACCTACAGTAGGTTTTTTTGAGGTGAGGGTGTTTTTCAACAGTACTGGGGATTAAATCCAGCACCTCACACAAGCTAGGCAAGCACTCTACCACTGAACTACATCCCCAGACCTTTTTTTAAAATTTTCATTTTGAGACACTGTCTCATAAGTTGCCCAGGCTGACCTCAAACTTGCAATCCTCCTGCTTCAGCCTGCCAAATAGCTGGAATTACCGGCCTGCGCCACTATGCCAGCTGAGTAGCCCTTATTCAGTCCTCACCATGCATCAAAGTCACCTGTGGATTTTTTTTTAAAATACAGATGCCCCGGCTCCACCCTACATCTGTCTAGGTGGACATTGGAGGTTAGGGATGTGCTGCTAAGGAATGTAGAGTTGGAGTAGCTGGACTCAAATTCCAGCTGTCTTTTTGACTATGTGGCAGTAGCCTGATTTCTTGCATTCCTCTCCAGTGAAGTTGGGTTTCAGGAAAAAAGTATGTTTTCATTTAAAAACTATTGATTGAATCTCTCTCCTGGGCTTCACCTGGCTCTGAGCACTGGGAGTATGGTACTGAATTGGTATGGAAGTGACTTTTTGGTCATTTTAAAATTTACATATTTATTTGGGAATAAAGGATATGAATATATTCATATGTTTCAAAATCCAAGAGGTATAGAAACATAGTTCTACAGATAGCCAAAAAGTGAAAATTACTCAAATGTCCATCAATTGATGAATGAATAAACAAAATATAGGAAGTCTATACTGCAGAATCTTATTTGGCCATAAAAAATGGAATATTAGTGCACGTTAAAATAGGATGATCCTTGGGACTAGGGATATGGTTTACATGGTAGAGTGCTTGCCTCACATGCACAAGGCCCTGGGTTCAATCCCCAGCACCACCAAAAAATAAATAAAATAGGATGAGCCTTGAAAACATTACACAGAGTGAAAGAAGCCAGTCACAAAGTGCACATAATTCATGATTACATTTATATGAAATGGCCAGAATATGCAGATCCATAGAGAAGGAGAGTAGTTTAGTGTTGGGCTGGGGCACTAAGGAAGAATATGAAGTAATTGCTAATGGGTTTCTTTTCAGGGTGGTAAAAAAATGCATATGTGTATGTATGTTTTTATTTAGTGCTGGGGATTGAACTCATGGTCTCACACATGCTAAGCACATGCTCTACTACTGAGCTATACTCCAAGCCTGTGGTGAAAACATTCTAAAATTGATTGTACTGGTGGTTACATAACACTATGGGCATACTAAACCTATTGTATTTTATACTAAAACCCACTGAATGAATGAATCAAATGGCATATGAATTATATTTCAGTATGTTGAACAAAAAGGACTCACAAACCAGGTATAGTACTGCATGTCTATAATCCCAGCAACTTGAGAGGCTGAGGCAGGGGGATCTCGAGTTCAAGGCCTCAGCAATTTAGCAAGACCCTGTCTCAAAATAAAACACAAAAAGGACTGGAGATGTAATTCAGTGGTAAAGTTCCCCCTGGGTTCTAATCCTAGTACAAAAAGAAAGGAAAAAAACCCTCCCAAACTTGGACATTTGGATTGCCATCTGTCTTGCTATTCCAGACAGTACTGCAAGAGTGCACACCAAGGTCATTTTACACAGTCACTTATCCGTAAAATAAATTTACAGGTGTAACTGCTAAATTAAAGGGTACATGCATTTGATAAATATTGGCAGGTTCCCAAGAGGTGACAATTAAACTAAAAGCTACAGGACAAGATGGATCCTGCATAGGAAGTTTGGAGCCAATGTTCCAAGCAGAGGGAAGTCAGGAGCCTTCCTTATCTATTTTTTTTAAGAAACAGAACAGGCACACCTGTAATCCTAACTACTCTGGAGAATGAGATTGGAAGATCCAAGTTCAAAACTAGCCTCAGCAATGAAAAATGGGCTGACACTTGCTTAGCACATGTGAAGCCCTGGGTTTGATCCCCAGTACTGCAATAAAAAGGAAAGAAAAGAGCCAGACGTGGTGGCACACACCTGTAATCTCAGCAACTAGGGAGGCTGAGGCAGGAGGATTGCAAGTTCAAAGCCAACCTCAGCAACTTAGCAAAGGCCTTAAGCAATTTAGCAAGATCCTGTCTCAAAATAAAAAAATTTAAAAAAGGGCTGGGGATGTGGCTCAGTGGTTAAGCACCCCTGGGTTCAATCCCTGGTACCAAAAAAGAAAAGAAAAAAAAAAGAAAGTGATCATGACCTTCCTTCCCACCTCAACAGACTAGCGTGTTGCAATGGATCCTTTGAATGGGGAGCACCATAGGCCTTACCTGAATAGAAACATCACCTTGTGAGTTGCTGGTCAGAGCCTGAACCCTGAGGGAAACTTAGGACACTCAAAGAGAGCTTATGAGGCTGGACACCCACAGATAAAGGAAAAACTTGAGGCCAAGGGCACTGAGGGCCTTAAGGACAGGTGAAAGGAAAGGAAAGAGCATAGAAATCATTTACACATGGTGAGAGTCTTAGAATAAGACTGATTTTGGGGAAGTCACTTTCCCTCTCTTGCCTCATTTTCCACATCTGTAAAATGGGATTATGCTAGTACCTCTCTTGTAAGGTTTATACCTCTTGAATTCTGAATCTTGTGAATATATTAATATTACCTGTTCAATAATTGATGCAACATAAAATTTAAAACTAAAGTCTTTTCCTCAGAGAGGCCCTTCCCAATCTAGTACTCAAGAAATGCAGGCTTTTGATCGGAGTGTTTTTATTGAGCTCCATCCACATGAGGGCTGACACACAGCTGACTTTAGAGCCACTACCCAAATGTTAGCAGTTTGGTCTTTTTCTTTCTTTCTTTCTTTCTTTTTTTGTGTGTGTGTATGTGGTGCTGAGGCTTAAACCCAGGGCCTTGTGCATGCAAGGCAATACTCTACCAACTGAGCTCTCACCCCAGCTCTGGTCTTTTTCTTGTAAAGATTACTTTTAATCTAGTGCTGTATATACAAAAAAAAAAAAAAGAACCACCTTCTTTTTACATGTCTTCATACATGTACTTTGGATAATGATGTCCATCACATTCCATCATCCTTGCTAACCCCCTGCCTCCTCCCTTCCCCCTCACCCCTCTGCCCTACCTAGAGTTCATCTCTTCCTCCCATGCTCCCCCCTCCCTACCCTACTATGAATCAGTCTCCTTATATCAGAGAAAACATTCAACATTTGTTTTTGGGGGATTGGCTTACTTCATTTAGCATTGTCTTCTCCAACTCCATCCATTTACCTGCAAATGCCATGATTTTATTCTCTTTTAATGCTGAGTAATATTCCATTGTATATATATGTCACATTTTTTTTTTTATCTATTCATTTACTGAGGAGCATCTAGGTTGATTCCACAGTTTAGCTATTGTGAATTATACTGCTGTAAACATTGATGTGGCTGTCTCCCTGTAGTATGCTATTTTTAAGTCCTTTGGGTATAGACCAAGGAGTGGAATAGCTGGGTCAAATGGTGGTTCTATTCCCAGTTTTCCAAGGAATCTCCACACTGCTTTCCATATTGGCTGCACCAATTTGCAGTTCCACCAGCAATGTATGAGTGTGCCTTTTCCCCCACATCCTCACCAACACTTACTGATGTTTGTCTTCTTAATAGCTGCCATTCTGACAGGAGTGAGATTTCATCAGAAATTTCATTAGAGTAGTTTTGATTTTCATTTCTCTAATTGCTGGAGATGATGAACATTTTTTCATATAATTGGTGATTGATTGCATATCTTCTTCTGAGAAGTATCTGTTTAGGTTCTCAGGTACTTAGTGAGACCCCATCTCAAAATAAAAAGGGTGGGGATGTGGCTTAGTGGTTGAGCATCCCCAGTAACTCCTCCCTCTGAAAAAAAAAAAAGAAAAAAAAACTTAAAGCTTTAAAAAAGTAAACAAGAATTTAAGTATTTAAGGTGAAAGAGAGGAACTTTTGCTTACAACAGCATCATATTTTTTTTAATAGTTGTCGATGGACCTTATTTTATTTATTTATATGCAGTACTGAGAATCGAACCCAGAGCCTCACATATGCTAGGCAAGCACTTTGTCACTGAGCTACAACTCCAGCCCATGGTTTTGTTTTTAATGAGGCACCAAAGTCTCGCCTTCCCAGTTTTCACACTGGGAGAGTACTGGAAACATCACAGGCCCCCTCTTGACCCTCAGCCAGCCATGATAGGAACTCTGGGGAAAATGAAATGGGTTCTGTGATAGATATATTTTGAGAGAGAACACCAGGTTTAGAAAGTAGTTTGCTAGGGCTGGGGATATAGCTCAATTGGTAGAATAGCTCAGTAGGTAGAATGCTTACTTTACATGTACAAGGCCCTGGGGTCAATCCTTGGCACCACAAAAATAAATAAATAAATAAATAAATAAATAAGAAAGTAGTTTGCGATTTCTCGATGTGTTTGTTCATTAGGTGCTTATCAACGTTCCGTGTTCAGACCTGGCTCAGGAACTCTGCCAAAGCTGTGCTACTGTCCAGGGGCTCCAGAACACACTCCAGCAGGTGCTTGACCAGAGAGAGGAAGCCCGTCAGTCCAAGCAGCTCCTGGAGCTTTATCTGCAGGCCTTGGAAAAGGAGGGTGGCATCTTGTCAAAGCAGGAAGGTAGGACTTTGCTGGGGCTACCCTGAGCACTCAGGAGCCTTCCCTCAAGAAAGGACCCACGCGCAGGCAGCCAGGAACACTTCAAGTGACATTTATCTTTTGCCCAACCAGTTGCTCTACCTGGTGGGCTGTCTGTGTGATTGCAATTGTGCTCATCTCTCTCACATCTGCTTTGCAGAGTCCAAAGCTGCCCTCAGTGAAGACGTGGATACAGTTGACACAGCCGTCAGCAGAGAGATCACCTCTGAAATTGCACTTAGGGGCCAGATCCTCACAGTGCTGAAAGAGAAGCCTGTACCTGAGCTGAGCTTGTCTAATCAGGATTTGGAGGTGGGCGAGATCCAGGGACACTAAGCTCAGGAAATGACCTGCCCTGGAGAAGTAGTATGACCGACCGTGGAGGGGCACGTTTGGGGTTTCTTTTCACCTCTGCAGACCTCAAAACATAACTGCCAGTTTGCCTATCATATGTCAAAGCATTTACAAACACCTAATTTAAGTCAAATGAGAATGGCTTTAAAGAGAAAACATGTGCACGTCCTCAGATCATCAAAGGCCATTCTCTGGTCTTGGATTGGTAATGAAATGACTAAAGCTGACAGGGAGAGAAAGCAGGGCTTGAGCTTCCGAGATGGCTGCCAGTTCAGTCCTGAGGTCTGTAAAATGGCACATGAGAAGGCAGAGTTGTCAGCCATCTAAAGCCAGGCAACAAGGAGCTGGACAAAGGAAGCCCATCCGGGTGGGTGCTCCTCCTCATCCTCTGTCCTTGTCCCTGTCCCAAGTGCCCTTCTATTGTAGACAGAAGGGAAGGAAGTTGTTGACAGGAGCTTGGCTCAATTTCCTGGTGGTATTGAATGGTAAGAGAAAGCACTTGAAGATTTACTGTGAAAGAAAACTGGCCTTTGGGGGCTGGGGATGTGGCTCAAGCGGTAGCACGCTTGCCTGGCATGCGTGCGGCCCGGGTTCGATCCTCAGCACCACATACAAACAAAGATGTTGTGTCTGCCGAAAAACTAAAAATAAATAAATAAATAAATATTAAAAAAAAGAAAAAAGAAAACTGGCCTTTCAGCCTAAACATGAGCTGATGTTGCCTAATCTACTCCCCTAAAGAAAATCACAAAAGCACAGACAAGCGCACAGGAGTGGTTCTCAGTGGTTCTTATTCTTGCTGCAGTTGGTGACCAGGGAAGATACCAGAGTGTTGGCTGCTGCCTTGAACTGGGACATAAAGAAGGCAGAAACGGTTCAGCGGGCCTGTGATCAGGAGCTCACCCTGCGCCTGCAGCAGGTACAGAGCTGGTGCTCACTCAGGAATCTTTCAGCAAGGAGGAATTCCCTGCCTGGAGACCCACAGAATCCTAAAAGAGCCAAGCACGACCCCACATAGCTACAGCCAGAAACATGGAGGAAACCTGCGGCCTTGGCTTGTCATCAGTGAAATCCTTCAGCCTGATCTTTTTATTGCCTGTGTCCTGCTCTGCCCTCTGCCTTTGATCATGCTCTCCTGGCCGGGCTGAGACACCAGCTTACGCCCACTTCAGAAAAGCCAGGTCTCTACATTTGCCCTTCTGTGTATTTTGAATGATCCTGCCTCCAGAGTACATGCGCTCATGATCTCATTTGTCAGGGCCGGGGGCGTTGCTCAGTGCTTGAGCACATGCTTGGCATATGCAAGGCCCTGGGTTCTATCCCCAGCACCCAAAAATGTAAGTAAATAAAGTGCTCGTTAAGGGCAGTCAAAAGAAATTGTCATGTCTGGGACTCACTATCCTTGTTCTACAGATTGAACTGCAGAATTTTAGACACAAATAACAGTAGAGAAGGTGACTAACAGAGCATTCATTGTGGCCACAAACTTATTTCTCAAATTAACAAATTTTTTGTTAAAAGGCACATATTAAGTATGCAGACCATAGGGACATAGAGAATCTAATTCACCATTTCTAATATCTAACTCAGTATTGTAAAATTATATATGTTACCATTATGAAACTCTTTTCAGTTTTCTAATATGTTTTATCAGCAGGGGGTATAAAAGGCCATTAAAGTGATTTCCATGCAATATGGCTCCAAGTCTCTCTGGGAGCAGAGCAGAACATTCTAGTTTATATTCCTCCTGTTTCTGTACAGATTTATCCGGCAGGTTTGTAATCTGTACAGTCTCCTTGTTAGGAAAGGAGGATGAGTTTCATGAACATATTTGACTTTTTAAATTTTTTAAAAATATTTATATTTTAGTTTTTTTAGGTGGACACAATATTTTATTTTTATGTGGTACTGAGGATAGAACCTAGTACCTCATGTGTGCTAGGAAAGCACTCTGCCACTGTGCTATAGCTCCAGCCCATATTTGACTTTTTAATCCATGCTTACAGGAAAACATAATGCCATTGAGAGATGTACTACACATGTTTTTGCTTATGTCTTTGTTCTTGGTCCTGGGATTGAACGCAGCACCCCACACCTGCTAATGCTAAGCACATCTCTGCAGCACCCCACACCTGCTAATGCTAAGCACATCTCTACCCCCATCCCCATGTTGGCTGGTTATTAAGCAAAGAAATGTGACATTAAGTCACGGGGTGAAGGTGAGGTAAAATAGAATTGTCTCATGGGCTGGGTTGTGGCTCAGTGGCAGACCATTTGCCTAGCATGTGTAAGGCACTAGCTTCGATTCTCAGCACCTCATATATCAATATATCAATGAATGAATAAAATAAAGGTCCATCAGTGACTAAAAAAATAATATATCCTTCTCCTAGGATGTTGAGGGGAGCGCTTAGACCTCTTTAGCCCTTTTTAATTTATTTTTTATGCTAGGGATTGAACCCAGGGGTGCTTTACCTACAGAGCCATATCCCCATCCCTTTTTTAAACTTTGAGATAAGATCTCACTGAGGTTGACTCGAACTTGTGATCTTGCCTGAGTCTTCCGAGGTGCTGGGGTCACAGGCTTGCCCCACCATGCCTGGCTCTCTTTGGCATCTTCTACCTCATGCTGTACCTCAGCGGTTCTCACTCAAACCCAATATTTCCCTTTTTATAAATTATTTTGTAATATCTTCTTGAATTTTTTTTAAATAAAAGCCATAGCTGAAAACCAATAGCATTAAGTGGGGTACTAGGGATTGAACTCAGGAGTACTTGACCACTGAGCCACATCCCCAATCCTATTTTATATTTTATTTAGAGACAGGGTCTCACTGAGTTGCTTGGCACCTCACATTTGCTGAGGCTGGCTTTGAACTCAGGATCCTCCTGCCTCAGCCTCCCAAGCCACTGGGATTACAGGTGTGCACTACTGCGCCAGGCTAAAGCATTAATCTTGGTTTTTTTGTTTTGTTTTGTTTTGTTTTTAATATTTATTTTTTAGTTTTCAGCGGACACAACATCTTTGTTTGTATGTGGTGCTGAGGATTGAACCCGGGCCACACGCATGCCAGGCGAGCACGCTACCGCTTGAGCCACATCCCCAGCCCCCAAAGCTTTAATCTTAACACAAGAATAATATTTCATAAGATGCAAGAAGAAAATAACTTAATAAAATTTCATGTGTTTCACTTCTGAATGTGACCAAAAGCACTCCGGGTCCTTAGATGCCTTTACTTCCACATCGAATTACTGTGATTTTGTTTTGTTTTGTTTTCTGTTACTGGGGATTGAACCCAGGGTGCTTTCCTACTGATCTACAATCTCAGCCCTTTTTATTTTGTTGTATTTATTTATTTATTTATTGGTATTAGGAATTGAACTCAGGGGTACTTAATTACTGAGCCACATCCCTGCCGCAGTCTGGCTGGGCACAAAATCACGAGCCACCACACAGCTTGTAGATTCAAACAGCAACTCTTTATTCCCGAACTCACACCAGCCGTATACAAACACGTTCTGGGGAAATCCACGTTCTCTGCCCAAATCCACGTTCTCTCCCAAATTCACGTTCTCTGCCCAAATCCACCTTCACTGGGCTTCTGTCTCCCAAAATATACTGTCTGAATCCCGTGAGAACTCAAGGGGAACTTAGGCAGCAGGATACGCCCTATTCCCAGCAGGAATAATCTTAAACCTTAAACCTGGAACCTAAACTGGGAACGCCCTAAACCCGATTATGTTAAACCGGGAACACCCTAATCCGCCCTGGTCCTTGAGCAAGGTCACCTACATTCAATGTCACTGCAACATGGGGTACGCTGGCAAGGAAATTGTCATACCTACTTGGCTAATGGCTCCCAGCATCTCCCCCCTTCTGATTAATTAAACAACAAGCAATGTGGCTTAAGGACCGTGCCTGGTAGGTTGTCCAATTCAACATATGGTTCTTACCCGTCATCGGAAAACTGACCTTTAGGCGTCAGCCTCCTGTCTTAGGTTGATACCACTGCAATTGGATCATACCCGTCACTGACTACCGGTCCAGCATACAGCCATTGGCCCCCAAATTTTAGACCATCACTAGCAGAAGGGAGGAGGATACAGAAATGCCACGACACCAAGCCAATTGACGGCTCCTTGGGAAAAATTGCATCACTGGTGACACCATCAGCAAAGATATGCCAGCACTACCACAATTAACATGGGGTGCGCTGGCAAGGAAATAAAAATTGCATCACTGGTGACACCATCAGCAAAGATATGCCAGCATTACCACAATTCGCTGCACCAAACGATAGTTACATAGTCCAGGCAAGTTCTGCAAGCAGTTCAAAGCGGAGGAATCTATCAATATGTCCATTTCCTCCCAAAATCCGTTTCCTCCCAAAGTAAGTTAACTCCTTGATTGAGCATTACTTGTTGAGTTATATTCATTGATGCATCAGTTTATACAGTTTACTGTGATAGCTATCATAGAAGCTGTAGTCTGGTTTTATCTTTGTCTTCACCGGCACTGGGATGAAGATAGGAATTCTGGCAATGATGCTAAAAAGACATTATCCTGAAAAGAATTATTAAATATAATGAAAAGGAAAGGTGAAAGTAAACAAACAGATCTGTTAACCTCCTTTAAAAACAATCCTTAACAGCTGTTTACCTAATTTAAATTAAACCATTTAAATCACGTGAATAAAAAAAAATAATAATAATTCGGATCCATTTTTTCATGAGCGCTCCTCATATAAGAAATATGGACATACGCACATACAGACATACAACACAAAACACAAGAGTGTACACAAACGTACAACACATAAGAAAATAGTAAAGGCCTTGTAGCTTTACCTAGGTGAAATCTCCATTGCAATGTTTAAAAACTCCACAGTCAAAAAATAAAACTGATCAGAAAAACATTAACCTAGGTTTGTATGAGCTCAAAAAATAAAAATAGAACCTTATGATGTGGAAAAATGCAATAATAAAATAGCTATTGAAAAAAGCATCCTGGTTAATCACTGTCGCAGATGTAAGAATGGCCAAGCTGGAGTTCTGGATATCAGCTGTTATGGATTTGAGTCAAATCATCTTCTTTTCGATCTGTAGAAATTGTTTTAGTTAATCTCTCTGGAATCCAAATGGGCTGCTGTTCTCCCTGTGGAAAAACACAAACAGACCCCCGACTCCAGACAATCACTGGGTCAGGACCTTTCCATTGTCCTGTTAGAATATCTTTCCAAAGTACTTTAGGCTTATGTACATTTTTTGGATACATATGCCTTTCCGCAGCACTAAGTCCTGATGAATCCAAATTTAAAAAGTTTAGAGTAAAAAGGGTTATTTTAAGTTTATCTTTGGGGGATATATACCCCTTTCCAATTCCCTCTTTTTGCTTTAATAAGTATATGTCTGTATCTAATAGTTGTCTTAGCTTCTTGCATTTTCTATCTGAAATACCTTTACTTGACATTTTCAACCATTTTCTATCTTATTTCTATCTTCTAGTTTTTTTCCTAAGGTTTGTATATTTACCCTTAGTTGCCTTTTTTCCTCTTTTTTTTTTTTTTCCTATTTTGTGGGTTTAAAATTCTTGTCTTCCTACATCTTTTCTATCTTTCTACATCTTCTTTATCTTTTTTCTTTTTAACTTTCTATACTTCTGTCTTTAAAGTTTTTCACTTTAAATTTTTAATCTTCTTTATCTAAATATCTTTTATCCTATTATCTTCCCATTTTTTAAGTAATGCCTTTAAGATTAACTAGGCTTCGAATGATGCAATAAAGCA
Organism: Marmota marmota marmota; assembly: GCF_001458135.2. Lineage (NCBI taxonomy): Eukaryota > Metazoa > Chordata > Mammalia > Rodentia > Sciuridae > Marmota > Marmota marmota. Next base: position 1,773,699 of record NW_026000102.1, read on the forward strand.
ATCTTTTTTCCGCCATGAAGGTATCTCGACCACCTTCAATTTAACCTTTTAAAGCCTTTTAATTATCATCTATACTGTACTTTTAAATGTACTTTTTCACCACCTACAACTTCACTCTTTTAAACGAGGCTTAGATTCTGTTTAAATCGCTTTAATGTTAGTTTACATGGCTGCCCTTCAACCAAAGGCTTTTTTTTTTTTTAACTCCATTGAGAAGCTTTGTCTCAATCTGCCATGTACAAATATCTTTTTCTTCTTTCTTCCTTTCTCAAGCTTTTAAAGTAAGTCTAGTTTCCTCAAAATCTTTTTAAATGGCATTTTACAACTTTTTACTTTACCACACAGAGATTATCTCATCTAGAAACATTTCTTTTTCCTTTAACCTTTTATATTAAAATATATTTCCACATCTTGAATCTTTTTCTCTCTTTTTTAACCGTTAACCCTTTTTATAAATTCACATTTTGAAACAACTCTTATAAAATTTCTGATTTAGACAAATTACTCCACTTTAATAAGATGAAAGACTTTCATGTTTTTTATGATACTATAATACTATAATTGAAACCCAACTGAAAATTCTTATACTCTTTGTATATAAATTACACATGATAGAATCTTAACACTTAGTAACCTTGTTTTAGCAAAGACACAGACACAAAGCAATATTAAACATTTTTCCATTTACCAATTTATGAAAACACACATAATGTTTAAATATATTACCTTATGGAACTTAATAAGTAAAGAGTACTTGATTTTATATTTAGTGGTTGATATTTTAACACTTTAGCTTTGTAAATTAATCAGATGTCTGTAAAAACCAAGATCTTAGACAAATATAGTAAACAGAACTAGCCATCTCTTTCTTGTTGAAGAAAAATCCTTCTACAGGATACCATGATGGTCCCATTGATATACTTAATAACTCGTCTTTAAAAAGCCATGGGCTACATTTTTGTATTGTATCAACATACGTCCTAATTGTTCTTGGTCTCACTGGGGTGCCTCCTTCCTCTAACAATTTCTCTTGCTCGGAGGCGAACAACTTCAAACCTTGAGTCAACCATTTTCCCCAGTTTGCCTGAGAAAGTTCTAGGAACAGGCAACTTGAAATGAAAACAAAATAAATCAAAACAATAACACATTGTTTTTTGAAATGTTCACCCATTCTTTCTCTCTTCCTCAAGAGCGAGAAATTTCACTTACCTCTAAGCTTCAGAAGTTCCCCGCACGGGATGCCAAATGCTTGTAGATTCAAACAGCAACTCTTTATTCCCGAACTCACACCAGCCGTATACAAACACGTTCTGGGGAAATCCACGTTCTCTGCCCAAATCCACGTTCTCTCCCAAATTCACGTTCTCTGCCCAAATCCACCTTCACTGGGCTTCTGTCTCCCAAAATATACTGTCTGAATCCCGTGAGAACTCAAGGGGAACTTAGGCAGCAGGATACGCCCTATTCCCAGCAGGAATAATCTTAAACCTTAAACCTGGAACCTAAACTGGGAACGCCCTAAACCCGATTATGTTAAACCGGGAACACCCTAATCCGCCCTGGTCCTTGAGCAAGGTCACCTACATTCAATGTCACTGCAACATGGGGTACGCTGGCAAGGAAATTGTCATACCTACTTGGCTAATGGCTCCCAGCACATCCCCAGCCCTTTTTTATATTTAGGGACAGGGTCTCCCTGAGTTGCAAATGCCTCGCTAAATTGCTGAGGCTGGCTTTGAACTCGTGATCCTCCTATGTCAGCCTCCCAAGTCACTGGAATTACAGGCATATGCCACCATATCTGTCTATTTTGTCTTATTTTGAGACATTCTTGGTAAGTCACCCAGACTGTCCTTGAACCTGTGAATCTCCTGAGACAGCCTCCTGTATCACTGGAATTACAGGCGTGGGCCACCATGCTTAGCTGAATTACCATGAATTTGAGAAAGGCAGAATATGTGATGGTGAATCAAATACTATAAGCAGCACTTGGTAATGAGTTTTCTCAAAAGAAAGTTATAGAGCTGGGGTTGTAGCTCAGTGGTAGAGTGCTTGCCTAGCATGTGTGAGGCATTGGGTTTGATCCTCATATCACACAATAAATAAATAAATAAATAAATAAATAAATAAATAAATAAAACAAAGGTATTTGTCCATCTACAACTAAAAAATATTTTAAAAAAGAGTTATTAACAAAATAACAATTCTTTCCTTGAGTTACAAGGTAGCTATTACATTCCTAGAAAATCCAACTTATATTAACACAGAAAAAAAAACTATTAATATATAAAACAGAATTAGGTTTCAGGCTAATTTTTTAAAATATTTTTTAGTTGTTGATGGACCTTTATTTTATTTATTTGTATGTGGTGCTGAGAATCAAACCCAGTGCCTCACACATGCTAGGCAAACACACTACCACTGAGCCACGATCCCAACCCCAAGACTAATTTTTTAAATATTTATTTTTTAGTTGTAGTTGGACACAATACCTTTATTTATTTATATGTGGTGCCGAGGCTCGAACCCAGGGCTTCACACGTGCCAGGCCAGCACTCCACCACTGAGCCACAATCTCAGCCCAGGTTTCAGACTAATTTTGAAGAGGTTTTCATCAATATGAATATCAAACATGATATCCAGAATCCATACAAGATGTGGGACTACTTTGTCCTTCGTATTGCAGGAAAACTAATATCCACCCGACATCTACTCAGTGCCAGAAGTAACTTCATCAGTGAGACAACTAAAAGCATCCACATGCTTCTAGATGCCCCTGGAGGGATAATTATGCCCACTGAGGATTTTTCTAGAAGTTTTCAGTCTATTGTGTCTTAGCTTTTAGCACATTGGAGCCTCACAAAACTGGATGAATAAGAGACTGGGGTTGTGGCTCAGTGGTAGAGTGCCTGCCTAGCACATGTGAACATCTCTTATTTTGCACATGTGAATGAACTGGGTTCAGTCCTCAGCACCACATAAAAATAAATAAAGATATTGTGTCCACATATAATAAAAAAATATTTTTAAAAAAACTGGGTGAATAAGTACTATGTAACTTATGTCATTCTGTACATGAGCAAAGGGGCTCAGTGAGGTTCGGTGACTTGCCTCAGAGGGTGTGGATTCAAAGGCAGGTGTTCCAGTTTCTAATGCTAGTACTCTTTCCATTTCTTTTTTTTTTTTTTCTTTATTTTTATGTAGTGCTGAGGATTGAACCCAGTGCCTTACATGTGCAAGGCAAGCGCTTTGCCACGGAGCCACAGTCCGGCCCTCTCTTTCCACTTCTTTATATCTGTTTTAGGTCTGCACACACTTGTCTAGTCTACCTCCAGGTCACTGGGTTTCGTATACCTATGTGGCAAGTTGGAGTCAGCTCCAACTGGGAAAAACCTGATATGTCTACAACTTGCCAACACCCACAGCCTTCATGCTGGTGGTACTAGAGCAGTACATAAGCTCAGTCAATTCTGAACAGTTTGCATGATAGTGAACTTATGAAAATGTAGAAAGGTTCTTCTATTCACCAGTTATATGGACACCCCATATTTGTCCTTCTAGAAGAAAAATGTCTATTTCTGTCAATGGATCTATAGGGCAAAGACCTCAGTCTGCAAACCAGCCCAGGTGTTAAGAACAGTTGCAAACATAGATAGCCCCTGGTACCATTCACCTTCCCTATGCCGCTGTGCCTTCAGGCCTTCTAGAACATAACAGCACAGCCATATGTCTAAAAATAGGAGAGAATAAGTGGGGTCTGCCTGTTCTGGTAGGAGAAAAGAACGTCAAAGAAAGCAGCTGGGACTAATGAACTCTCCATTAGCCGTATTCCATTCTTTGAACCTGAGTCAAATGTCGGTCCCCATTAGGCAATTGGCTTTGACAAGAGCTGTGCTAATTACCACTTAGCAACCTTTAATTTCTGGGTAAAAGCAAGAGGAAAAAAACTAATGGATTTTTCATTTTCCAGAGAGAAAGGAATAAAATAATAGTAGTCTATTTAAAAAAAAAACTGTTAATTACAAGAATTATTAATGTGCCTTTACTCACCAGATTGTTTAGCTGCTTAATTTCCTAATTAGCTGTTCAATTCATTTTCCTTTAGTTTGTCTCTCGCTTGCTTTATTTTTTTTTTTTTTTTGTAGACTGAGCTACATCCCCAGTCTTTCTTTTTTTTTCCACTTTAATTTTGAGACAGGGTCTTGCTATTATTGAAGATCTCGAAAAATCGCTGAGGTTGGCCTGAAATACTTTGCTGTCAGCCCTGAAAGTTGAATGCTATGAAGGAGTTCTGCAAGATGTTCATCAATTCAGTTCTTTCTCAAAAGCTAAGGATCTATTCTGGTGCCAAATACCAGAAATAACAAGTGGTGAATTTGAAGCTGTTTAGTGCCTGATGACCCAGGACTTGCACTGAACTACAGAAAGGTAGCTTTAAGAGAAGCCTGCCAAAAACCTGATGGAAGGAAATCACCATTTAGCCTTAATTTATTAATCATGAGCTTTTAAATCTAGTTTTAACATTCAGTCCATGCCAGCAAACATTTTATGAAGTTCCCTGTACTTGTTGGATTTCTTGGTGGTATCACTAGTGAAATCTCATTATTCTCAGATACTTAGTTAAAAGGTACAAATACAAGGCACAGTGGCTCCCTCCTATAATCCCATCAATTTAGGAGGCTGAGGCAGGAGGGCAGAAGTTTGAGGGCAGCCTTAAGCAATTTAACAAGGCTCTGAGCAACTTGATAATACTTTCTCAAAATAAAAATTAGAAGGGCTGAGGATGTAGCTCAGAGGTAAAATGCCCCTGGGTTCAATCCCCGGTACCAAAAAGCAATAAAAATAAAAATATAAAGAGCTGGGCATGGTGGTGCATGTCAATAATCTCAGCTGCTCAGGAGGCTGAGACAGAGGATTGTGAGTTCAAAGCCAGCCTCAGCAAAAGCGAGGTGCTAAGCAACTCAGTGAGACCCTATCTCTATATAAAATACAAAACAGAGCTGGAGATGTGGTTCAGTGAGCCAATGCCCAAGTTTAATCCCTGGTACCTAAGTAAATAAATGAAAAAGAGCTAGAAAATATATTTTTTTAAAAAACCCAGTCTTAAGGATTGTGCAGCAGAGAGGACCCCATTTAAAACTGAAAAAACAAAAAGTCTGTTTTCGTTTAGAAAAATCTTGAGACAAAGTTTTGGAGGTTAACTGGCCTTTGAGACAGGCGTCCTCCACCAGTGCACTGACCCAATTACGGCTCTCTTGAAGCTGCTGTGTTTGGAAATGTGGATGCTATTAAGTCTCTTCCATCACATTAGACTTTATTCAGCTAGTAATTATGAATATGAGCTCAGCTCTGTGGAAAACAGAATGGAATGGTCAGCAGCCATACTTGGAGAGTCTGCTCCCTGGTGTCTAGAGAACAGGATAATATTCCAGTGTCCTCCAGCCAAGCTTGGCTGGTTTTCCCAGTGTTAGGCCGCAGAAACTTTATAAACTCAGGGTGTGGATCTCTAAGCTTTAAAGTTTAGCATCTGGGGATTTGAGCCCAATCTCCCAGCCCCCACAAGACCCCATTGCATGCCTCCCCCACCTGCTGCTGTGCCATTCTTGAATAGCACAAGAATGAATAGTCTGTCATACAGTTTGGCTTCTGAACCTTCAAATTGGATGTTTCCTTAGAGTCTATGTCTCAAGTTATAAACAACATGTGTCATCAAGTGAGGATTTAAGTGCTATGAAGGAGAATTAACATGTGAAAGGGCTTTGCAACCCAGAGACTTATTTATTAGGAGATCCTGCTCAATGAGGATGTTACATCACAGAAAACAGAATTCTACCTCATTTAATCATCATTCCCTGGAAACCACTGAGGAATGGGTAAACCAGTCTGACAAATATTCAAAAAATATGTATTAGTCACTGAACAAAGCCTATACACAAGACGGTGGAGGTCCTAGTCTTATAAATTCAGGCACCAGAACTAGGTGTGGTGGCCACGCCTGTCATCCCAGGCCAGCCTCAGCAATTTAGCAAGATTCTGTCTCAAAATGAAAAATAAAAAGGACTGAGGATGTAACTCCTGGGTTCAATCCCCAATTAAAAAAAAAAAAAGAAAGAAAGGAAAAAATAAGTTGAGGCACCAGGCAATAGACTGGGCAGCAGCGCAGCTTGGTGCATCTGGTTTGAAATAATATTTTTATAAGTAGACATCTTTCCTCACAAAGCATAACTGAAGCTATAATCCATGGAAAGAATTGTAACAAATTAATATTAAGTCACTAATTAAAACTGGTACATAACAGCAAATTTGAATTTAACTTTTATAAACATGTCAGCATGATGTCTATTTAATAGCATAACATTTGTTTAAAAATTAATTTTAGCTAAAACATGAGGAATAATCATTTTGCTCTCTGAACACATGTTAAAAATTTGCTTGTAAAGTTTGCAGTGCTGGGATGGAACCCAGGGCTTTTTTCATGCTAAATAAGCACTTTACCATTGAGCTACATCCCCAGTCCCAGAAACATTGTTTTAAATTAGACAATTCATATCAAAATAAACTGAAATAAGATGCTATTCTAAACTCTTAAATGTGCAGCCTTTAACTTTTAAATTCAAAGGAAGACTGTCAAGCACCAGAATGAAGGTGGGAAGAAAAGCCCAATGACATGGAACCTAGTTCAGCAAGAACCACCAGAAAGTGTGTGTGTATTACTAGGAATGAAACCCAGGTCCTTGAATGTGCTAGGCAAGTGCTGTGCCACTGAGTTGCATCCCCCAGACATTGATTTTATTTTTTAAATTTTGAGACAGGGTCTCACCAAATTTCCCAGGATGGCCTTGAACTTTCAATTCTCCTGCATCAGCCTACCAAGTCGCTGAAGATTACAGGTGTGGGCAACTGAATCTGGCAAGAACCACCAAGATCTTTATCACCCAGCCAGGCATGGTGGCACATACCTGTGATCCCAGAGGCTCCTGAGGCTGCGGCAGGAGCATCCAGAGTTCAAAGACAGCCTCAGCAACTTGCTGAATCCCTGTCTCTAAATCAAATCTATAAGAAAAGGCTGGGATGTGGCTCAGTGGTTAAGAGCCCCTGCATTGGATCTCTAAAAAAAAAAAAAAAAAGTATTCACCCAGGGGGTGGGAAATGGGGGCAAGTGCTGGAGAGTGAAATTAGCCAAATTATATTGTTACATTGTAAACCTTCAAATATATAACAATCCCATCATTATGTACAATTATAATGCAACCATAAAAAATGTGGAAAACATTTTTAAAAATGTTCACTTGGGCCAGACTGCAAGGAAAGTCAGGAGGCCATTTTTCTTTATTTCTGCCCCTTCCTGTATATGCTTTTAAAAAGAAGCAGATGACAAGAAAGAAAAATCTACCATCTGGCACACCTATAATCCCAGCAACTAGGGAGGCTGAGAAAGGAGGATCATAAGAGTGAGGCTAGTCACAGCAACTTAATGAGTTCCATTATCAAAATAAAATTTTAAAAAAGGCTGGGGATGTAGCTCAGTTGGTAGAATGCCAAAGTTGAATCCCCAGCAACACTTACCCATACAGTATTCAATTGGGTTCCCAATTACTGCTTTAAATACTTTCAGTATTGGGTATCATTGAAATTTTCTCTTTCTAAATTTTGAGACAAGGTCATGCCAAGATGCACAGGCTTACCTCCCACTTGCTATTTTTCTGTCTAAGCTTCCCAAGAAGCTGAAAAATCTTTTTGAATAAAGCGGGAAGAAGAAACTGCCTCACAAAGAAAGAACCCTGCTGCTTAATACACTTTATTTGGGTCCATCATTACACTTTACATAAGTAAGTAGTCCTGGGTGGTTCATTTGCAGGAGGAGAAGGTCTTCCAGAAGAAGTTCTTGCAGGGCGTTTTATCTTGGCGACGGGGCTGCTGAAGGGGTGGGCCTTCCTGCCGTTTGGAAACCTCACTGGCATGCCCTCCAGTAAGGGCTCCAGGACTGGCCTGAGAAGTCCACTCATGCCACCAAGCAAGGAAAGTCAGGAGGCCATTTTTCTTTATTTCTGCCACTTCTTGCATATGCTTTCAAAGAGAAGCAGATGACAAAAGAAAAATCAACCATCGGGTTCAGTGGCATTAAAGGGTATGTGAATTCTCACTTTAAAAAAAAGAAAGAAAAGATGCTCCTTAAGAAAAATCACATTTGTATTCAAAGGGTGAGAAAGTCATCTCCTAGCAGGCACAGAGCCCTGGGTTCTAGCACTACAAAGAAATAAAATAAAGGATGAGAAAGTTAAGAGAATACCTTTAAAAAATTGCTCTAATTAGAGGAAAGTCAATAATTGTCAGACAAGGAAAAAAACCTGCTAGTTCTGCCCCGTAATCTTTGCTGAGGTGCTTAATTAGAGGGGTGGGGAAATCTGTCACCACAACCTCCCTAACACCTCCCAGACAAATGACTGGCAACTAGGAAGCCTGAGGTGAATCAGGCTAATTTAGTTTGTCCCACCTTGGGGCATCTTTCTCTGATACAGATCAGATTGAGATGCTAAATTGTGGTCTCTTATTTATTTATTATTTTGAGGGGCAGTACTAGGGATTATTATTAGGGATTATTATTATTATTATTAGGGATTATTATTAGTGGTAGTGCTCTACCACTAAGCTTCACCCACAGCCTGACCTTTCAAATTCCATTGAAAGCTTCTAAGAGTAATCTGATGATAAATGACCTGTCTGAAACTCATCTGATAATTGTGGAGAAAAATCCATTTTTAATGGTCAACTTTATGAACTCTTCTTGGAACTTTTTCAAAAAGGGAAAAAGAGAAATAAATTACCCATGAAGTTACAAATTCTCATGGTGGAAAATGTAATGATGTCAATTAATCTGAGAATATGGCTACATAAGTAAATGAAGGCTCTAGAAATAGGCTCTAGAATAGGGCAGGAGCCACTCCATGAGTGCAAAGAGATGGCCTGGAGCACTCGCAGCATATCAGACTAGCAGAGGCAGAGCCAGCATAGGAGAGAGGCTCCCCCTGAAATGCAGAGGTCTCTGACAAACTTCCCGGGCTGGAACAAATGAAGTCATGAGAATCAATAGTCTGAATGGGATAGGGCAGCTGAGGACACTGGAGTTCAGCATTCTGCCCTGCCCTGCGCACACACACTGGGCCATGCAGATGCTGGGAACCCACAGGGTAGCCAAAGTGCTAGGCAAAGAGATACACTGGCAGCAGGCTAGCATGTGGCCAAGCAGAGACTGTACTCACCGTGCTGTCCTGGCGGCTGGGGCCACTCTCGAGGGGAAGAGCAGTGGCTGTGGCCCCCCAGAGCAGCAGTAGCAGCATTGCACAGGCCCACGGCCACTTCCCTCCAGCTCTGCTGCCGCCCATCCTTCTTGGCAGCCCTGAAGTCAATGTTTTGTGGATGTGGGTCTCTTCTTTGGAGACTGGGGTATTTTAAGCTCCAGTACCAGCTGTTTTGGCGTCTATACATGTCAATTGAAAACCTGTGGCCCTCTTTCCTCACACACACGCATAAGTGACGCATGAGCTTGAGCAATCAGTGCCCACAAAAGCATTTTGGGGATGAACTTAGCCCCTTAATTAAAGCCTCAGGTTTTTTCCTGTGTTTAGGGTGAATTTGCTCTTATTCTGGAATCATGTGTGCTTGTTTCTGAGGAAGTTCTACTTCCTCACAATTATGCCTACAACAAGCAGGAAGCCATGAGAACAAAACCAAGTGATTTAACATAATATACAATTAGCCTTGAATAAGGAGTTTAAAATGTAAAATTTTGCCCATATAGAAGTATGACTGAGGGACTGGGGGTATAACTCAGTGGTAGAACACGTGCTTAGCATGCATAAGGCCTTGGGTTCCTTCCCCAGCATCCACAAGAAGTAAAGTAAGACCGAGTCTGCTATAAGCAATAGAAATCAGAAGCAAGCTAGGTGCAGTGGTGCATGCCTGTAAATCCCAATGGCGCAGGAGGCTGAGATGGGAGGATGTCGAGTTCAAAGCCAGCCTCAGCTAAAATGAGGCACTAAGCAACACAGTGAGTCCCTGTCTCTAAATAAAACACAAAATAGGGCTGGGGATGTGGCTCAGTGGTCAAGTGCCCCTGAATTCAATCCCCAGCATCCCCGCCAAAAAAAAAAAAAAAAAAAAAATCAGAAGCAATGAGGGCTCAGAGTGACACAGTGACAGCACCACTGGCTTCACCCAATTGTGGGCGAGGACCATGCCCCAGCATTGCCCTCCACCTAGCAGGCCAGACCCACTGGACCCATGCCAGGCCTTCTCAAACTATCAAGTGAGACCTAAGTGCAGAGAGTGAGGCAGGTGCAGGGAAAAGCCAGGAGCCCTCAGCGATCCAGCAGATGCCCAGGTGATGCAACCGGAGCAGCCAGCACTTTTGTTTTTTTTTTTTTGGTACCAAGGATTGAACCCAGGGTGCTTAACTATGGAGCCACATTCCCAGTCCTTTCTATTTTTTATTCTGACACAGTATGCCACTACATTGCTTAGGGCCGCTCTAAGTTGCTGAGGCTGGCCTTGTGAACCTTGAACTTATGATCCTTCTACCTTAGGAATTGCCTCCCAAATTGCTGGGATTTTTTTTTTTTTTTTTAAGGAAACAGAAGTGAGAGTGCTTCACATAAAGTCAAATATAATTTCACATTGCGTGGATGTGTCATACGTAAGGCACCTTTCTGTAGGTCACAGACATGTTTGAGAAACTATGTATGCCAACATGTACTTGGCCAGCTCCCAGGACCACCCTGCTCCCAAGGACAACACCAATGCCTGGAAGCAAAGTCCTTCTCTGCCACCTCCTGGCTTCTCTTCAGGGTTGTAGTTTCAGACTCACACAGACAAATGCATGGATCCCTTCACCCAACTGAGACAGCTAAGAGATCTGAAACCCCATCCCAGACCTTCCTGATAGGGCAGCATCCATGGCAGTCTCTCAACTGAAGCAAAGAAACAAGAACTGAAAGCTCTTTCCAGAAGTCAACATGGGCATTTTCAGTTTTTCCAAAGTCCTAATTCACACCCTTTTATTTATTTATTTTTATGTGGTGCTGAGGATCGAACCCAGGGCCTCGAACACTCTATCACTGAGCCACAACCCCAGCCCAACACCCTTTTAAACAAGGAAAATCTCAATCTTGAATTTGTCATAGTTTGATTTTTTTTTTTTTTTTAATTCTTTTTGGAGTCCTGGGACTCAAACCCAGGGCCTCACATGTGGTAATAAGCAAGCTCCTACTGAGCCCCACCTCCAGCCCTTGCGCAATTATGGTAACATTCTAGGTAGAACTAGCATGCCCTGATGACCTGCAGCTTTACACTGTACGTTTAGTTCTTTATTTCTATACCAAAATATATATATTTTTTTTTACCTAAAATAATCCCAACAAATTTTTAATTTATCCAGCTGGGCGCAGTGGTACATGGCTATAATCCCAGTCACTTGTGAGGCTACATGGGAGGATTGTGAGTTCGAGGCCAGCCTGGGCAACTTAGTGAGACCCTGTTTCAAAATTAAAAAAAAAAAAAATTGGGGGGCTGGAGTTGAGGCTCAGCAGTAAATTGCTTGCCTCACATGTTTGAGGCACTGGGTTCGATCCTCAGCAACACATAAAAATAAATAAACAAAAATAAAGGTATTGTGTTCATCTACAACTAAAAAAAAATTTTGAGGTATTCTTGCAGAGGGAAATTCATGGCAGCTGAGCCATGAATATGATTAGTATATTCTTATATGATTAGTATACTTTGTAGATTTTATTCAATGAACACATTAAACATTCTGGGCACTTAGCCTGTACAAAGAACTCACTTTGGAGAACAGCAGTGGGCACTGGGGATTGACCTAAAGGTGTTTTCACCACTGAGCTACATCCCCTGCCCTGTACACAGAACACAGTACACAAGGACCCATGCCACCTCCTCCCTGAAAGAGCTATAACAACCTGGGGGCATATGAAAGATAAGAAAATTTCTGGGGGGATGAGAAGTGTGCTCTGATAGCTTATCACTGGCTGTTTTCAAGAGGTGGCAAAAGGCAGGTAAGGTGGCAAACAGGTAATCCCAGCAGCTCATGACGCTGAGGCAGGTGAATCTCAAGTTCAAAGCCAGCCTCAGCAACCTAGCATGGCCCTAAACAACTCAACGAGACCCTGTGTCTAAATAAAATACAAAATAGGGCCGGGGAAGTTCAATCCCTGGTACCTCCTCACCACACACACAAAAAAGTCCATATCTTAGGACTTCATAGGGTTCAAGACTACAATCCTGAATTACCACTGAATTAACCTATCTGTAGCCTCAGTTTCCTCATATACAAAGTGGAGCTAAAACAATGTCAACTAACCACTTCCTCAAAGTTATGAGGATCAAATGAGACCATATAAGCAACTACCACAAGCAGAACACAAAGCAGGTACTCAATGTGAGGAATTCTCACTAAAACACACATAATCACATACTTCCCTCCCATACCAAGGTGAGCTCCTCACTACAAAATGTTTGCATTCAACACCTTTCTGTCAATAAAACAAAATACTTGAGATAATTAGCTTATAAACAGAAAAGGTTTATTTTAGCTCACAGTTTTGGAAGTACCAGTCCATAAATGACTGTTCCCATTGTTAAGGGCCTGTGGCATAGCAGGAGGACTTGGCAGAGTAAAATTGTTTACATTATGAGTCAGTGAGCAAAGAGGAAGGAGCCAGGGTCTCATAATCTGCCTTGAGGCCACACCCCTCAATGACCTAAGGACCTCCTACTAGGCTCCAAAGGCTCAACCACCTCTCAAACAATGTCACCCTGAGGTCAAAGACCAGAAAAGCTCTAAAGGTGGGATAGTCAAGATCCAACCACAGCACTATTGGAAACCCCTGATTAGAGCCACATAACCTACACAAAGGCTTCTGTTCATTAGACCATGGCAGCGAGTATTCACGGGGTACCTATCATGTACTAGGCACCACACAAAGCACTGAGTGACCACTGTTCACCACCTCAAGGCCCACCCTCCTGGACCTCTTAGTCTAATGTTTTATACAAGGACATGTTTCTGAAAAGATGAACAATGGGAACTTTGATGAAAAGGAGCTCAGTTCTGAACTACTACAAAAAACAGGTCTGCTTATCCTAATGGATAGAACTAGGACACAGATTGAAGTTTGAAGATCAAGTCTTCTCTTTACATGCAGAATAAACTTATAAACTTCAAGTCTACTAATGGAAAGAGCTCTGTCCTTAGAGGTGTTCAAGCAGGTGCAGCAGGAATGCTATAGACTGGTTCCTGCATTAGTGGGGAGATGGACTAACCTTCCTCTGAGGTTCTCCAGAGATCTCCTATTCAGCAAAGGGCATCAGCATGACCCAATGAGCCTTTCATTTTTGGGGTTCCTGGGATTGAACTCAGGGGCACTCAGTCACTGAGCCACATCCCCAGCCCTATTATATTTTATTTAGAGACAGGGTCTCACTGAGTCACTTGGCACCTCACTTTTGCTGAGGCTGGCTTTGAGCTTGCAACACTCCTGCCTCAGCCTCCCAAGCTGCTGGGATTACAGGCATGCGCCACCACACTTGGCTTGATAACTTTTCTTAGATATCTAAGTTTTAAGATATCAGCCATCATATAACAAATTAGAATCAAAAAATAAAAATAAAAAAGATATCAGTCAACAAGCTAGGCATAGGGGCTGGGGTTATGGCTCAGTGGTAGAGTGCTTGGAGGCACTGGGTTCAATTCTCAGCACCACATAAAAATAAATAAATAAAATAAAGGTATTGTGTCCATCTACAACTAAAATTATTTTTTTTTTTTTAAAAAGTGGGCATGGTGGCACACACCTGTAATCCCAGTGACTTGGGAGGCTGAGGCAGAAAGATCACAAATTCAAGGCCAGCCCCAGCTACTTAGTGAGGCCCTGAGCAACTCGGGGAGACTTTGTCTCAAAATAAAAAATAAAAAGGACTGGTGATGTAGTTCAGTGGTTAATCACCCCTGGGTTCAAATCCCTACTATCAAAAAAAAAAAAAAGATATCAGCCATCTACAACCTGGTGCAGAGCTTTCTCTGCACAAGGAGATATTTCCAACCCTTCCTGGCTCCTGTTAAAATGTCACTAACAAAAAATTTGCTCAGGATTGTTTATTTCAAGCTTTGTGAGGAATTGGTCTAAGCAGGACAACAACTACCTTAAATGTAAACTGCCTTGTGTTTCCAGGCCACATTTTTTTCAGACATCAGCCTCTTCACATGGTTGGTCTAATGAAAGTTCAGATGAGTTTCCAGGAGCAAGCCCATGAGGAAGTAGCCCCTACGAGTCCTTTTTCACCCTCTGTCACCAAGATAGAATCCTAGAGGATGATCAACATCACCTTGGACCTTCTAGAATAAACTAAACCCTAACTGGAATGTGCAGGGAATAGGCAGCTTCAGAGAACATGGGGAGCCAAGTCACTACTTCCTACCAAGTCTGGCCTGCCCCAATGTGGCATCCCTGAAAAATGTGTTGTAAGACCATTTGTCTAAAGTAGAAATAGAACATGAATAAATGTGCCACATAAACCAAAAGACCACATGAATGTCAAGTCAGTTTTCTAATCTGGCTTGAAAATATGTCAAAATACTCCTGCCACACAGTAGGTGTCCTCTACATGCCTCTAATCAGACCAGACATGACTGCACACACAGGCTCACCATTTTCAGTCACATGCAGAATGAGACTCTGCAGCTACAGAAATTTACAAATACAATGTTATAAGAGTCCTACCTATTTCCTTTTATTATCACACACAACCTTGTTATAAGGTATTTTTAACCCTATTTCACTGATAAAAACAGAAAGTTTCAGAAAGTAACACAGCTATTAGGGTTGCTGAACCAAGATGCAGACCTAGTTCTATCAATCTTTGGGAAGTACATAGTACCCATACCCTACACTTTTTTTGAGGAGATATTTAAAGACAGTTTATCTGCAAATACAACTTTTCATGCAGATCTTTGGCTGAATGTATGTGAACAATGGAAGGCCTTATGATTCACTTTTCTGTCATTGATGTGACATCCAGATGTTACAATTAACATATGGGCTCAAATGATTGGTTCTTTGCAGAACCTGAAACCATTAAGTGTGAGGTCAGTGCTTGACTCTGACCATGGCCAGCATTTCCCTTGGGTCAGACTGTGGGGGTATCTTCTGCTGCTATTGGAGGCATGGATGGTATAAATTCTACCCAAAGTGCATGCCCTTTTACTCTTTCCCACAAGAGTGTCAACAGCCCTAAATGCAAATTCCATCTCTATTGATAAACAACCTGGTGATCCTGGGCAGCTGGTTAACTGTGCCAAGACTCAGCTTTTCAATAAAAAGGGACAGTCATAAAGTTGTGAAGATCCAAAGAGACAATGTGTTGAGACATTGTGTTGAGAACATTCTGTGTGTGCAATCTCTCTCTTTTTTTTTTTTTTAAAGAGAGAGTGAGAGAGAGAGAGAGAGAATTTTAATATTTATTTTTTAGTTCTTGGAGGACACAACATCTCTGTTTGTATGTGGTGCTGAGGATCGAACCCGCGCCGCACGCATGCCAGGCGAGGGCGCTGCTGCTTGAGCCACATCCCCAGCCCTGTATGTGCAATCTCTATTGCCCCATAAGGGAAATATGGACCTCTAAGAACCCAAAAACATGAAAAGACAGTAGAACTGGTGCCTGGACCTCTAAGAACCCAAAAACATGAAAAGACAGTAGAACTGGTGCCCTTGGCAACATTATCTCTCAAAAACTAAAACGGAGGACAACATCCTGAAATGTTTTGCAGTGGTAGCTCCAGATCTTCCACTTAAGCAAAATTTCTACACAGTAAAACCACAGTTGAATTACAAAATAGCCAGAGAAAAGTCATGTGGACTGTGTTTCTGGAGAAAATTATCTTTAAAAAGCAAAAAGAAGCATTCCAAAACATCACCTTTTTACCTGTGATCACAGTGGCATGGATTTAAAAATACTGATAATCAGACAGCTACATAAGTACAGCTTTATTCATCTTTCAGAGATGGCCTTTTGGCTAAGAAAATTACGTAAAAGAATGAAAAATAACTATGATTTCTGTTTGAAAAAGTCTATCATGCTTACTTGCTCACACAATTTTATTAGCCATAGTGTGTGTAAGTCCCAGGATATACCATTCATACACATGCCTTCTTGTTGTGCTTGAGGAATACACAGGAGTATTTGCTGGACTTTCTGGGTGTCTTTTAAACTAGCTTCTGCAGTTAATGGCTTGGAGAATTCAGCACACAAAGCTGCCTAGCCTCTTTTTCTTTTAAATCTCTACTTATCACTTCAAAATTCTCTTTGAGGCAATAGACACTCCCAGAGGCTCTACCTGCAGAGAGCTGCCTCAGTGGTGGGAGCTCAGTCCTCACTGTCCACTGCTTCAGCTTCTACTGTTTCCCTTGAGCTTTTGTTAACATCCTCTGACTTGTTTTTCTTCTTTGCCTTCCGTTCCAGGTTAAACTGAGCAATCTCATCATTTTTCTCTGTGATGTATTTTAGCTACAAAAAAAAAAAAAAAAAAAAAAAAAGTACTTAATCTGCTTGTAAATCATTAAACCTAAAAATAACAGCCACACCGTCCCCAACCACTCACATCCAGAGAATTTGGGTAGAAAAGCCTGGGTTACACCTCTTAGAGTTAAAGGCAGCTTCAAAACTTTTTTCTAGAAAAAGGAATCAACTATAAAAATCAACTGAGTGCTATCCACGTGTCTTCCAAACAGTATATTTCAGTGTAAGAGTTCCTTGAATAATCGAAAGAATTTAAAATGGGAAGTTTGCATGTGGAAGGCCCCAGTTGAAAAAAAAAAAAATGAAGTTTGTAGAAATTTACTACATAAAGTAAAAGTGGAGGGCCGGGGTGGAGCTCAGTGACAAAGTGTTTGCTTAGCATTCATAAGGCAAAAGGGGTTTCCATCCTCAACACTACAAAAAACAAAGCTCGAATATAATCAACACCCCTTAAATTTATCCAACTAAAGTTTATTGGGCAACTGCTATGTTGCAAGTACTAGGGATACAAGATAAATAAGAAAAGTTCCTCCTGCTCTCGGAGGACTTGGTCTAATGCACAAATTTAGCTATACTCCTCTGTAATAAGGTGTATCAGGTGAAAAAAAAATTAAAAGAGTTCAAAATAAAAACAATATTATGAAGTAAACAAACATACAAGGAGATGACTTCCCAATTAATATTCCTAGATGAGGTGAATGATCATCCCTTTGCAACAGAAATTGATAACTAAAGGAGACCAAATAAATTATAATTGTGCAGAAGTTAAAAAGAGAAGAATGTCTGCCCAATGCCACATCCTTAATCTTGACTTAAACTTTGGAGAAAGGATATTAAGAGAGGAGAGTAGAAAAGATAAGGTGAGGGACTGGGGATGTGGCTCAAGCGGTAGCGCGCTCGCCTGGCATGCGTGCGGCCCGGGTTCGATCCTCAGCACCACATACAAACAAAGATGTTGTGTCCGCCGAGAACTAAAAAATAAATATTAAAAAAATTCTCTCTCTCTCCCTCCCTCTCTCACTCTATCTTTAAAAAAAAAAAAGATAAGGTGAAGAAAACAGCACTGGATTGAGGGCCAGAAGGTTAAGCTTCAGCTTTCAATCACAAAACTTCCTATTTAACTTTGGGGAGTTACTGAACTTCAGTTGCCAAGCCTATAAAGTGGGACTAATAAGATATATTATTAAAAACCCACCCAGGCGGAGTGTGGTGGTGTGTGCCTATAGTTTTAGCTATTCAGAAGGCTGAGGCAGGAGTTTAAGTAAAATACTACACAGATTAATTCATGAACAACTATTTATTGATCACCTTTTTTGTGGCAGGCACTATTCTAGTAGTGTTAATGGAGCTGAGAACAAAAGCAAAAAAAACTCTGTCCTTGTGGAGACCACATTACTGAGGGGCCATCAGTGTATTAATTGCTAGCATTGGACTTAGGACACCTCCTGGTGTCCTGGGTCTGCTATCAGTCACAGCCACTAGCCTGGGATGATCATAGCATCTCTGTGTCTTTACCTGAAAAATGAAAGTTTAGTCAAAATAATTTCTAGACTTGAAAAGATAGAAAATGTCACCAGATGCGGTGGTACACGCCTGTGATCTCAGCTACTTGGGAGGCTGAAGCAGGAAAACTGCAAATTCAAGGCCAGCCTGGGTAACTCAACAAGGTCATAAGCAATTTAGTGAGACCCTGTCTTTTTTTTTTTTTTTTTTTTTTTTGGAAAATTATTTATTTTATTTATTTTAGTTTTTTTTTGAGGCGGACACAACATCTTTGTTTGTATGTGGTGCTGAGGATCGAACCCGGGCCGCACGCACGCCAGGCGAGCGCTCTACCACTTGAGCCACATCCCCAGCCCCTGTCTTTTTTTTTTTGAGACCCTGTCTTGAAATAAAAAATAAAGATAGCTCAGTAGTAAACCACTCCTGGCCTGATTTCCCAATACTCCTCCCCACACTGCGCTACCCCACCAAAACAAAAATGAAAGAAAAAGAAGAGAGAGAAAATGCTTTTTCCTGCACATTCAGCCTCATCGATACTCTTCCACACCTTGCCTGTGAGGAGAACTATGGATACTATAAAGAACCCTCCCCACAGATTAGCCTGTGACCAGTCTCTGACATCATGCTGTAAATGAAACATGGAACCAAAGTTTTGAGAGATTACAAAAAGGGCAAATTATGAAATTCAGAGAGTGCTGATTAAAAAATTTCAAATTGCTTCATAAGATTCATCATCATGAAAGAAAGATCATAAATTTCAGGCAGGTCTGCATAGTTCAACCATCTCTAGTTTTTAATGCAAGGTGCCCTAGGGATTAACTTCATGGCTTCAAGTGATTAATTGGGAATAATGTATTCTGATGGGAAAGGGGAATGAGCAAAGAAATTCATCTCTCACCAGTGAATTACTCCTCCTGGCTAAGAGCTTCACGTCCTCAGTGTTAATTGTGCTTCTTTTTGCATGTCTATGGAAAGGGCAGAAACAAGTCACCAAAATGTTTGCTATTTAAGGTTCTGATGAACTTTAATCCTAACTTCAATCCTAACTCACGGTCAGACTTCAAACTAGCCAGTACCCCTAAGTAATCATCTTGTTAGATAGTGGTCATTGAGCAACAGTAACATTTAAAATGAGTAAGGTTACTAGCAAGACACCAATTAGACCCAAGAAGACCCAGAGAAGGCAGAAACCCAACTGTTCACCTTGCCCAGGGGCCACAGGGGCCAGATATGCAGAAGGAGATGGAGGAGTTAAAAATCCTTCCAAAGTGTCTTGCGTGATCACAGTGAATACCACAGGAAGAGCAAGAAAAATGTCAGTGTACAACTTTAGAGAAAATAAGCCTCAAAATACAAAGAGAGCTTCTGCTTAAATACACATTAAATAGAAGAGCAAGAGAATTTCCATGAAGAGTGGCTTTACTTATAGCAAGATCCCAAAGCTCTTTTCCAAGGGATAAATGACAGGAAAAAGCATATGCAGATGCCTCCCAGCACCTGGGAACTGTTTCTGCCTCGCCTCCACAGCAGCCTCAGCAGAACAAAGAACATCCTTTAAGTTGAAGTCTGTTTCTTGCTCTCATTCCAGTCCTCTTATCCTTGCTATGAAAGATAATTTCAGATAATGAGCTCTATTCAATAATTTATTACTCTGATTAATCCTTTCTTGCCATTATTAACTTATGCCCAAAATAAATAAGAACTTTGTAATCAGGAATAAGTAAGAATCAATGTATCCTTAATAACTAGCAAAGTGGTCAGCACATATTAGTCCTCACTGAATAACTGCTGAGTTAAAGATAAAATCACACAGAAATTATCTCCCGCTAAATGTACTGTATCACATGTCATTTCATCATGAATGACAATATCTGCTTGTCATGAGATAATACCCGTTTTAAGAGGGAACTTCTAGCTGAATGCAGTGGCGAACACATACAATCCTAAGTACCTAGGAGGCCAAGGCAAGAGGCCAGCCTAGACACAACCAGACCTTGACTCCAAAACAAAATTTTAAAAGAGCTGGGGATGTAACTCAGTGGTAGAATGTCCTGGGTTCAATCCCCAGTACATAGGAGGCGGGGAGATAAGTGCTAATCAACAACCTGCAAGGAGCAGGACAAACAGAAGGAGATATAAAGGCAGCCACAAAGTATGAGGCCTGACTACAGACAGCCTCACTGGAGTACCAAGTACACAGTAGGGCCCAGTCTTAGTCACACCATTGGACCGCTCTTATCTGTGTTTACTTAAAGTGCAATGAAAGAAATAAGTGATGGGGCTGGGGTGGTGGCTTAGTGGTAGAGTGGGGTGGTGGCTTAGTGGTAGAGTGCTTGCCTAGCATGCATGAGGCACTGGGTTCGATCCTCAGCACCACATAAAAACAAACTAATATATCCACCTAAAAAAACTAAAGATACATAAATAAATAAATATTAAAAAAAAAAAGAAATAAGTGAAAGGAATATGCACACCATTCTACAGAGTGACCTTATCTATTCACAAGGAAGTTCTGGGGAAACAACAAACTCAATCCTAACTCTTGGTGTGGTGTCTGGTATTTGCACCAGATTTTAAAGTTAATTCTTTCCTACATGGAGGAACAGGTAAATCCCACACCAACCACGAAACATCAGACTCTCCTAAAACAAACCTCTGACTCCCGAAAATTACTCCAGGGAAAATAACAGCAATTTTTCTTTCCTTTCTTTTCTTTCCCTTTTGCAGTATTGGGGGTGAAACCCAGGGCCTCAAGCATGCTAGGAAAGTGCTCTACCACTGACCTAAACCCCCAGCCCAGCAATCTTTCATATAATACTCTAAGCAACACAGGTTCATGTTCTAAAAACTATTTCAAAAAGATTCCCAGAATTTATTTACTATAGAATATCCACCTTAAAAGTTTTGAATGTGAACATATTAACAATATGAGAAGGGCTGGGGATGTGGCTCAAGCGGTAGCGCGCTCGCCTGACATGCGTGCGGCCCGGGTTCCATCCTCAGCACCACATACAAACAAAGATGTTGTGTCCGCCGAGAACTAAAAAATAAATATTAAAATTTTCTCTCTCTCTCTCCCTCTCTCACTCTGAATTTTTTTTTTAGAAAGAGAGAGAGAGAGAGAGAGAATTTTTTAATATTTATTTTTCAGTTATTGGCGGACATAACATCTCTGTTTGTATGTGGTGCTGAGGATCGAACCCGGGCTGCACGCATGCCAGGCGAGCGCGCTACCGCTTGAGCCACATCCCCAGCCCTCTCACTCTGTCTTAAAAAAAAAAAAAAAATATGAGAAGACTAAAAATTCCAAACTAAATAAAGGAAACTTACAATGTAAACTGGGAAATGGTTTTGCCAAGCTTGCAGGTAAATTATTTATTTAGAATGTAAATGCATTTTTTCATCAAAATGTTATAAATGCTGATTAGGTTCCCAGACCAGTCTACAAAGACTGTTTAAAATACAGCTGGCCTGAAATACATAGTTAGATTTCTCAAACAGGGGCCATTATAACCCTGGGATTATAGACTGTGATAGAGAATACACAAAGCTCCAAGAAAAACAAGTGACATTTTCAGAACATCAGTCTTATTCAGCAATAAGCTTTAAAAGAATAATTTTTTACATGAAAGCAAGCTGGAATATCACAAAAAGGTAAAATTCAGATAAAGAATGAGTCTTCAAAGAAAATCTGCACTTGTGGACTGTCCCAGGTAGAAGGGATGCATACCCATCCCAGGCCAGCTTGCTGGGTTCTGCATGGCTCTGGCTCTAAGGAAAAGTCTGGGGGAGCTTGGGAACACACAGGTGACAATGAAGTGAGGAGAGCCTCTAATAGTAGGATTCAGAGAAGAGCTGTTGAGAGCCTTTTCAGAAGCCCTCTCATTAAACATTTTTTGTTTTTGGTGCTGGGGATTGAACCCAGGGGCCTTGTACATGCAAGTCAAGCACTCAGTCAACTGAGCTATAGCCCAACCCACTGAAAAGATTTTTATGTAAGCTGTGAGCTCCTGCCTTCTAGAGCTCCGGTCTTAAGTCTCACACATACCACTTCCCCATAGGATGCAGCAGCAGATTAACCTTTCATGAAATTATGAAAAACACAAAATATCTGAAAACGTAATATGTTGCTATGCTAAATATTTCTAATTTCTTCCACCACCACCTTTTTTATTTTATTTTTTTTAAGAGAAATTTTTTTTAATATTTAGTTTTTAGTTT
The DNA here is from genome assembly GCF_001458135.2 of Marmota marmota marmota. NCBI lineage: Eukaryota > Metazoa > Chordata > Mammalia > Rodentia > Sciuridae > Marmota > Marmota marmota. The sequence continues at coordinate 1,796,010 of NW_026000102.1, forward strand.
TCAGTGGACACAACATCTTTATTTTATTTTTATGTGGTGCTGAGGATCAAACCCAGTGCCCCACACATGCCAGGCGAGAGCGCTACCGCTTGAGCCACATCCCCAGCCCATCTTTTTTATTTTTGATGGCAATGGAACCCAGGGCCTCCCACATGCTGAGCACACACTCTTTCACTGAGCTATACCCTCAGCTCCTAAATGCATTTTTCTTTCTAGAATTTTTACAAAAGTATTCCAAAATTTTCCTTGTCTTTTTCCACATCTAACACAAAAATGGGAAACAAAGGTGATAAATGTACTTAATGTGGAAGGCCACACAGGGGCAGCCCAAGTGAACAACGAACAAGCCATTTAAACTATGGGTATCCCTTAATATCCCTCTTGGCCAAATTGACAATACTAAGCGGTTTTTAGGGACTAATATATACAGGAGTAGGAAAAATTTAGAACCTGCCCTCTGAGAACCTAGTGCTTTAATTCATTCAAAATATTCATTCCAGAAACAAAGAGCTAATAGGAGCAAGGTGAACAGGGTGGGCATGGGAGGCACTGGCACCAGCTCAGAAGCGATAGCAAGAAAGCTTCAGCCTTCCATGCCTTAGTCATTCCAGCTGTTGCACAAAAGCAATTTCTTGCGATTGTTTTCAATTACCTGAGGTACTAATTGAAGAGATGAACATAAATCACTTGTAAAAGCTCAAGCTTTACCAGCTGAAAGCAAATTGCCCCTTTCCACAGAGCATGTCTTACTCATTTGGTGGCAAAACGAAAGCCTCTGTTGTCCATCACTATCCATACACCTGCGAGCAATCACTGCAGTGGAGCCCAATGGGCCCCCTCAGAGGGCCCACAGCCTACACTCAGACACAGAGCAATCAAACCATCCTCAAAGCGTGGTTCTTAAAATAGACACCAGCACATTCAGAGTCCTGAAGATATCACTCAGGCCTTTTCAACCTGGAAATGAGTAACTTTTACCAGAAAACACTTGGAGAACTTCCAAAGATGCCAAGTCTGAATCGGCATGATTAAAGCAGATGCTATATTCCTGCAGAATCATGATTAGAGACGAAGCATCTACAAAGTTCTAAAACACAACAAGCCAAAGCTCTCCTGACACACACACACACACCCCCCAGATGGAGAGCATCAGCAGAACATAAGCAAGCAGCACTACATCAGCAAGCTCTCGACCCACCTGGCAAACATTTCCAGGTCTTTGGCAAAATTTTCTGAAAGAGAAAAAAAGGGATACACTTTAACCACCCTGAGCACAGTCTCATTTCAGGAGAAGGGGGATGTGGATGCTGCACCGTACTGCCAGTGATTAACACAGGGAACCCTTTTAAAGAGGAGTGGAGGCATTTCAGGCAGCCCCATCATTTGGTAACAGCCCTTAGCTTTTATTTATTTATTTATGTATGTATGTATGTTGTAGTTGGACCCAATACCTTTATTTCATTCACTTATTTTTATGTGGTGCTAAGGATCGAACCCAAGGCCCCGAGCCTGCTAGGCAAGCAGCTCTACTGCTGAGCCACAATCCCAGCCCCACAGCCCTTAGCTTTTTTAATCATGATGACCTCCTTGTCCTTCTCACAGCCTCCACCCTTTATTATAAGCCTTCCATTAATTATGACTCCACCTTTAGTTTCTAGAAACTATAGGAACTATACTTTAATATTAAATTCTGCAACAGGTTAGGGCTTGTGAGGGCACTAATTTCCTCTAAAGTTAAGCAAGTACCAATACCACAAATTCAGCTGTCAAAACACGTGATATAAAAATGTTATAAAGCATTGAAATAAAAAATTTAATGTCTAATGTTCTAGCCATCAGGGCAGTTTAAAAGATAATAAAAAAGGCATTAATACCTTAGTGTTGGTGCAATAGGAAAAAAACTCTAACAGTTCTTCCCATAAAATGTCCAAATCTCACAGCCAGGAAAAGTTTTTCATGAAGAATGTGACGATGATGACATCCTCCGTGTGTGGGTAAGAGACACCACAGTCCCACCCACACACTGCTCCCAGGCAGACCAACCTACGGGATAGATAGACACACAGAGGAAGACCCTGGCTTCATACCGCACTGTCGAAAAGTTAACTCTGAAATTGCTGCAATGGTTTGTTTGCTGAACTGCATCTCTTTGTCCGAGGTGACTTCCTCACAAAGACAACCCACCGTGTAGTGAACAGCAGCTTTTAGCCTCTGGAAGAAAAAAAAAAAGTCAAAATACTTTGCAGGGGAGGGGGGAATGAGTTTACAAATAAGAGCTTTCCACACCTTTAAGAATTAAGACCAGCTGGGCCGGGACTGGGGTTGTGGCTCATCGATAGAGGGTTCGCCCAGCACGTGCAAAGCCCTGGGTTTGATCCTCAGCACCACATATAAATAAATAAAATAAAGGTATTGTTAGGCTGGGGATGTGGCTCAAGCGGTAGCGCGCTCGCTGGCATGCGTGCAGCCCGGGTTCGATCCTCAGCACCACATACAAAGATGTGTCCGCCAAAAACTAAAAAATAAATGTTAAAAAAAAATTTGTCTGTCTCTCTCTCTCTCTCTCCCCCTCCTCTCTCTCAAAAAATAAAATAAAGGTATTGTGTCCAACTACAACTAAAAGATAAATATTTAAAAAAAAAAAAGACCATCCGGGTGCAGTGGTATATGCCTACAATCCCAGCTACTTGCGAGGGTGAGGTAAGATGATCAAAAAGTTCAAGGCCAGCCTCAGCAACTTAGCAAGACTCTGCTCAAAATAAAAAATAAAGGTCTGGGGACATAGCTCAGTGGTAGAGCACCCTGGGTTCAATCCCAAGTACCAAAAAAGTAAAAATAATAATAATAAACAATAAATAAGCTGGGTGTACTGGCACACATCTGTAATCCCAGCAGCTCAGGAGGCTGAGACAGGTGGATGATGAGTTCAAAACCAGCCTCAGCAACTTAGCAAGGCCCTAAACAACTCCGTGAGATCCTGTCTCTAAATAAAATTTAAAAATGGGCTGGAGATGTGACTCAGTGGTTACGTACTATTGGGTTCAATCCCTGGTACCAAAATTAAATAAATAAATAAGACCAAGAAGATCTGCTCAGCCTAATTTCTTCAGCACTTTCCATAATGGCTGAGTAACTCTTCACGTGTCCTAATCAATTAATGAGATCTTCTGGAGTATGACTTGTAGAAACATTACTTTTAGCTATTGTAATGACTTATGTCACGTAAAAATAAGGAATTACGACGGCAGATCAGTAGGAGATGTCAGACTGGTACTTGCCAAGTATCAGCAAACCTTCCCTCAGTTATTCCACAACTATCAGCCAGTTACTTGCAGTGTGCTACGTATTGAGAAACACAATGACAAACCAAGTCAGAGACTGTGCCCTTTAGGCAGTTAATTGAGTAAAGACAGAAGGAAATCATGCCTCTGCTTCAAGTCCCTGGCAGGGCTAGGCCTATATGAAACAGGATAAAAGTAGAGAACACGGGGAAAGACAGGTAAGGGCACATCTGACCCCCTTTTGATTAGCAGGTTTGTACCACCTCAACAGCCTTCACTGTTCCTTTGCAAATTACCTCCACACACTTTTTTTTTTTTTTTTTGCAGTTCTAGGGAACAAACCCAGAGCCTTATGCATGCGCAAGAGCTCCACCACTGAGCTACACCCCCCAGCCCTCAGCAACCCTTGAAGACACTGAAAACTATTCCTTCCTCATGCAGAGGAATAAAGTACCAAGAAAAACCTCAAAGCAGAGCAAAACAAGCTTAGCAATGGCCTGGGATGAAGTCAACAAACTTTTGTTAAGCCTATCTGTGAGTCATCTATCTCTGCTGAAGACACAGATGAAGTGGACTTGGAACCCAAGAGAGCACTATCCACCAGCAAGTATTCATTGTACATGCAAATGAAAAGGAACTGCAAAACCACAAGTCCAGTTTGTTGTCAGATAAAGGACAAAAAGAAAATGGCAAAGGAGCCACTGCTGCTGCTGCCACCAGCACAGCCCTGCCAGACCTGTCCTGCCCACCACACCGTCCTGGGACTTGTTCCAATAATCTGTTAAAACATGGTGAATTACATGAAGTTCTAGGCATGCAGAGGCATGCCTCACCCGAAGATATCAAAAAGGCATATCAGAAACAGGCACTAAAGTGGCATCCAGATACAAATCCTCAAAATAATGCAGAAGCACAGAGAAAATTCAAACAAGTAGCCAAGGCACATGAGGTGTTATCAGATGCTAAAGCATGACATCTATGACAAGCATGGCAAAGAAGGATTAACTGCTGAAGGAGGAGGTGGAAGTCATTTTGACAGTCCGGAACCCAGATGATATCTGCAGGGAATTTTTTGGTGGAAGGGACCCATTTTCATTTGACTTCTTTGAAGACCCATTTGAAGACTTTTTTGGGAATCAAAAGGGTCCCCAAGGAAGCAGAAACCAAGGTGCAGGCTTGTTTTTCTCGCTTTCAGTGGATTTCCATCATTTCGAGGTGGATTTTCTTCATTGGGTCACTAGGTCACAGTGGCCTCATTACATTTTCTTCTACATGATTTGGTGGCAGTAGGATGGGCAACTTCAAATCTATAGCAACTTCTACTGAAATTGTTCTAGTGGCAGAAAATAATTTCAGTTTGTTTTTAAGTATTTAGTAACGTAATGAAAATCATTACAAAGAGAATTATTGAGAAGGTAAAGAAAGTAAAGTTGAGACGGCCAGTAAAAGTCTTTAGTGATAAATGGCAAGGAGCAGCTACTATGCTTGGATAACAAGTAATTCCACACATGCATTAAACAGAAATGTTAAACTATAACAAGCACCATTTGAGGGGTAACAGGAACATTTTTTTAAAAATTTAAACAAACTTGACTTTCAGTATAATTGTGCCTAAAGTATTTATAAACAGCTCATTGGAGCTCCTACTTGTCATAGACTTTGAGTTTATTTTTGGGATCACACAATAGGACCATGTTTTTTTTGTCTTTAAAATTGTTTTAATTTCCATATGCACTTTGCTTTTGTATAAAATATAACACAATGTGAGCTTGACTTTGAGTACTGCTAGGCCAAGACTGCATTCTAACACCAGCACAGGTCTGCTCTCCATGTGTCCGACAGGTGAGCCAAGTAGTGCCGCCCGAAGTGAGCTAACACTGCCAGGGTACACCTCCCACAGAAATGATTCCACTTAAAAAAGCAACTATAGGGACATAGTCACATCAATGTTTACAGCAGCACAATTCACAATAGCTAAATTGTGGAGCCAACCTAGATGCCCTTCAATAGATGAATGGATTAAAAAAATGTGGCATATATACACAATGGAATATTACTCAGCAATAAAAGAGAATAAAATCATGGCATCTGCAGGTAAATGGATAGAGTTGGAGAAGACAATGCTAAGTGAAGTTAGCCAATCCCAAAAAACCAAATGCCAAATGTTTTCTCTAATATAAGGAGGCTGATTCATAGTGGGGTAGGGAGGGGGAGCGTGGGAGGAAGAGATGAACTCTAGGTAGGGCAGAGGGGTGGGAGGGAAAGGGAGGGGGCAGGGGGTTAGAAATGATGGTGGAATGTAATGGTCTTCATTATCCAAAGTACATGAATGAAGTCATAAATTGGTGTGAATATACTTTGTACATCATCAGAGATATGAAAAATGTGCTCTATATGTGTAATATGAATTGTAATGCATTCTGCTGTCATACATAGATTTAAAAAATTAACAAAAAAAGATATAATTTGTTTTTTAAAGTATTTAGTAGTGAAAGATATTAATGCATTAATGGTAATACATTTCTGGTTTAATATAAATTTAAGGATGTTTTCCAGTTGTGCATGAATGCAGACAACTTTTAAGTTTTAGCAATTGTTTAAATATGTAATGTTAAGCCTTGGTTTAAAAAGTTGGTAAACTGGGTCTTTGTCATTTGCTTAAAAAAAAAAAAAAGGGGTTCAGTAAGGAAAAAACATGGTGCATGTCTATGATCCCAGAGACAGGAGACTGAAACAGGAGGATCCCAAGATGGAGGTCAGCCTTAGAAAGACCCAATCTCATAAAATAAGAAGGGCTGGGGACGAAGCTCAGTGCTATGGGGTTCAATCTTCAGTACCCCCCCCACACACACACACACACGATATTTGGAACAAATGGGGATATGGGAATACGTACTGGATGCTTGATAACAGAATTTTATCAATATTGAACTTCCTAAATGTGATAATTTATTGAGATAATGTAAGAGAACACCTTGCTCCTGTGAGATGTGTATTCAATTATTAATATTTAAAGGACCGTTGCTGGAGTTATAGTTCAGTGGCAGAGCGCTTGCCTAGCATGTGTGAGGCACTGGGTAGAACCTCGGCACCACATAAAATTAAATGTATAAAAAAACACATAATATTTTTTTAAAAAAAGGGGGCTCTCTGTAACTATTCTCAAATAATTCAGAACAAAACGATTATGGGGTCTTTTCCCCTAACCCATAGTTCTGGGGATTGAACCCAGGGCCTTAGGCATGCTAGGCAATTGCTCTTCGGTCCTCTAAGCAAGGTCAGGCCTGGTTAGTGCTTGGGATGGGAGACCACCGGGGAATACCGGTTGCTGTCAGCTTTAAAAAAAAAAAAAAAGACGCAGCGCAAGGTCACAAATAGAGCAAAATGCTAACAAGCAATGAATGGAGAAGAGTCACCTGAGTGTTCCTGGCACGAGTTTTGCAACCTTTCTGATTGTTACACGCAAAAAAGAGGGAGGGCAGAGGGCGGAGGAAACTCGACACTGCGAAGGAACACAGGGAGGAAACGTCCAGCGCGCGTTTCTTCGGTCAGTCCGCTCTGGGGCTGCCTGCCACTCAGGGTCCCTTCCCGGGACAATGATGTTCTCATGACTCTGCACCCTGCAATCCCTGTGCCGCTGAAAGGAACGCCAGCACGCTCGATATCACCCCAGAGGGGTCACTCCTACTCGGATTTCGCCATAGAGCACACTGCGCTTGGGCCAAGGCCAACAGAAACGCGAGCCGGGGAGCCGAGACCAGAGCCCAGGTCCACCTGACGCGGTGGCCTGGTCTGAGTCCCGCCTGCCGCGCTGCCCGGATTCCCATTAGCGCCGGCGCCCAGCCTCCGACCGCGAACCACAAGGCGAGGCCGCGGATCTGAACCGAAGCCAGCCCCGCGCGCGCCTCGCTCCCCGGGAATCCGCCGTCGAGCGCCGCCGCGCGGGTCCCAGCCGCATTACTTCGGAAACCGCCTCCCAGAACCGCCCGCGCCGGCAGGTCCGGCGCATGCGCAGATACGAGCGGCAGCCGACCACTGGGGCGCGAACCCCCAGAAATGAAATGAGGCCTCGAGGTCTTTTCCTCTTTCATGAGCTCGACGCCGTGCTTGCCCAGCCCGGCCCCGGTTTATGCTGTACCTGCTGGTAAGAGAATCGCTGTTGCTCCTCGGCCTCCGCCTCCTCCTCCATCACGCGGACCAGCTCAGGAAGACGCTCAAAGGCAGAAAGAGGCAGTGGCCCAGACGGTCCGGTCAGATTTTTCCCGCCGCAGCGACGGGCGACGGGCCGCGCCGGGGGTCAAAGCGCGAAACTTTTCTCTGTCCTGCGCACGCCCCCTGGCGGCGACTCCGGGACGGGGTCTTGGCGGCCTTCTCCATCCCCCTTCTTCGGGAAGGTGGCCCAGCGACGGCGGGGACGTGACTGCTGAGGTCGCTCCTGCACCACAGACCCTGACTGAAGACCCGGCACGAGCTTAATACCCTGGTTTTCGCAAAAATGTGTGTATATTGGTAAAAAGTTCGTTATAATAAATCGTACGAGCAAAAGGGAGGGGTGGGCCCACAATTAACAAATTACGAACCGCAGTGCTCTGTGAACTTCGTACCCGTGTAACTGTGTGTACCTTGCAAAATCCACCATGAGTGCTCACAGTTCAGTCAGCATCAATAGTGTCACAAAATCACTGCACAATCACTACCGATTCAGCGAGTGAGCGGCTTACCCCACGCCATCCACAAAGGAGCAATTCTGTCGCCGGTGTTGATGCCTCCAAAGCCAGTAGCGGTGGCTCACGCTCTGGAGGCTGAAGCAGGAGGGTGGCAAGTTCAAGGCCAGCCTCAGCAATTTAGGGAGACCCAGTCTCAAATTCCTCAAAGGGCTGGAGATGTAGCTCTGTGGGAGAGCCTGTGCCTAACATGGGGAAGGCCCAGGGTTCCATCCCCAGCTCAGCAAAAAGAAAACAAAACAACAACAAAAAAGGCAAGTGACAGAGTGAAACCCAGGACTGAATCTTTACTCCTTTCAACCTTTCTTCAGTTATTTTCTTCCTTCCCAACTTCTGTTTTTCAGGGCTTCACTCATACCTTAGTGATGTGAGCAAAGAAGTTTGCTAAGTCAGACAATACTCAAATAGGAGAACTTTAATTTTTTTGTTCGCCTCACAATGTAAGACAACAAACATGTTGTCACATTTAATCTGCACTGTGAGCATTTCCTCCACCACACTCCATGTGTGTTTTACTGAAGTAGAATAAGAAAAAACAGGTAGGAAGGAGACGTGAAGGAAGGGCAAGGAAGTAAGATTTTAATTCAGAAACTCCACCTACTTTTCCAGGCCTGTCACTTTCTTTTTTTTTTAATTCTTAAGTTTTAGGTGGACACGATATCTTTATTTTACATTTATGTGGTGCTGAGGATCGAACCCAGTGCCTTCTGCATGCTAGACATGCACTGTACCTCTGAGCCACAACCCCAGCCCTGAGGCCTATCACTTTCTAAGCCAGTCTGTCTTCCAAGCCGTTTATTTCCATATTCCTGGAAAATATGTATACCTACCTAGGCACTATTAATTAAGCCCCCAATAAACAAAGAGAGATACAATATTTTGAGAAACCTATAATTTAGGAGACTTTCCAGTACTATCTACTGATCAGGTAATGAAGACCACATCTGCCTGGGAGTCCAAGATTGACCAGCCCAACAGAAACCGCCCTGAGGCCACCAGACCGCTATCATTCCTACATACCTCTCCATACCCCTCAGACCTGCCTCTTACTAAGTTTTCTTTAAGTGAAGAGCCAGGAACCCCAAGACCACATCTTTCACCCTCCAGATGGCCACATTTTTGCTTGAATGTGTTTCTACCTTCTTAAATAGATCTCTATTTGCTCTGACTGGCACGTGCTGAAATTCTTTTCCGTCATGCCAGGTCTTGAGTGGAGTTCCCCCTTCTCTCTGGGGGACACCTTTTCTCCCATGTCAATACAGGAGTGGAACCCAGAGCCTCATGCATGCTAGACAGGTGCTCTACTACTGAGCCACATCCCCAGCCTTTTTAATTTTTTATTTTGAGACAGGGTCTTGCTAAGGCTAACCCTCCTTCTGCCTTGGCCTCCTGAGTAGCTGGGATTGCAGATGTGAGCCACGGCACACAGCCAGTATGTACTACTTTTTTTTTTTTTTTTTTGTACCCAGGATTGAATGTAGGGTTGCTTAACCACTGAGCCACATCCCCAGCCCTTCTAATTTTTAATTTTGAGACAGGATCTTGCTAAGTTGCTGTGACTGGCCTTGAACTTGGAATTCTCATGCCTCAGACTCTCGAATGGCTGGGATTCCACGTGTGCACCACCACGCCCAGCACCATGTATTATATTACTCTTTTTTTTTAATATTTATTTTTTAGTTTTAGGTGGACACCATATCTTTATTTTTTATTTTTATGTGGTTTTGAGGATCCAACCCAGCGCCCCGTGCATGCCAGGGGAGGGCGCTACCGCTTGAGCCACATCCCCAGCCCACCATGTATTACTCTTACAATTAAAGACACGCACCTAAGCTGCTACTTATCTTCCTTTTCCAGGGAAGTCCCCCCAGACCCCCCAAGTGTATGGAGGGATAAGACCCAGAACTTCTGTGGTGGAATAAACCTTCTGAGCAACTTCTGACGCATCTGACCGGTGGGTGGCATCCCAAGAGTTCGGGTGGCTCTGGCCTCTTGCCACTGCTCCCTGGGGGTCCTAGCCTACTGGGATGGTCTTCCATCCGATGCAGGGCAGGCCTCAGCAGGGGCTTCTGTCCTTTTGTGGCCACCCTCCTCCCTAGCTCCCTCCAGGCCCTGTCCTGCAACAGCAAAGAAGGCAGAACCGTGGTGAGCAGTCCCACTCCAGACCCTTCCGCAGCCTGGTGACCCTGAGCAGGTCACAGAGCTCCCCCAGCGTGGGGTGCCTCGTTCGGACAACGTGGGAAGTTCTGCCTTCGCAGAGCTGTCCTGAGGTCTGGATGAGGCGATTGCCTCCCGTGGGGGACAGGATTCATGACCATCATTCTGATGACATGTGTGGAGGGCTACTCAGGGACGAGAGGGTCTGGGGCAAGGTTCAGGGCTGAGTGTTGCCCCGCAGAAAGTGGCTGAACTTGGTGGAACCTGTTGGTCTTGGTGCAGCCGTAGCTATTTGGTCGGCCACTAGATGTCACCACTGCTCCACACCAGGAACAAGGTCACGGCCACCAGCTTAGAATATCATAATTCACATCCAGTGGGCACTTTGCACCTGTGTGGTTCAGGGCACTCCTTTTCTGTCTCATCTGTCCTCAAAGATAGAAACATAGCCCTGCTTTACACGAGGAGACAGCCCCAGGGTGAGAGAACTTTGCCTGGGATTAAACTGCTCGGACTTGGTGGAGCCAGATTTGACACTGAACAACCAGGGCTCTGTGTCCTCGATCTTACCTTCTGCTCTCCTCTCACTGCTCACACTGTAAATAAGATAAGGACATTTGCAGATTGCTTGAATTATTCTAAGCTGCATTAAATAGAATACCATGTATATTTTTTTGGCGGGGGGTGCTACCAAGGATTGAACTCAGGGCCACTCAACCACTTAGCCACATCCCTATTTTTTTTTTCATCTTTCATACATTTGATTCAAGTGGGTTATGAACTCCCATTTTTACCCCAAATACAAATTGCAGAATCACATCAGTTACACATTCACATTTTTACATAATGCCATATTTGTGACTGTTGTATTCTGCTGCCTTTCCTATCCCCTACTATCCCCCCTCCCCTCCCCTCCCATCTCCCCTCTCTACCTCATCTGTTGTTGTTCAGTTCTCTCCCTTGTTTCCCCCGCCCCTTTCCCCTCACAACCTCTTATATGTGATTTCGTATAACATTGAGGGTTTCCTTCCGTTTCCATGCAATTTCCCTTCTCTCTCCCTTTCCCT
>NW_026000102.1:1810339-1811255 GCF_001458135.2 Marmota marmota marmota
AGAAATGTTGGGCTTTATTGTACTTTAAAGCTGATTCATTCAATTCATAAAAGGCTTCTGGGTTCTGTATGCATATAGTGATTTGTTGTTTGTTCTTAGGACTTTATGTTTAGGTTAGGTGCTATGATGGTACGAGGGTTAGTATGTCTTGGCTACTTTAGTAGATTGCTCTACTGAAGGGGGATACTAACAGGCGATTGGATCAGGGTGTTGGTAGTAGCTAGGTATTTAGGAGCCCTATAGACAGCCTCGAGACATTCACCTATTTGCATTTAGACAATTACATAATGCTTGGGATGAAAGTTGGGGGTAGGGGAAGGAAGGTGCTCTTAAAAAGAAAGAAGGAGAGAGAGAGAGATAGATTAGAGGAGAATGAAAAGAACAATAAAACTTGAAACGGGAAAGAAAGAAAGAAGGAAAAGGGGAGAAAGGAACAGAGAGAGAAGAGGGAAAAAAAATTGAAGTCTCAGAGATCCATTTTTCTTCTCTTCCAGTAGGCGGAGCTGTGCCCTCCGAGCGGAGCTTCTGCCCTCTGCGTGCCGATAGCAATCCCTGTAAGGCGGCTCCTGGAAGACTCTCAGTCTTTCAGTCCAGAGCCGTTTCACTTCTCTGGCCCTTCCCCCCCTTCCTCCTGTCAGCCAGCCAGCCAGGTCCTGTTCCCCAGAAGCGGTTCCCCAGAGATCTAGTGACACTTGCAGCCCCACCGCGCGTCCCATTTAAGCCCCAGTGCTGTGGTAAACTAGCAGCTAAGACCTTGGGAGTCGCCGCTGGTGATATGGGGGGTTGGGGGTCGGGAATCCCCTCTGCTTCCTACAGACACGCCCCCGGAGAGATCCCTGAGGTTTCCTGGCTGCTTGTATCTGGCTGGGGTGGGAGTCACACACCTGCTAAAGTGGATTCCGCTGGGAAGGAATTC
>NW_026000102.1:1811667-1835746 GCF_001458135.2 Marmota marmota marmota
CGGGCGGGCAGCCGCGCCACGGCGTGCGGACAGCGGACAGCAGCTGGCGGATCTGGACCTCTGCGTCTCGTGGTGGGGATTCACTCGTCTGAGGCAAACTGTTACTTCCAAAAATCCTAGTAACTCCCAGCAGGTCTCTGTTCAGTGGAATTTTGCTAGGAGATTCTCTGCAAGTAGAATCTAAGCGTTATCTATGCGTCTTTCTGACCCCATCACTGAGGGGGTATTGACAGCGCTGCCTCTCCGCCCGCCGCCATGTTGGATCCCACATCCCTATTTTGTATTTTGTTTAGAGACAGGGTCTCACTGAGTTGCTTAGGGCCTCGCGGTTGCTGAGGCTGGCTTTGAACTCGCGATCCTCTTGTCTCAGTCTCCCGAGCTGCTGGGATTATAGGTGTGCGCCACCAGGCGGTTTACCATGAATATTTAGATCAATAGAATTCATCATTTATTTTCCCTAAAATTGCACTGTGAAATGTCAATTTGGAAATTCATCTCCAAGCCAGGTGTGGTGGTGCCTTCTTGTGATACTGTTGACTCTAATTTCAGCAACTCAGGAGGCTAAGGCAGGAGGATCACCAGTTCGAGACCACCCTCAGCAACTAAGCAAGACCTTGTCTCAATAAAAAGGGTCAGAGATGTGGCTCGGTGTTAAAGCACCCCTGAGTTCAATCCTCAGTAGCAGTTAAAAAAATCAGTATCCATCAATGGGTAGGACTTTCTGCTTCTCAAGTGAATGAAGATATGAATTGTATACATGACAGGAAAGATAATCTGATGACAAAGCGCCTGGACTCTGGTATCAGGTGACTGGGGTTTACGTTCTAGTGTCCTTCAGTAGTGACATGATCCTGACAAGTTACTTAACCTTAGGTGCTTCATCTGTAAATTTAAAATAATAACAGCATCTACTTCAGAGAGGCAAGTATGAAATGATTTAATGTATAGGGACCTTAGAACAGTGCCCAACACATTCTCTGTTAGCTAACTTTTTTTCTTTTTTTCTTTTTTTTGTACTGGAGATTGAACCCAGGGGGCTTTACCTCTGAGCTACACTTCTAGTTTTGTTTATTTATTTTCAGACATGGTCCCACTAAGTTGCCAAGGTTAGCCTTGAACTCCTGACACATATACCGTCATACTGCAGGAGACTCTCAGGAAAACCCCCAACTTGGGCAACTTCCTTGCTCTGCCATATGACAAATTTTCCTTTCCAGAGGAGGCACACATGGAAGATGGCATTTTCTGAAGATGGCAGGACAGTGTCCCCTGACGGGTGTGCTCTTCTGAACCCTGCCATGTCCCCATTAGACAGACAGTCTAATTTTCCTCCCCTTGAATCTGAGGGTTGTAGTTGCTTCGGCTGAGTCAGTGTGATTTCTTAGCACTGGCACCTTGGCCAGGTGCGAAGCACAGTGCAAGTGGTGTACTTCTGCTGAAGCCTCACCTGCAGAGCCTTGAGCCACCATGTCATGTCTGCGCAGCCCAAGACCACCGGGGAGGCCACCTGGGAGTCTTCCAACAGGTAGCCCTCGTGAGGTCCCCATATCCCTCCAGTCACCCAGCTGTCTCTTTGCTGAGTCCTCAGACATTATGGAGCAAATACAAGCTTTCCCCTGTCCTCTTTCCAGATTTCCAACCCACAAAAGTAAGAGAATAATAAAAAAAATGGTTATTTTTCATCACTGAGTTTGGGGTGGTGTGTTACACACCAGGCAGGGGTAACTAGAACAGCATGTGACATATAATCTAAACACAGTTTGCTGCAGGTCTCTTCCAAAAAGCTGGGTCCCACATCTGCCTCCAAGAATGGGTAAGACTTGCAGGTCCCCTGCCTGGAGACTGCTTAGAAATCCCCTCTGACCCATGTCTTTATTACTGACCCCTTTGTGCCACATACAGCAGGAGGAAGTTGAGGTTGAAGTCCTGATAAGCATACAGTGTCTTTCTTTTTTTTAAGTAAACACCTCAGTTTTTTTCTTCCACATTTTTATTGGTGCATTATAGTGTTCACATTGATGGGATTTGTTGTTACATATTCCTACATGCACATAATAGAATAATGTGACTTGGCCAATATCACTCCCCAGTACCTCTTCCCTCCCTCCCTGCCTCCTGCCCCTTGGTTCCTGTCCTGTACTGATCGCCCTTTGATCTTTAGAAGATCCATCCCTCCCTTTTTCTTTTTTCCTCTCTAATTTCTACATATGAGAGAAAACATATGACCCTTAACCTTCTGAGTTTGGCTTATTTTACTTAACATAATCGTCTTTAGTTACATCCATTTTCCTGCAAAGACATAGTTTCATTTTTCTTTACGGCTGAATAAAACTCCATTGTGTATATACACCACATTTTCTTTATCCATTCATCTGTTGATGGACACCTAGGCTGTTCTGTAGTTAAGCTATTATAAACTGTGCTGCTATGAACATGGGTATGCATGTATCACTGCATTGTGATGACTTGAATTCTTCAGGATAGACCCTGAGGAGTGGTATAACTGGGTCGGATGGTGGTTCTATGCTTAGTCTTTTGAGGGGCCTCCAAACTGGTTTCCATAGTAGTGGACTGATTTGCAGTCCCACCAATAGTGTAAAAGTGCTCCTTTTTCTCCACATCCTCTCTAGCACGTATTATTATTGGTATTGGGGATTGAACCCAGAGGAGCTTAACCACCAAGAACACCTCAGCCCTTTTTATTTTGAGACAGGGTTTCACTAAGTTGCTTAGGGCCTCACTAAGTTGCTGAGGCTGGCTTTGAACTCACAATCCTCCTGCCTCAGCCTCCCAAACCACTGGGATTACAAGCATGCTCTATTATTTGTATTCTTTTTTTTTTTTTACTTTTTTATTTTAATTTTTTAGTTGTTGATCAACCTTTTTTTATTTATTTATATGTGGTGCTGAGAATCGAACCCAGTACCTCACACATGCTAGGCAAGAGCTCTACCACTGAGCCCTAGCCCCAGCCCCTTATTTGAATTCTTGATGACTGCCATTCCGAGTGGAATGAGATGAAATCTCATTGTTGTTGTGATTTGCATGTCTCTAATTGCTAATGATGTTGAATATTTGTTCAACATATTTGTTGGCCATTTGTATTTCTTCTTTTGAGAAGTGTCTGTTTAATTCATTTGCCCATTTATTAATTGGGTTTTTATTTTTTAGTGTAAATTTTTTTGAGATATCAACTCCGTCAGAAGAGTAGCTAACAAAGATTTTCTTCCATTCTGTGGGTTCTCTCTTCAAATTTCTAATTGTTTCCTTTGCTGTGCAGAAACTTTTAATTGATGTCATCCCATTTATTAACTCTTGGCCTTATTTCCTGAGCTTTAGGGGTCCTATTGAGAAAGTCTTGCCTGTGCCTAAAAGCTGGAGAGTTGACCCTATGTTTTCTTCTAGGAGTTGCATAGTTTCTGGTCTCATTCCAAGGTTCTGATCCATTTTGAGTTTTTGTGCAAGGTAAGAGATAAGTGTCTAGTCTCATTCTTCTACATATGGATCACCAGTTTTCCTAGCACCATTTGTTTTTTAGGCTGTCTTTTCTCGAGTGTCTGTTTTTGGCACCTTTGTCAAGGATCAGATGACTGTTGATATTCTACCATTGGTCTATGTGTCTGTTTTTGTGCCAGTACCATGCAGTTTTAGTTACTATAACTTTGTAGTAAAATTTGAAGGCAGGTATTGTGATGTCTCCAGCATTGCTTTTTTGGCTTAAAATTGCTTTGGCTACTCTGGGTCTTTTATTCTTCTAAATCAATTTTAGGATTGTTTTTTCTAGTTCTGTGAAGAATGTCATTGGTATTTTGGTAGGCATTGTATTGAGTCTGTATATTGCTTTTGGTAGTACAGCCATTTTGACAGTATTAATTCTGCCTATCCATGAACATCTTCTGAGGTCTTCTTCAATTTCTTTCTCCAGTGTTCTACAGTTTTCATTGTAGAGGGCTTTCACCTCCTTGGTTAGAGTTATTCCTAGTTTATTTATTTGTTTATTTATTGAGGTTATTGTAAATTGAATTTTTTTTTTGATTTCTTTATCAGCAGATTCATTGCTAGTATATAGGAAAATTATGGAGTTTTGTATGTTGTTTTGCCAAATTTATTAGCTCTAGCAGTCTTTTAGTGAAGTTTTTTTGGGCGCTTCTAGGTATAGGATCATATCATCTGCAAACAGTGATAATTTGGCTTCTTCCTTTTCTATTTTTATCCCTTTTATATTCTTCTCTGGCTTAATTGCTGTGACTAGTACTCCTGGCACTATATTAAATAGGAGTAGTGAGAGTGGTCATCCTTGGGCTGGGGATATAGCTCAGCTGGTACAGTGCTTGCCTCGCATGCACATGGCCCTGGGTTCAAGCCCTAGCACCACCAAAAAAAAAAAAAAGAAAGAAAGAAAGAAAGAAAAGAGAGTGGTCATCCTTGTCTTGTCCCAGATTTTTTTTTGGGGGGGGCACTTGGGATTGAATTCAGGGATGCCCAACCACTGAGCCACACCCTCAGTTCTATTTTGTGTATCATTTAGAGACAGGATCTCACTTGAGTTGCTTAGTGCCTCGCTTTTACTGAGGCTGGCTTTGAACTTGCGATCCTCCTGCCTCAGCCTCCGGAGCCACTGGGATTACAGGCGAGCACCACTGCACCCAGCTTGTCCCACATTTTAAAGAAAATGCTTTCAGTATTTCCCAATTTACTATGAGGTCAGCTTTGGGTTTTTCCTGTGTAGCCTTTATGATGTTGAGGTAGGTTCCTTCTATTCCTAATTTTTTCAATTCTTTTTTTTTTTTTTATCATGAATGGGTATTGAATTTTGTCAAAGGCTTTCTCTACATCTATTGAGATGACTAAGTGATTTTTGTCCTCAATTCTGCTAATGTGGTCAGTTACATTTATTGATTTGCATATGTTAAACCATCCTTGCATCTCTAGAATAAAACCAACTTGGTCATAGTGTAGTTTTTAAAATATTATTATTATTATTTTTACCTTTATTTGTTTTTTGTTTTTAAGTGGTGTTGAGGATGAACCCACTGCCTCACACATGCTAGGCAAGTGCTCTACCACTGAGCTACAATCCCAGCCCTAATATTATTATTGAACACAATTTGCTAATATTTTAAGTATTTTTGCATCTAAGTTCATCAGGGATATTGGTCTGTAGTTTCTTTCCTTGATGTGTCCTTAATCTGGTTTTGGTAAAAGGGTGATATGACTTTATAGAATGAACTCATAAGTGTTCCATAAAAAAATATTTTTCATGGAATAATTTAGGAGTATTGGTATTAGTTCTTATTTAAAGTTTTGGTAGAACTCAGCTGAGGTGCTCTTCTGATCCTAGGCTTTTCTTTGTTGGAAGGTTTTTATTGTTCTTTGTACATCATTACTAGTTATTGTCTGTTTAGGTTTTCTATGTCCTCTTGATTCAGTTTTGGCAGCTTGTATTTGTCTAGAAATGTATCAATTTCTTCTAGCTTTTCTAATGTATTAGAGTACAAATTTTCAAAATCGTCCCTTATGATCTGCTGGATTTCCAAGATGTCCATGGGGATTTCTCCTTTTTCATCTCTGATTTTATTAATTTGGTTTTTCTCCCCTTTTCTTTTGGTTACTTTGGCTAAGGGCTTATCAATCTTGTTTAAAGAATCTATCTTTTCAAAGAACCATCTCTTTGTTTCATCGACCCTTTATATTTTTTTATTTATTACTATTCTCAAGTTCATTGATTTTGGCTCTCATCTTAATTATTTCCTTCCTTCTACTGGGTTTGGAATTGGTTTGTTCTTTTTCAAGAGCCTTGAGATGCATCATTAGGTTGTTTTTTTGGGAGCTTTCTGATCTTCTTATGTAGACACTCATAGCTGTGAACCTTCCTCTTAGAACTGCCTCCACAGTGTTCCAGAGGTCCTGGTGTGTTGTATTACCATTCTCATTCAAGTCTAAGAATTTTATAATTTCTCCTATTACCCATTCATCATTCAAATCCCTATTGTGCCATTTTCATGTATTTATATAGCTCCTGTAGGGTTTTGTGTTAATTTCTAATTTCATTCCAGGATGAAATAAGATGCAAGGAATTATATCATTTATTTTTTGTATTTGCTAAGAGTTGCTTTGTGACCTAAAATATGGTCTATTTTGGATAAGTCTACAGTTTCTGCCTGAGGGAAACCCTTTGCTGGAGTAGCCACTGGACTATGCCCAAGTCAGACTGGGCAGGACTGACCTGGCTGAGGGTAGCCTGTGCCCACCTCCACCTTCAATGACCTCACCTTCAGCAGGAGGCAGACACTCACCAGGGAGCAGTGGCAGGCCCTTTCCAAGGGCCTGTCGGTAACCCTCAAGCAGCTCTGAGATGGGTGTTGTTTCAGCCTTTTTTAAAGAGGAGAAGACACATCCAAAGAGGCTAATGACCATGTGAGGCAGCAAATCCAAGAAGGAGCCAAGAGGGCAGGACAGACCCAAACCCAGGATCCCAGACATCGGGCGAGGCTGTCACTAAAGCCAAGTGGTTTGTTGTACTGGATTGAGGTGAGGGTGCTGGGACAGGACCCAGCGCTCGCGTGGGTGCCCAGTGCAGGCCAAGCACTGTGCTGTTTTCTCTTGGAGCAGCTTCAAATAGCCTGCAGGAGGCTGGTGCTCTTAGCCCCATTTTACAAAGAGAAACTGAGACCAGAGATGGTAAATAATTTCCCCAAAATCCACTCGGCAAATAAAGGAGTTGGATTTGAAACCAAATTCCATCATTCACAGCTTTTTTTTTTTTAACCTTATTTTATTCATTTATTTTTTCAATGTGGTGCTGAAGATCGAACCCAGTGCCTCACATGTGTTGGGCAAGCGTTCTACCACTGAGCCACAACCCAGCCGCCATTCACCGCTTTTTTTGTTCCCCCAGTGTGCTGGGGGTTGAACGCAGGGCCTCACCCATGCTAGGCAGATGCTGTACCACTGAGCCACATTCCCAGCACTTATTTTTTGACAGGATCTTGCTAAGTTGTCTAGGCTGATCTCTTTCATTCATATATACATATATACATATATATATATATATATTTTTTTTTTTTTTTAAGAGAGAAAGAGAGAATTTTAATATTTATTTTTATTAGTTTTCGGGGACACAACATCTTTGTTTGTATGTGGTGCTGAGGATCGAACCCAGGCCGCACTCATGCCAGGCGAGTGTGCTACCGCTTGAGCCACATCCCCAGCCCCTTTTATATATTTTTTAAATATTTATGTTTTAGTTTTAGGTAGACACAATATCTTTATTTCATTTTTATGTGGTGCTGAGGATCAAACCCAATGTCTCATGTGTGCTAGGCAAACGCTTTACCACTGAGCCACCACCCCAGCCCTCAAGGCTGATCTCAAATTTGCCATCCTCCTGCCTCAGCTTCCTTACTTGCAAGTTATCGGGGAGGGGCTGCAGTTGGTTCCCCTTCTGATGGTTAGCATTTCATCTTGGAGCAGTCAGCCTTCCTTCAGGTCCTCTGACACAGAGCCCCCAGTGGCACTACTGTTCCTCTTCAAAGAATTCATTCTCATTCTGGAAGCTCCCATCTGCCTCAGTGCCAGGTCAGGAGGTCACCTACCAGAAGGCTTTCATGTCCCTTAAGGAGGAACTTGTCTCAGAGTTGCAGTGGGAGAGGCACAGGTTGGGCTAAAGTTCTAAGCTGACGATCAATGGACACCTCTTCCATGACAGCTCTAGCTGTCCCTGCAATCTTCTGATTGGGCCAGAGGTCAAATGATAAACCCCAGCTGTTCAAACACACCATTTTCTCTCAGTATTCTCAGGCCACTTTCTAAAGCATTCCAGAAAAATCATCTTGGAATGGAACTAAACTGCTGGCGTGACGCAGCCCCAAGGCCCCAGCCACCTAACACCGTCAGTAAACAAGACAGAGTGACGAGCCTGGTTCAAGGAGCGGCTTGACCTGCTCAAACCCCCTTGGCAAAGCAGGGCTTGACCGGGCCACAGAGATGGGCGTGGGAAAGGACAAGACCAGACCACGCCGAGCCTGGCACTTGAGTAGAATTCTCTAAAAAGTTTATTATGAAGCATGTGACAGACAAGAAGGCGTAAAAGGAATGTTACAACGAACATCCATGTACCTGTTGCCCAAGGTAAGAAGGAAATGTAACCCGAAGGCCCTGTCCCTGAAGGACTCTCCCATCTCCCACTACATTTGATCATTACCCTTAATTTGGTGTTCCTTGTGCTATTCTGGAGTCTCTTCTTTATTTTTAAGAAAAGAAAGAGGAAAAATTTACAAGGCTACAAGGAAAAACTCAATCCAAATGTAATAAAATCACTGCAAAGCTTTCTGCTAAATAGGTAACGGCTCAGTGTGGCCAAGGTGAGACTCAGAGAGGAAAGGAATAAATCCAGGTGGCTGCGACTGAGCAGGGTACAGGGAATTCCGCTGCAGAATATAAAGCTTCCAGTTTGATCAAACCCCATGAGCCCCTTCCCCATGTGCCAAGAGCTGCTGCCTCACCCACACGCAGGGCACAGCTGGCAACAGCTGCTTCAAGGAGTGGTTCACACTGCCACACATCTGGCCAGCTCCTGGGCGGTCTCAAGAGCAAGGCAGAGGGCACAGTGACTCTCAGAACTACTTTACAAATAAATGTCTGGCTTTTTTCAGGAGTTGCTTGAACACTGGGCTGAAAGTCCGAGCAGAGAACAGGGTAAGGGCCAGGTGAGGAGTGCTATGTGGCACCTGGAATGTCCTGGTGCACATAATCACATGAGCAGGACAGTTCCGTTAGGCATTGTATGAAGATGATGACACACTGCCACCATGGCCTGTCCAATTGGTGTGGATAAACTGTCCTGGTTTGTCCAGGAGTTCATAGGTATGAGCCCCAAAGTAATCCCGCTGAGCCTAGAAAAGAAATTAAGTTGTGAGGGTGATATGCAGGCATGGACCCTCAGGACCAGCCAGGTTCAAGTTGAACCTCCAATCCTTCTCCGCAGCTTACCTGGATGAGGTTGGCTGGCAGCATCTCGTGTCTGTATCCATCATAGAAGGAGAGGGCAGTGGTGAAACAGGGCATGGGAATGCCCACCTGGACCCCGGTGCTGACCACCCGCCGCCAGGAGTCCTGCACACAGAAAGCAAAGTCAAGGACAAAGGACATTCTGAGGGACAGATTCCACTCTAAGACAGACTTTCACAGGCAGATGAAACAGATGCCCCAGTGGTGCAACCCACTAACACGATTCACAGGCCACCGCTCTCAGTTAGTTAGGTACCTGGCAGTTCTCAACAGCCGACTTAAAGAAGTCATCTAGCAGCAAGTTCTGCAGCTCTGGGTTTCGATCAAAGGCTTCTTTAATCTTTCCCAAGAATACACTGAAATAATGGAGGGGGGAAAAAAAAAAAATCAATGGATCTTAACCCTAGCCGGCTGAATGCCTGGCAGGAGGCAGGGGAACAGACTGATGTCTGCCCTCAAGAGCCCAGAGTCACAATCCCCACCCCTCAGGGCTGGCTGAAAGGTCAGTAAAAAGTACAGAGCCCAAGCCTGGGGAGGCCAGGCCAGAGACACGGGGCAGGCACTCAGCAGCTCAGCACAGTTGCCCCTCAGTCTGCACAGGGCAGGGTTCTAGGACCCCACGGACACCAAAATCCACAGACTCTGAAGTCCTTATATGGCCTAATGTCTGCATGTGACCTTGCACATCCTCCCCAGCGATAACTCCCCTCTGGATGATGTACCACACCAAATACCTACTGCAGTGTCAATGCTGCTCGAACGGTTGCTATACCACACTGTTGGGGAACAGACCAGGAAAAAGGCCTGGGTGTGTTCAACACAGACACGGGTTTCTCTCCATGGCACTGGGCACTGGGCCAGGGCCTTGCACATGCTTAGTAGTTGGCACTAAGCTACATCCCAGCCCTAGACTCAATATATATGTATTTTTTTAACGTTTTCAATCTGTAACTGTTGAATCCCCAGGTGTGGAATCCGCTGGTACCAAGGGCTGGCTGCATGGGACAAAAGTAACCCACATGTGCCGGTGCTCGTGGCCCCAGGTGTGGGGAGGTCCCGGCCCTCCGGCAGCCCCAGGGGGCCACGCGCTCACCTCCTGATGATGCAGCCGCCTCGCCACATCAGGGCAATGCCACCATAGTTGAGGGTCCAGCCAAATTCAGTGGCTGCCTGTCTGAGCAACATGAAGCCTTGGGCATAGGAGATGATCTTGGATGCATACAGGGCCTGGAGGACACGGGGCCCTGTGAGCGCGCAAAGCAACCCCCGCACCGTACAGGAACAGGCTGGAGTCCAGGGCCAGGACGGGGCTGACCTCTGTGCCTCCTGCCAGCTGCCCTGCCCCACCACCTTCCAAGGGACCCTTGAAGCCTGTGGCCAGCGAATGCCCCACCTTTCGAATGTCCTCCAGGAATGACTTCTTATCACCCGCAAACTGGACCTTCTGGGGGCCCTTCAGCTTTCGGCTCGCTTGGGTTCTCTCGTCCTTCAGAGATGATAAGCACCGCGCAAAGACGGCTTCTCCTGCAGAGGCATGGGGGTGGGGGACATCAGCAAAGTTCACACCAACTGGAGGAAGGAGGGAGCGGGGGAGGGGGTGAAGGGTGAAGGGTGGCGGCCAGAAACCCTAGTTTTAAAAGAGCTCAGATTTAAGGGCTGGGGCTGGGGCTGGGGCTGAGTGGTAGAGTGTTTGCCTAGCATATGCGAGGCCCTGGTTCGATCCTCAGCACCACATAAAAAATAAATTAATAACAAAGATATATATATATATATATATATATACACTAAAAAAAAAAAAAAAGCTCAGATTTCAACCTTTGGCCACAAAATTCAACCTTGGTCAGAATAGATTTTTATAAAAACGTCTGAACAGTTCATTTGACATCCAAACCTCCCATCAGTCTCCCAACATGAATATAAATATTCAAAAAAAGACCAACTTGAGACTCGAAGGGAGTTTTGAGGAAGATGAAGGAGCAAAACAGCTATAATTCAGAATTACTCAATATTTACCCAATATTGGTCTTCCCTTAAAAGAAAAAAATTATTTCTTTCTAGTTGTTGTTTTTCTGGTACTGGCGATCAAACCCAGGGTGCCCCACTACTGATTTACATCCCCAGCCCTTTTTACTTTTTATCTTGAGAAAGCATCTCACTAAGTTGCTGAGGCTGGCCTGCCCTTGCCCAACCACTCTCCTTCCTTGCAGGCACACTCAGGATGACTTAGCATTTGTGGAAGGAAGCTTCGTAGGGACTGTGCAGTGGGAGTGTGGCAACTCTCCCGTTACTTAAGTCTGGCCAGATCAGACTCACTTCCCTGAGCTCACCACCCAGGGACCCCCCTCTTCCTTGCCTGCCTCTTGCCACCCAGTGCATGCCCAAGGTGAGGCAAACTCTTCAGGAGATGGAGAGAGAGGAGACGGGGAAGGGCTCCTGGAATCAGGAGCAGCAAACAGGAAAGTGTATGGCCTCGGGGAGACCTTCAGCCAGGAGCAACGACCCCCTCTCCATGGGCGTGGCCCCTGCTTTCATTCCTCTTTCCAGTCTCATCACAAGTACCTCTATTGCATTTTGTTTTGCAGTGCTGGGGATTGAACCCAGGTCCTAGATGTGCTGGGCAAGTGCTCCTCCACTGAGCTACCTCTCCAGCCCATTTTTAACTTTTTAAAAATATTTTAGTTGTTGGGCTGGGGATTTAGCTCAGTTGGTAGAGTGCTTGCCTTGCATGCATAAGGCTCAGAGTTCAATCCCCAGCACCACACCCACACACACACACACACACACACACACACACACAAAATATATATATATATGCAGTGCTGAGAATCGAACCCAGTGCCTCACACATGCTAGACAATCGCTCTAACACTGGGCTACAACGCAGCCCTTCCTTTTTTGACTTTTGAGACAGGGTCTTGCTAAATTGCCCAGGCTGGCCTTGAATTTACGATCCCTCTGGCCTCAGCCTCCCCAGCAGCTGGGCTTACTGGTGAAACCACCACACCTGGCTCTTGCTTTATTCTTAAGAACCAGCATTTAGTTTCCCTAATCCTCTGTCTTCTGCTTTTTGCTATTTCTGTCTTTTTGAGTTTGATGTTTAGCTTGGATTGCAACTTCCTTCTAGACGTCAAAGAGGAAGGAACTTAAGAAAAGGATATTCAAGGAATTCAAATATACAGACTATGCTCTACTTTTTTAATATCTGGGAGAAAACTCCTGCACAATATTCTGAGTACATAAACATGTTATTCTGTGAACTTCTCTACGAAAATTATAGTTACCTTCCCCACTACAGAGATCCTAGGTCACTGGCTACGACTAAATCACAAATGCTAAAATAAACCAAAAGTAAAATTGACCAGGAAGGACAGGAACTTCTGCATTTATCCCAAAGCCCACAAGGACAACAGGATCATGGGAGACTCGGAAGCAGGGTCAGCCTCTCACACTGTCAGTTTTCTCATGTGCAGAAAAATAAAAAAGCAGCCTGATGCCAGGCAACGTAGCACACACCTGTAATCCCAGCAACTCAGGAGGCTGAGGCAGGAGGATTCCAAGTACAAGGCCAGACCTTGTCTCAAAATTAAAAATCAAAACAAAACACTGGGAATACAGCCAAGTGGTCGGCATTCTGGGTTCAATTCAAAACTTAAAAAAAACCGAAAAAACAAAACTCTGAAAGCTGACTAGAGATCCGTCTAGATCAGTATTCCTGAAGGATGTCAAGACCCAACGTTGGGACCAAAGGGCTCAGGGGTAAAGCAGGACATTACCAATGAGGGTGACGGGAACGCCGTACTCCAGGGCTGAGATGGCGGTCCACTTCCCGGTGCCCTTCTGCCCCGCACTGTCCCTGATTTTTGGCAGCAGATGTTTGCCATCCGTATCTTGGAACTTGAGGATATTGGCAGTGATTTCAATCAGGAATGAGTCCAGCTCTGTCTTGTTCCATTCCTCAAATGCCTGGTGCAGAGCAGAGAGTGAGGGAGAGGCAGGCGGGTCCCCACTGACTCCTGCTGCCCACTGCCCCGTCCTGTGCTCACATGGCCAACACTGCGGCCAGCAGCTCTGGCAGGAGGCCTGTCAGCGTCCACTCCTGCCCACTGAGTCTTGTGCCTACATCCCTCGGCTGTGCGCGGTGTCAACCTGGGAAGCCCGATTTTCTCATCACAGAGCCGCTCCCTCCTCAGGGGCAAGCTCCTGGCTTCACTTGGATTTCCGAACATACGTCACTCCCAGAAAGCCTAAAGACCGCCAGACCCGAAACCCGCCTCTAGAGCTGGGTGGGGCTCAGTGGTGCCGCACTTGCCCAGCAATGGGTGGGGCCCTGGGTTCCACTCCCAGCAACTCAAAACATAAACAGATAAACAAATCCTACCTCTTTTTTTTTTTTTTTTAAATATTTATTTATTTATTTTTCGGTGGACACAACATCTTTGTTTGTATGTGGTGCTGAGGATCGAACCCGGGCCGCACGCATGCCAGGCGAGCGTGCTACCACTTGAGCCACATCCCCAGCCCCCAAATCCTACCTCTTACCCCAGTTTTCTTTCCTTTGTTAACACCTATCACTAGCAAATTTTATATAATTTCATTTAAAGTCTGTCTTCCCAGCTCATGAGGCTAAGGACTTTGTTTCCTTTACTATTGTACATTTATTTGTTTGTTTTTGCAGTACTAGGGGCAGAACTCATGGGCACTCCACTACTGAGTAACACCCCAAGCCTCCCACCCCTCATGTAAATCTTTCATTTTGACAGTGTCTTCCTAAGTTACTAAGGTGGCCTTGAATTTGAGATCCTCCTGCCTCTGTCTCCAGAGTAGCTGGGATTATAGGTGTGTGCCACTAGCTCGGCTATATTCAAAATTTAGAATAGTGCTCCACATGTAGTTAAACATTCATGTTTATTGAATAAATGCACTAAGTATGTAAACCAATTAAATATGAATACAAAAGGAAAAGCACCACTTCTATGGAAACTTAAATGTTTTGGGAAGAATGAAGGCAAGTGAGCAAAACAGTCTACAGTAAAGAGAAGAGAGGGTGAGGAGCTGGCCAGGGCTGGGGCCCAGACACAGCAGCCAGGAAGCCTGGGCTCTGTCCCTGCACTTCAGGAAAAGTCAGGAAAAAAAAAGGGCCTTGGCTCTATGATTGGTGGATCAACGTACTTTCCTATGTTTGTTCACCTCATGCTGCTGAAGGACTTAGAAGCAGCGCCTCTGCCTGCAGTTGACTGCAATGCAACCGAATCCATGAAACTGGCAGAGGCGGCGCAGAGCAGGGTGCCACCCACGCTAGGACCCTTTCCGCTCTTTGAATATATTCATAACAAAATGCCAGGGAACTGCTTCTGCTTCCACTTGGACCGACTTTTAAATTAACTCTCAAAAAGCAAATCCCAGCCAGAAGTGATGGCAACCCCTGTGATCCCAGCAGCTCTGGAGGCTGAGGCAGGAGGACCAGGAGTTCAAAGCCAGCCTCAGCAACAGCGAGGCGCTAATAGCAGCCCAGTGAGACCCTGCTCTAAATAAAATACAATAGGGCTGCGGTGTGGCTCATGGTCAGGTGTCCCTAAGTTTGATCCCTAGTTACCAAAAAAAAAAAAGCAAATGCCAGCTTGACGGGCAAAGGAAGCCAGTCCTCCCAGGGGGCCCAACTGCAGGGTCCAGGAGGGCAGCATGACGTGTGTGGGCTCACCAACAGGTCCTGGAACTTCTGCTTCGCCACAGCTATCCTAGTTTATGGTCCCATTACTGATTGCTTCCCTTAAATTAGCTGAGGCCACGCAGACCAGCAGACAGCCCGGAGACCAGGAAGGAGGAAGGGCTAATTGCGGGTGCCAGCGCCTCTCATTCAGGCAGTGATTACTCCCTGCATGCGGGGCAGTGCCCTGGACCTACCTGGGCCATCTCCTCATGCCCCATGCCCAGGACGTCCCTCATCAAGTGGTAGGCCTCACAGATCAGCTGCATGTCGCCATACTCTATCCCGTTGTGCACCATCTTCACGAAGTGTCCAGCTCCTTCCTCCCCGACCTGTGACGACAGAAAGCACCAAGAGACCTTCAGGGCACAAACAGTACACCCGAGAAGTCCTGACGGCAAAGCTCCCTCTCTATACAAACAAGAGCAAACGTGAAGCAAATAAGTATTTGACACCAAATCACACAGCAATGCAATGCCAGCTTCAGTTCATTCAGTCTAATGTCATTTAAGCTGATCCCTGACTTGTCCCATAAAGAAAGGCCTTCAGGGATCTTCCGGGTTCTCCAGCTCTAGTCCGTGTCTTCTGACTGCAGTTTAAAGCTACCTCCCAGCACCTGCCCACAGGTTAAAAGAAGTTGTCTTTTTCATGAACTTACACTTTTTAAAAAAAACATTTATTTTTTAGTTATAGGTGGACACAATATCTGTTAGAGTCTGTAAACAAGTCAAAATAACACCTGGCATTTTGCCAGGGGAATGTTAGAGTTCGTAAACAAGTCTGGATGGTGCCTGGCAAAATGCCAGAGGGAGTGGTTTGAGAAGTAACAAAAGCGAGCCATTAAGTGTGGAGATTCCTGATTGGTTGACTGATGTATCTAGTTTATGCTAATTAGATAAGCTGTGTGGAATGTATAAATACTGCTCCTGTCCTGCAAAAAACGGCTTCCACTCCTGCTGTATCAATCTACACAAGTTGCTCGTCACCAAACCCNTGCTGAGGATCGAACCCAGTGCCACACGCATGGTAGGCGAGCGCTCTACCTCTGAGCTCCAGCCCCAGCCCCAAATGTTTTTTTTTTTTTTTTGGCAACTGGAGGTTAAAATAAATTGGCTAGGGCTGGGGTTGTGGCTCAGCGGTAGAGCACTTGCCTAACATGTTCAAGGCCCTGGGTTCGATCCTCAGCACCACATAAAAATAAAATAAATAAAGGTATTGTGCCCAACTACGCTATGACCACATAGATAAATAAACAGGCTAATTAAACCACTTGCACTTTCTTCTGGACATAATTGTACTTTTTGTAATGACTGCTGAGGATAATGGCCTTGGTGCCACATTCTGGCCCAACCCTGGGACATCTAGAGTGTGCTCTCCTGGCTCCCATCCTGGATGTTGGAGTAAAATCAGAACACAGAATCTGAATTTACAATGGGAAACTTAACAAGGGATCTTAGTGGTGACAAGATCAATACATTCTGTCCCTACAGATACGCTACCTGGGAAGCCAAAATTTCTGAAATTGTCTTGTGGGCAAGTTAAAAGCACAAAGTAAGGAGTCCAATCCTGCCTGGCCCCAGGGCCTGCAGTCACACGCACCACCTGCACGACAGGGATGCACCTGCCTGGGGAGTGGGGTCTCTCCCTGTGGTCACATGGATCTACACCATGGCTGTTCACCGAGACCTCATCTGCCTGGGTTCCCACTAGCTGACCAGCCCCTTCTGATGGTGACACTGGCCACACGGCGCTGTGGCCAATCACATCTTGCTTCACCCTTCCTGTTACTTCAACAGTGAGCTGAGGGGCGCCTGCTTTAGTCTCTTAACGTTTTTTTCGGAGACCTGAGCCTACCCCTGGAAGCCATGAAGGTCAACCTGGCTTGATCCAGACAGTGCAGTCTGCTGTGTCCTGTGACTTATCTTAGGTGTATCCAAGCAGAAGTTGCTCTCGCCACACTGTGTCTGCGGTGTAGTCAAGGAACAAAAGTCCCTTCTAGCCCTTTAGAGGAGAAGACTGCTCAGCCCTTCACAGCCAAACTCTCCACCCTCGGCAAAGGCTGCACCCATGCTGTCCCCTGAGGAAACGGCTGCGTCACCATGCCCCAGGCCCTGGCAGGCCCGGGAGGGAGTGCGTCCCTCGAGCCTCACCTCAAATAAAACTACAATAATAACCGCAGCACATAAAACAGCTGATGCCGCTCGGCACCCTGCAAGGGCCAACAGACATGCAGGCATAAAGACACAGGCGTGCGCTCAGCATCAGCCAGGGCCTCGAGTCACACAGCTAACCACTGGGATGACAAGGTGCTCTGCACTCAGCTCTGACTCGACACTCAGACACGCTCGCATTGCCAGCTGGCTTCCAGGGTGGCCCGGAACTTGCCCAGTCACAGCAGGGTTCTCCAGTTCCCACTTTTGCAGCAATGCCTTGGAAGATGGTCTTGATGTGAGGCCTGCGGAGAGAATGGTGTGGTTCAGCTCACATGCGCGTGCGCGTACACAGACACCAGGAGAAATTTCCACGGCAGCATCAGAATGAGCAGGCCTCACGACAGCTCCTTAAGACCAGGCACAGCACGATCCTGCGCCGTCCATCTAAGTCCAGACAGACTGCGCAACATTTTAAGAGCCGCTCTTATTCGGAGAGCAAGCAGCTCCTCATGGTCCCTTCCAGAGCTCCACTAACTCCCTCCCTGCCCTACCCGCTGCTGACCAGGAAAGCCTCAGAGCTTCAGTAGGCTGGGGCGTAGCACCCGGGCAGAGTGGTCACCTCCAGCGTACAGGGGCCTGGCTGCCATCCCCAGCACCTCCAAAGAAAGTCCTCATCAGACACAAAATCCGACAGGGTTCACCCAGGACTGGGCTGCAACGGGCACACCTGAACCTCTGACCGCCACTGACAGTTACTGCGTCCTGCAGGGGAAGGAGCCACTTCTCTTTTTCTTCCCCTACTCCTCTGTCGCGCTGGGGATGGAACTCAGGACCTCATGCTTGCCAGGCATGCGCCCTGCCGCTGAGCTACCCCCCAGCCCTGAAAGGGCCATTTCTGTGGTACCAGAGCAGCCCGAGGACAGGAGCACTTCTGCACCCCAGAAGTCTCCAGGAGCCACCGGCAGGTACCCCAGGGTTGGGGTGTTTAAGATTCTGACAAGCAGGAGGGCTCTCCACCTCCACATTTTAACATGCTGAAGAGACTCCCAGACTCACGCATCAGAGATAACTTAAAGACAATCTTCTGAAATCAACCCTCCACGGCTCAGGGTTAGCTGTCAGTGGTCCTGCGCTTACCTGATACAGCTCCGGGGTACCTGGGAATCGGCTCACCCGGAGTCACACACACACACCCCGCCCCCCGCCACAGGGTCCCTCCTTCACTGTTGCTTTGAGCACTCATTTGGCTTCCTCTTTCCTGCGTCTGGGCAGCAGGGTTTGCCTCACCCACGCTGTGCATGGTCTGCTACTCGCGTCCCTCTGTCTGCATCTTCCTACCCACACTGCCACCTCTTAGATCTACGCATCCCAAGTCCACCCAGCAAAGCCCTCCCCTTCCTCTAGGTGGAGCAGAGTGAACAGCGTCAAGTTGGCTTTTCCCCCCAAGTAAAAGAATGTCTGCCTCCTCCCCAGGTCTCATCAGACTTTCCCATTACTCGCAATTACTGGAGTCACTTCCAGACCACACGAGCTGACAGTGGGCCTGACTCCCATGGTCAGTGCCCAAGACAAGCCTGTAGGACCCCCCAGCATCGTCTCGCAGGGAGTAAGCGAAGGAGGGCAAGGGTGGCGCATGCACAGGCACCACGTCAGAGGAATACAGGCACAGGAGGAAGAGGCCAGGCTCAGAGCTGCTCTGGGTGGTGCCGAGGGAACTCACCACGCCTCCTTGTTCCCTCCCGGCATGAGTGAGGGGCCGTACCGGGCCCCTTCCTCGCCACCACTCACTCCGCTCCCCACAAACAGGATTCCCTTGGCCTTGAGGTCTCGACATCGCCTCTGAAAGAGAGAAAAACAATTTCAAAAAATTAACTTCCTTCCAGTGAGTGAGATGAGGTACAAGGCAGGTCCAGACATCCCCTGCTGCCAGGAGTGACCCACAGATCTGCGAATAACTGATGTATCCGGAACCTTAATCGCCTCAGTGTGGCCATTAAAAACAAATAAATAGCTCGAGGAGTATTCTAGATATCTATCCTGTCTCCTTGGGGGAAAATAATAAAGCCACCCCCCCACACACTTTACTGGAAAAGGTCTCGCACAGTGAGACGCACTGAATTCAGAGTGGGTTTAGCTGATCACGGTGGCGCACCCCTGGAATCCCAGCCACTCGGGAGGCTGAGTCAGGGAGGACCCCAAGTTCACAGCCAGCCTGGGCAACCTAGGGAGACCTCTCAATGTTAAAAAAAAAGGGCTGGGCACCCAGGGGTGCACTGGGTACGATACCCAGTGCCAAAATAAACCCACAAACAAAACAGAGGAGGCTGACCACAAGCACGCCTTACCGCCATTCAGCGCCTCCGACCACGCAGGATGCCCAGGACGTCAGCTCAGAGGTTCTCAAACACATTACGCACTAACAGAAAGGGAGGGGACGGCAGACACAGCCTGCCGAATCTACGCAGTTGTCATTCCCAGCTGTAGGTGTGACTGAGAACCTTGTTCATCAGGTGTGTCTAAGCAGGAAAAGGCTGAGTACTAGCATACCAGCACCAAGCCCCAAACTATCAGGACCACAGGGCAGTTCACCATAGTGTCACATGAGCAATTCGGACACCTCTTTCTAGAGTGCTGTCAAGACGTGTAAGGAGCTGGCCTGAAGAACACTTACTATGGTATCCCGATATTCAGAATTTCCTCCATCAATGATGATGTCACCAGCATCTAGCAATGGTACCTGTAATCAGACATTAGCATTAGGGTGGACCAAAGACAGAAATAAAATGTACCTTGGCCACTTTAAACAAACAAGAATTTATCCCAAATAAACACTGCGAAAAAGCATACATTATTTAATTTTCAACAATCCTCTATGGCTACAGCTACACCTTGCTTAAAAGTGTAAGGCTGGGCAGGATGTGATGGCTCACACCTGTAATCCCAATAACTCAAGAGGCTGAGGTAGGAGGATCACAAGTTCGAGGCCAGCCTCAGCAACTTAGCAAGACCCTGTCTCAAAATGAAATAAAAAGGGTTGGTTGGGGATGTGGCTCAGTGGTAAACACTCTTGAGTTCAATCCGTGGAACCAAATAAATAAATGAAAGACTTTACAAAAAATAAAACTTACCTGGAAAATTTGTACCTCCATGGGTACCACCTATACAAACTCAAAGTCTAGGGGCAGGACTAGCTCTAAGAAATGAAAAGGCTTCCAGTATAACCTGTGCTGCACCAGAGGCAAGCTCAAGTCAATACTCCCCCAGTGGGTCAGTGTCGGGGTAAATGCAGCTCCCCAGCTGCTGCTGGCAGGAAGAATTCAACAACACCCCCAGAGAGCACCCAGCAGGCGAGCTTCATTAGTTCTTGCTCAGTCCCCCCTCCCACCTGTAATACCTTCCTATGTTGAAGACACAGCACACTGTGTCTGAAGCTAGACATGGGCAGCTTGGCCTCTCACTACACAAATGGCTCGGTATATCTTTTCTTTATCACAGAGTCCTTCCTTTCTAGGCCATTTATTTAAAAAATGATAGCACAGTGATTACAAATTCCTCTTCTTGTTGAAAACCCACTGTTAACACCACTTTCTCAAAAAGGAAGGCTTGAGGCCAGGCGTGGTGGCACACAACTGTAATCCCAGTTTTGGGAGACCAACCTTGCACTTGACTGAGTCACACTCCCCAGCTGGGTGCTGAGGTGCTCAGTCACAGAAATGTGGTAGAGCTTTCCCCACCCTTCTTGGGTTCGAGGGTCGGTGTCTTGTGCATGGGTGTGTCTTGCTACAGCCCCATGGGTGAAGCTACGCTCACCTGTTCCTTTGTAATCTAACCCCTTGCCCTGTTTAGGATAGAATCTTCCATGGAAGGGCCTTGTGTGTGTCCCCTCCTCTTACTGTGCCCTTGGGTGTGGCCTACCCAGGTGTCAGTCAACCTGCTGACAGTGACATCATGAAGATAGACTCAGCCCCTGAAAGCTGACCCCTCGCCTCATTTGAACAGCTTCTCCTCAATAAAAGGGGTCAGCGCGTGCTCTCGCTCTCTTTCTGCGGACCCTTAAGGTCAGAGGAGCCGTCACAGCGACCCCAAAGAAAACGGTATTGTGTCTCTTGTGGGGTTATTTTGCACAGCCCAGTCAGCCCAGTTTACCTGGAGTGACCCCTGAGCCTTTTAGTCGCCAGAACAGAAACCTGGCACCAGTGGCTCAGGAGGCTGAGGCAGGGGATCACAGTTTCAAAGCCAGTTTCAGCAACTACGCAAGGCCCTAAAAAACTTAGTGAGACCCTGTCCCAAAATAACAAATAAAAAGGGCCAAGGATGTAGCTCCATGGTTAAGTACCCCTGGGTTCAATCCTTGGTACCAAAAAAAACAGAAAAGACAAAACAAACAAACAAACAAAAAAACCCTTCCCCTTCCCTTTGTTGCTCGTCTCTGCCTTTCTTACAACTACATGTTGGGCAGTAGTGCCTTGTTTTTTTTCAGAGCTGTTACTGTAGCATTTTTGAGTATCTAAATAAATTAGTTGCCCTGGTTCCCAGCATTCATGAGTATTATTTTTTCTTTTAAAAGAGATATAACTGCTAGCAGAGCAAGCATGCCTGTAATTCCAGTGACTTGGGAGGCTGAGGCACGAGGATTGCAAGTCTGAGGCCACACTGGGCAACTCAGTAAGATCCTGTCTCAAAATAAGAAGGGCTGGGGATGTGGCTCAGTTTAATCGCCAGCACCCCTCAAAAAATACAAGTGCTAAAGCCAACAAATTGGTACAAAATAAGTACCCAGTTCCTAGGATTCCCTAAGGAAATCTCTTATGGTTCATACTAAATTATACAACTCGTTAAGAATTGTTGTATTATGCAATCAAACTGCAAGACCTCGGGGTTGGTGGTGGAGTATGTGCTTGTGCTTGGCAGGCAGGAGGCCTGGGTTCACCCCTGTGTGGGGTTGGGGAATGGACACTAGTAAGATCTCTTTGAATATCAAAGACAGAAAGACCATTAATAGACTGCTGTGGTTCAGTATCTTACAGTCACCAAATTCTTATTGAAATGTCTCCTAAGTGTCCTCTAGTTATTACCACCCTGACTACCCCAAGGATATACTAGTACTTAATTAGCACCAATCAAGTTAACCAACACAGAGAGCTGAACAGTTCATATCCAGAAATGGAAACTAAAGAAATCTCTGAAGTAAAACAGCTAGAGGACATAACAGCAACTGTGACAGAAGCAGCAGCTGAGAGCAACTGGCCTCACCAGTTTTTCAATGAAATCGTCCACGGCCTGGCCAGCCTTCACAAGCAGTATGACGCGCCGGGGCTTCTTCAGCTTGGACACCATCTCCTCCAAGGACCGCGCACCTACCACTTTGGTTCCCTTGGCCTCATTGGCCAAGAAATCATCAACTTTGGAGACTGTCCTATTAAAAGCGCAGACCTAAAGCAACAAAAGACGGGCTTAGTGACAGGACACACTGAGACCAGAGACCAAGTGACAATGCAAGTTCTATTCAGCCCTAGGTGGGGGAGGCCCCATCTGCCTTTGCCTTTCCCTCCCCCACCTGCAGGCTGATCCCAGTGGTTAACTCCCCTCGTTGGGACACAACAGCAGAGGACCGAGGCAAAGACCAACTGCCCACAGCACATCAGGCTGAACCTTCCCTACTGGTTCAGAATCAGAATTGAATCTAGGAAGATGGGGTTCAGTTTCTGTATTTGATTTTTTTTTTCCAGTGCTGGAGATTGAACCCAGGGCTTAACACACATAAGTCAAGTGCTCCACCACTGAGCTACACCCCTAACCCCTTTTGTCCCTGATAATCCTGGCAGCTAAGCCACTTGAGTATCTAGAAATAACATTTAGATCTCACTGGTTGCCCTCACCTGTAGTCCCAGCAATTCAGGAGGCTAAAGCAAGAGGATCATAAAGCCAGGAATCTGAGGCCAGCTTAGGCAACACAGTGAGAAGTTGTCTCAGAAAACATGAATAAATAAAATAAAATTCATTCTCCCCCGATCTCACTAGGGAATGAGGTTGGCTCTAGCTGTGCATAGTGGCACATATCTGTAACCCCAGCTACTGGGTAGGCTGAGAACTGCAAGTGAGCCATCTCAATTTTTTTTTTTTTTTAAAGGGATGGGGACGTAGCCCTGTGGTAGAGCGGCTTGTCCAGCTTGTGCAGAACCCTGGGTTTAATCCCCAGCACCAAAAAGGGCATCAGAGCTGTACACCCAGCAGGAGCTCTCCTCCCTTCCATTCATCTCTACTTAAGATAATGAACCTTACAGGAGTCCTCTTCCTCTAAAGCACACCCTTCCACACCCATAACTAAAGTGACAATTCTTCTTTTCAAAAATTCCATAAATGCTGATGGGGTATGTCTGTACTCCCAGTAACTCAGGAGGCTGAGACAAGGGGATCACATATTCGAGGCCAGCCTGGGCAACTTAAAAAGTTCCTGTCTCAAAATAAGAAATAAAGGGTTGGGGTTGTAGCTCAGTGATAGAGCGCTTGCCTAGCACCAGGTTTGATCCTCAGCACCACATACAAATAAACTAAAGGCGTTGTGTCCACCTACAACTAAAACTTTAAAAAAAGCAAGCCATGAGCCGCAAGCAAAAGCGATCTTGAATAAAGCACATTCGGATTCCGTAGGATCTGGGAACTGGGCTGACTGTGCTAATGCACAGGAGGATCCACAGGGAAGGCACTGTGTCCCCACCACTTACCACAAAGCCATGGTCATTCATGTTCAAAATTAAGTTCTGGCCCATGACGGCCAATCCAATCAGTGCAATATCAGCTCTGAAAAGCCAGAGAAAGAACAAAGAAAAATGTCAGTGCCACTTGATCACTTCGGCGGGATTGGTGGCCGACTTTCCCTCGTACCCCTCCCCATCTGCCCTTGTGAGGCCAGGCACCTTTCCCCGCGGGACCTCTTGAGCTGCAATGGGCGCTAGCGCCCGCGAAGCCTCGCTCCTGCCCAGACTCTGGCCATCACTTTCACTGCAGGCGCAGTGCACTGTCAGGTCTGGTCAGCAGGCGGTCGCGCAGCGGTCCCCGCGGGATGGGAGCCTCCATGCCTCCATCGCTCCCAGAAGGGACCCGCCCCAGGCCGCGTCCGGAGAGCGGCGTGGGGAGCTCCCCGGCCTTAGGTGCGGGTCGGGCCCCACGCGGCAGGCGCAGGCGACCCGCGAGGGAGAGGACCAAGCCGACC
>NW_026000102.1:1837986-1867059 GCF_001458135.2 Marmota marmota marmota
CGCGGCTCCCCGCTGGCGCACGTGGCCGGTGTCTGCAGCGCCGCGCGGAGGAGGAGCTCCAGCGACCACCGAGCACCTAGATGCCTTTTGCTCGAGTCCATCGCTGCTTCCTCCCATCACTGCCTCGCACTATGGGGCACTTACGTCGTGTCCCTCGACTGCCGGGCAGGGGCCAGGTCTATTCGTCCTGTCATGCGGCACGGGGAGTGGGGACAGGAAGTGTGGACCCTCTGCGATCCGGTGTGGAACCGGGCACCCGCTTTCTGCCGGTGAAGAAAATGAGGCGTAGAGAGCAGGCAGTAGACTTAGGGGTTGGAGTGTGATGGGGCCAGGACTGAGTCTTGCTGATCAAGACTTGGGTACCATCCAACCCCGTCCAGCGTGTGTGTGTGTGTGTGTGTGTGTGTGTGTGTGTGTGTTGATACCGGGTGTTGAACCCAGGGGCGCTTTAACTATTGAGCCACACCTCCAGTTCTTTTTAAATTATTTTTTTGAGACAGGGTCTCGCTAAATTGCTGGCTTTTGAACTTCTGATTCTGCTGCCTCAGCCTCCCTAGTCGGTGCAATCACAGGCATGTGCCACCCCATCCCGTTTTACAGAGGCCACAGGACCTAGGAAATGGA
Organism: Marmota marmota marmota; assembly: GCF_001458135.2. Classification (NCBI taxonomy): domain Eukaryota; kingdom Metazoa; phylum Chordata; class Mammalia; order Rodentia; family Sciuridae; genus Marmota; species Marmota marmota. The sequence goes on from NW_026000102.1 coordinate 1,838,611, forward strand.
CCCGATTAAATGCAGAGGCAGATACGGGAACGGCAAACCTTAAGCCAAAACATTAAAGACATTTGGAAAATGTCAACAGTATTGATCTTAGTGAATTTCTTGTTTTAAAGAAATTGGTTTTCTTGTGTGTGTGTGTGTGTGTGTGTGTGTGTGTGTGTTTAACTTAGGGCTGCTTTATCACCGAGCTACACCCTAGCCCCTTTTATTTTTGAAACAAGTTCTTACTAAATTGCCCAGGCTGGCCTCCAACTCCCCATCCGCCTGCCTCAGCCTCCAGAGTTGCTGGGATGATAGGTGAGCATCTCCATGATCAGTGCCAGGAAACTGTTTTTCAAAAGTTTCTGAGTTTCAGTTTTAAAAACCGTATATTCTGATATAACTTACTAAACAAAAACTCTTTGGGTCTTCAATAAGTTTTAAGAGTGTGAAGTGGTACTAAGACCAAGAAGTTTGAGAACCACTGTCTAGCTCAACTTATATCTGAGAGATGACTCGCTGAGTCCCAGGGTGACAGAACTACTGGAGAACAGCCTCTTGGAGACAGCTTGCTCTCCCAGGTTCCCTTCATTCACATCTGGGATTCAGACACAGATGCATGTGGTAGGGCAGTAAGTTATCACAGATGTCAGATCAGATGCTGGACTTTAGTTCTTGGAGACTGCCTGATAAAGAGGGGAAAGAATGGGTTTGGGTGTCACGCTGATAGCTCATTCTGGTTCCATTCATTTCATATATATATATATATATTTAGTTGTTGATAGACCTTTATTTTATTTATTTATATGTGTGCAGAGAACCAAACCTAGTGCCTCACACATGCCAGGTAAGTGTGCTACCGCTGAGCCACAGCCCCAGCCCTCCATTCATTTCTAGCTGTGTGATTTGGGAAAGTTTTTGAAAGTTTGTTTTGTTGGTGCTGGGGATTGACCCAGGGTACTGGGTATGCACACACTGTACCACTGAGCTTCATCCCCAGGGGCAAATTATTGAGTCCTTCCGTAAGAGAATTGATACAACCTCACCTGGTAGCTGGAAGTTTAAATTAAGCAAATGGGACCTTGTGCCTGACATTTGGTACTTGTATATTAGCTTCTATTGTTGAGGCCCAGAGCACCAACCCCCCAAATCCGGCACCTTGGTGTGCTGAATACTTTGGACTGAAGAAACCGAAAAGGCCTGATCAAGGTCTTTCTGATCTCAGGTCTTCCTGTCTCACCTCTCTTACTCCTTTGGAGGGAATTCTGCAAACCAGAATTCCTCTTCCCTAAAGTGGGTCATAGAGACTAGAACCCCACTTCCCTAAAGCCAGCCATAAAATCCTAGAAATATTACTCAAATCTACTTTTTTTTTTTTTTGGTGTTTTGGGAATTGAACTCACACATGCTAGGTAAGCACTCTACCACTCAAGTACCCCCCAAGCCTGGTTCTTCTACCTTTTGGGGCAGGAACTGACCATAAAGGAATTCCACAGCCTACCTTGTCTGATAGCCCCTCATTCCAGAGGGGCCCTGACCCATACCCTGGGGAAAGAAGGAGTGCTGTGCAGAAAAGCCTAGAAAGAAGCTGGGCAGGGCTTGCTGAGTCCCCCCTCTCAGTCTGTCACCGCTAGGTTAGACTCTCTGTGCAACCACTTTTCTTCATGGCTGTCCATTCCTCACTGGACCTAAGCATAAAAATAACCAGTTTTCCAGGGTCTTTGGGATCTTCATTTCTGAAGGCTCCTGTGTTGTGTAAAACTTGGCTTAAATAAATCTGTTATGCTTTTGTCTTGTGAACCAATGATTCGTTACAGGAGGTATTCGCTGTGACCCTCATGGTGGGTGAGGAGAGGGACCATCCTTTCTTATCCCCATTCTCTTTTTAAAGGATAGTACTCAGAATGAAGGGACATACGCTGGGTATGGTGGTATATGCCATCAATCCCAGGGACTCCGGAGGCTGAGGCAGGAGGATGACAAGTTTGAGGCCAGCTTCAGCAACTTAGTGAGACCCTATCTCAGACTAAAAATAAATAAATAAAAAGTGATGGGGATTTAGCTCAGTGAGGGAGTGCTCCTGGGCACTCCCTGGTACCACACACGCAAAAAAAAAAAAAAAAAAGGGGAGACACAAATTACATTGGGAAGAAAATTCTCCCAGCTTCCTTTGAAACCTTCCAGAGAAAGAGGTAAAAGCATGGCTCTGCAGAAGGCTCCTAAGTGGTTCCCAGAGCTTGTGCTGAGCTGGAGACACATGGCTCCATCATCTGTTTTCTACTGGAAAAAACAACATTCCCATTTGACATGGCAGAGCCAGGCACACCTCACCCCCCATCACTGCCTCTCCCCTCACTCACTGCCGCTTCTGCGTTCCCTTGGGAGTGGGGTGTCCAGCATGTCCTGTTACAAATATCCATGTTTTTTAGTTTGTTTGCTTTCAGATGGGATCTGGCAGTGTTGCCCAGGCTGGCCTGGAACCCCTGGGCTCCACAGATTGCCTCCACCTCCTGAGTCACTGGGACTACAAGCATGCACCACCACTCAGGTATTGCTTTGTTTTCTAGAGCATTCCAGTACAATGACTGGGACCACGGGCCTCAGTCTGGGCTTACGTCCCGGGGTGAGACGCAGCCAAGGTGGAGGAGCAGCCCTGTCTTTGCTCGAGCCCCACATGGTGGTCTTCGGGTGACTGACCACTCTGCAAGACCAGCTGTGCAGCGCCTCTTCACCAGACACATCAGTGAGGCAAGGACTCGCCTGCCTCCCCCTCTCCCTGCAGTCCACTAGGTTCAGAGACTGCTTTCTGGCTCCAGAACTGGGCCTGGGGTTCTGACACACGATTTTACTTGTGTCACCTCTCTGGCTCCTTCCAGCTTGCCGTTTCAGCTCACAGGAGGTGTCCCCTCTTCCTGGCTGGCGTCCTTAGCATGGTGCTGGTCACTGCTGGCTTCTGCCCTCATTCCCATTAGACCATGCAGTGTGAGAGGCCAGTGGCGTGTCTGCATGTTCAGTGTGTTTCTCTCATCCTCCATATACCTTGTGCACGGCAGGCAGCACTACGTGTTGCTGGTGAATGGCTGGTTTACATTGGCTTTTTAAAAGGGGAATTACTGGAACTGGGGCTGGAGCTCAGGGATAGAGTGCTTGTTTAGCCCCTGCAGAGGCCCTGGAGTCAATCCTCAGCACATTAAAAAAAAAAAAAAAGGGACAGGAAGGGGCACTAACTGTTCAATTCCATTTGGTGAAAGTGGTCTTAGTTGTACCTCCGTCTCCTTGTGTACCTATGAATAACAATTTCTTGCATTCTAAAAACTGTTCTGCTTGGATGATAAATTATATTGGTGTCCTACTTTGACACCATATGTCCTGGGGTTGGGGACTTGGTGGAGAGTGCTTGCTTAGCACACGCAAAGCCCTGAGTTTAGTCCTTGACCCTGGGAAAAGAAAAACAAATAAAAACCCACCCTATGTCCCAACGTCAGATTTCTTTTTAGAAAATATATTTATGGAGGTGTCAACTAATTGCTATATGATCCGTATGCTGTAAGTATAGGCTGGAGTCGGCTTTCTGTGGCCGTGTAGGCCTCACCATAATCCAGCTTCAGTGCACTCCCGCTGCCCAGGTTTCCTCACCTGTTAGCTCCCTCCCCAGTCCCAGGCAACCTCTGATCTACTTTGTTGTATAGTCGAATCTTCCCCTGCCTTTCTGACAGGTAAGCCCCTGGAGACAGCAATGTTTGCAGAGGGACTAAGATGATCTCAACAGGTAGGTCCTACCAGGTTTCCTTACTCTATTAGGACTTTGTCCAGTCACTTTTTTTTTTTTTTGTTTTTTTGGTACCAGGGATTGAAGCCAGCAGCACTTAACCACTGAGCCACATCCCTGGCCCTTTTTTATATTTTATTTAGATGCTAAGTTGCTTAGGGCCTCACTTAGTTGCTGAGGCTGGCTTTGAACTGGTGATCTTCCTGCCTCAGCTTCCCAAGCTGCTGGGATTTCAAGGTGCACCTGTCTGATCACATTTTGACATGGCTGTACATGCTTCAGACACACAAAAGGACACACAACCGAGAGAGAGGGCAAGGAACTATACCTTGCCCAATGCATCTCTTCATCCATATTCTTTGAAATTTCCTTGAGAATGGGCCAGAAGACATATCTATGAGTTCTGTTAACTGCTTGAGTGGATTAGTCCAACCTGGGGACAAGGCTGTGGGAACACTGATTTGTAGCTGGATGGTCAGAAACACAGGGGCTTGCAGTTGACATCTGAAGTGGGGGCAAGTCTTGAGGACTAAGCCCTCAACCTGTGAGCTCACAGGTTCACTGCATTAGGGGACACCCGAGAGCGAGCACTGGAGTTGCTTGCTGGGTACAGGGGGAAACCCCTGCATCTGGGGTTGGGGCGACTTGTGTGGTGACGGCGTGGAAGCAGCTGTGGCATTTGCTCTTCTAGAGGTTTGTGGCGCACAGCGTGCCTCATTGTTCCTCATGGCCAAGTGCTTACCTGCTGATAGACATCTGGATTGTTTCTAAATGAGCATCAAAGAAAAATATGATTGTTTTAAACTCAAATTGCTGTCCACATGTATGGTTTCATTTCCCCTGGATAGATAGGAGTGCAGTTGCTGGGTTGTAAGTATGATTTATTTTATGGGACTTAGATAGAACCTAGGGTCATGTACATGCCAGGCAAGTGCACTACCACTGAGCCGCATCCCCAGTCTATATATCGTTGTTGATAGACCTTTGTTTATTTTTATGTATTTATATTTATATATATTTTTATTATTTATTAATCGAACCCAGTGCCTCACACATGCCAGGCAAGTGCGTTACCGTTGAGCCACAGCCACAGCCTGTGACTTTTCTTTTTTAAAAAATTTCTTTGAGCTGGGCGCAGTGGCACATGCCTATAATCCCAGCAGTTTGGGAGGTGAGACAGGAGGATCACGAGTTCAAAGCCAGCCTCAGCAACAGTGAAGCACTAAGCAACTTAGTGAGATCCTGTTCTAAATAAACTACAAAATAGGGCTGGGGATGTGGCTCAGTGGTTGAGTGCCCCTGAGTTCAACTCCCAGTACCAAAAAAATATAAATAAAATAAATTCTTAGAGATGGGGGTCTTGCTATTTTATCTAGGCTGGGCTCAAACTGTCCTCCCTCCTCAGCCTCCCGAGTGCTGGGACTGCAGCTAAGCACTGCCATGCCCAGCTGCTACAATTACTGATATGGCTGAATATGTGGGTGCTTTTTGCTATTTGTTTTCTATAGATCTTCCCTTTGTTCCTTTGTACTGCTCCCTCTCCCCCAGCCACACACTGGGGATTGAACCAGGGGTGCTTCGCCACTGAGCTACATCCCAGGGTGTCGGTAGATTGCTGTGGCTGGCCTGGAATTTGCCATCCTCTTGCCCTAGCCTCTTGAGTAGCTGGGATTATAGGCGTGTGTCTCCTGAGGCCTGGACTTTTGTTACATTTTGTGCCTGTGTGTGCTATTTGAATCCCATGGTTGGTATTTCTTTTTTCCTCTTTTGTTTCCTCTCTTTTCTTTGTGGTTGTGTAGGGATTGCAGTTTGTATCTTTCATTTATTATACCATATTCCAGTTTAACTGACAATTCTGGTAAACTGTAACTTTTTACTCCAGTACTGGGGATTGAACCCAGGGGTGCTATTACTGAGCTACATCCCCAGCCCTATTGGAGACAGGATTTTGCTAATTTACACAGACTGGCCTCTAACTTGTGATCCTCCTGTCTCAGCCTTCCTTGTTGCTGGGATTACAAGTGTGGCCATCATGCCTAGGCTACTTTTCTTTTGAGCTTGACTTTCAGAGAGCTGCCTGTGTCTCCATCACTCAGAGCCATAGATTTGGGAAGAGGTTATGCTCAGACCTTGACCACTGTGGTTGGGCTGGGAAGTGCATTCTCAGCTTCCCTTTCCCTTCCCATTCTTCAGTCTCCCTGGGCCTTGGAGTCCCACCAGGCACATGCCATGTATAGACAGCTTCCCAGTCAGCCGGGGCTCATCTAGTCCTTGAATTCGGCACTCACCTTTCCTGCCTTGCCCTGCTGTTTCTAGCTCCTCTGCTGCTTGCCTTGGAAGCCTCAGGCTAGCAAACTCAGGGCTTTTCCACTCCTTTCTCACCAAGCTTCCCAATTTAGACTGATGAAGCCCAGGTCCCTGCCTTCCCATCTGCCCAAACCTTTCACACACCAACCTTGAGCTAGTGAGACTGTCCCCCTGAGGTGGTGCAGCAAGTGGAGCTGTCCCAGGCAGGAGTCTGCAGCTCTTGCCTGGGGCTCCACCAAGTGTAGTCCACTGCACCCCCACCCCTTGCCTAGCATCTGCAAGGCCTGGGGTTCAATGGATCCCCAGCACAACCAAAAAAAAAGAAAAGAATTTTTTTTTCAATTTTATGCTTTTTAAATTTTCAATTTTTTGTAGTTCACCCCCCCGCCCCCCGCATTCCTTTACACTGCCACAGCCAGCGCCTCCATGGCACTGTCCCTCTTTGTCTGTGGCTAAGGCCTTCTGGAGTCCATAGGCTGTGCCTAAAGGTACAAAGCTCCTGGGAGTAGGTTTGGTGCTGGGTGCCACCACTACTGGCATTTCTGCCCCCCCAGACCAGGCTTAGCATCTCACCTCATGGCAGAGACCAGGATCAGAAAAGGCAAGGAAAAGCTTCTAGAAGACAAGAAGCTGGAGCTTTATGGGCTTGTAACAGCCTGCCTGACTGCAGAGACCCTGCTGCTTGCCAGGTATGGGCATGTCAAAATGACCCATGTGACAAAGAAACAGCTCAAGGAAGTTGACTATCCCAGCCAGTCAGCAGCAGAACTGAACTTTAACCCAAGTCTTCAGGGACCAAATCCAGCCCTCTTTCCTAATAGGGCGAGCAGGACTCAATTGTGCATGCTCACGACTGACTTCCAGCAAAACTGGGCATACCTGTGGACTGACCATGTTTAGTTGACTCTAAATGGAAATCTGGATTGAGCTCTGAGTGACTAGTTTCTGGAGAACCCACAGTGGCTCCCTCAAGAGGCCCTTGATGAAGGGCACAGCTTTCAACTGTACTGCAACTACTTCCTCTTTCCTGGGCTCAGTTACAAGGAAAGCTTGCTATCAGACTTTGCTGAGGAAACAAATTGATTGCTCTAGTCTGAGATTTGGCAAGGCAGGAATTATGCTGAGTCAATGTGACTAAACATCTGAACTTCCTCAGTCACCTCTGGGTAGGCACCGACTGCTCCAGCAAACAAGTAGAAATCTAATCATAAAGCCATTAGGGGTTTCTTTCTTTACTGTCACACACTGCGTGGACTTACCGTTTCTATGTTAAGCAACAGAAATAAACAAAAAACCAAAACTGCTTTCCCAGAGTATTGAAAACTATGGCCAAGTAGCTTAGGAGAGAGGGGCTGGGACCTGAGTGAGTGTCCCTCAGAGACACACATAATGCTGGAGCCAGAATTCACCCTGACCTGCTGTTTTTAGAAAATCCACAGATACTCGACATGTCATGCTTAAGAAAATCAACCCATGTTCACTTAAAAAATGTTCTGGCTTGCTGACTCCCAGATCCCAGATCAAAGCAAGGGCATGAATTCTACAAAAACAGCCTTCTAGGCACACCTCCCAGGGAGGAACCCTTTGACTTACAGAAGAGGGTGTGTGAGCACTCGTGGGTTGTCCAGACGTGAAAATCCCAGCCCTGCTGCAATTCCTATTACTGAACTGAAATGGCTGGATGCATGCAAGAAGGCACAATGCTCAAAAAATTCCTGAGACACGAATCCAAAAGCCAGAGGAGCAAGCACGCAAGGTACTCAGAAGAGCTACCCGGCTGTGTAGGGATGAGGAGGCCTGAAGGGAGACTGGAACCCTCCCCATGCGAACAAAAGTGGAATGACAAGAAGTCAGACCAACAAGTAATGTAGCAACATGAGCCCTGTTCCACTGACCTCCTGACTCTCGGTGCAGTCAGCTTTGCCAGCGACGTGCTGTCCTGGTTGAGGTCTATCTGTAAGGTACAATCAGCTTCCTGAGAACAAATTCAGGGATGATGATCCAGTTCAAACTGAACGTCCAGCAGGGTTCAAGGGAGACACGGCCCAATGTACTCTATTCTCTAGAGCTGACCTAACTTTCAAGACTATGAAGGCACCCAGTCAAGTGGGTCCCTCCATCCTGGTCTCCTCCCCAAAGCCAGTTTTCCTTCCCAGTCATTTCACTACAATTAGCACACAAACAGGCTGTGGCCCCATGTCCCCTTCCAGAAGGTTAACCCTTTTCTTCTCCCGTTTTAGTAAGTATCTCTGAAAGAATTGCCTGTTCTCCCTTGGAACTTGCAGCTGGAGTTTTTCTCCCAACAATACTCTGCTCACAGGTGACCTTGCTCTGGCAGAGGCACTTATTGTCCTCCCCTCACCCCCAGGATTGGGAAACAAATCCAGGGGCACTTTACCACTGAGCTACACCCACAGCTTTTTTGTTTGTTTGTTTTATTTTGAAATAGGATCTTACCAAGTTGCTGAAGCTGGCCTTAAACTCACAGTGCTCCCTGGCAGAGGCACTCCTGAGGCTCCATTCTAGACCCTTCTCTAAGTTTGGAATGAGACCTCAGACCTGGGTGGGCCAGTTGCCTTCTCCTCCTCAGGACCTCTGCTGCCTTCAGGGATTACACTGGACTGACCTCACCTGGAAGATCATGAAACAGGCCGTCCCAGGCCCTACCAAGACCACCTCAATCGGAATCTGCATTTTGGAATGGTGATCCCAGGTGATTCTGGTGCTTACTAAAGTTCCAGAGGTGCTACTCCAAATCCTTGAAAACTGAGTTTCAGTATCAGAAAACCCATTTTCCCTCAGACATAAGTTGCATCCTCTAATAGCAGTTTTATCACTAATAAAGGTGATATTTTGGTCTCCAATTGGCCTTATCTCACTTGGTTCTGAAACTGGGAAATAGTGATATGATTGGCTCCCCCAAACTTCCTCCACCTTCCTGTTGCTGAAACCTATGGTTCGCTGCTTCAGTTTATCGGCTGCACTGGACACAGTGATGGCATCCTGCATCTTCCAACACTTAGTGGCCACCTGTGGGAGACCAACCTTGCACTTGACTGAGTCACATTCCCCAGCTGGGTGCTGAGGCGCTCAGTCATAGAAATGTGGCAGAGCTTTCCCCACCCTTCTTGGGTTCGAGGGTCGGTGTCTTGTGCATGGGTGTGTCTTGCTACAGCCCCGTGAGTGGAGCTACGCTCACCTGTTCCTTTGTAATATAACCCCTTGCCCTGTTTAGGATAGAATCTTCCATGGAAGGGCCTTGTGTGTGTCCCCTTCTCTTACTGTGCCCTTGGGTGTGGCCTACCCAGGTGTCAGTCAACCTGCTGACAGTGGACATCATGAAGATAGACTCAGCCCCTGAAACCTGACCCCCTGCCTCATTTGAACAGCTTCTCCTCAATAAAAGGGGTCAGCGCGTGCTCTCGCTCTCTCTTCCTATGGACCTTTAAGGTCAGAGGAGCTGTCACAGCAAAAAAGGTATTTGTGTCTCTTGTGTGGTTATTTTGCACAGCCCAATTAGCCCAGTTCAACTGGAGTGACCCCTGAACCTTTTAGTCACGAGAACAGAAACCCGGCAGCTACCTGTCACTCTTTATGGCCACGCCTCTTCCTCTTCGCTGGACCAGTCTTCTCTCCCTGACTTCTACATGCTGGAGTGCTCTGGACTCTCCCCATGTTTCCAGCCTCTACCTTCCTTCGTCAAAGACCCTCTTTGAATACAACCAGTTTACCCAACTGTCCCGCAGAGTACACATTCAGGTGGAAGTGCTGGCATCTCAAAACAAACACGACCAACCCGACAGCTGTTCTTCTACCATTTTCTTCATCTTGGGAAATTGCTATGCTGTTCTTTTTGCCCAGGCACGCATCTTGTGATCTACTTTCCTCCTTTCTTTCTGACTCCACAAAAAGGCTCTGAGTAAATGTTGGTTCCGACTTGACAATGCTGGTGTCTCCGGACCCGTCCTGCTCTGACCTTGGTCTAGGCCACCATCATCTCCCCTGGAATACTCCTAGTTTGTTCCTTTCCTACTTTTGTCCCTCAACCCCCAGCAAGCTATCTTCCACTCGGCAGTCAGAATGGTCTTTTAAAAACACAAATAATAGGACCTGCCTCCTCATCTCAGAAACCTTCACTTGCTTCCCATTTCACTCTAATGAAGACCCAAGTCCATCCTAAGCCCTGACCCCTGGGACGTCCCCATCACTCCCCTAGTACTCATTCCACACCAGCAGTCTTGCTACTTCTGGAACCTACTTAGGACACTGTTAACCCTGGGGCTTAATTTTTCTGCTTGAGACCTCCTTGCCCAGGGATCTGGCGATTCAGGATTCTGCTTATACGCCATCTCCCAGGAGAGCCTTTCCTTTCTGCATGGTGTAAGCAGAGGCCTCCTCCCCATCCCTCTCATTTTCCACTTGGCTTTACTGTCCACTGTGACCCTTACTGCTTGACATTGTGAATGTTTTGCAGATACTGTCCCCCACTGGAACAGAGGCCACAGGTGCTTGCTCCGTGTGCTGCAGAATCACTGGCCGCCACACTGTATCAGCACAGGATCCCCATTCTCAAGTGCTGCTCATAGGAGAGCTTGTTAAAGTAAACTGACATGTTGATATTTTTTCAAATCCTCTTCCCAGCAAAGAAAAAACAAACAAAAACCAACACTCAACATAACACTAGTACATCATTGGTAGTTATATACAAAGAAAGGCTTCAGTTGGGCAGTGGCACACAACTGTAATCCCAGCAATGTGGGAGGCCGAGGCAGGAGAATTGCAAGTTTAAGGTCAACTCAGCAAGACCCTGTCCTAATAAAAAACAAATAGAAAAAGACTGGGTATGTAGCTGGGTGGTATAGCATTAGCCTAGCATGCTGGAGACCCTGTGTTTGCTCCCCAGTACCACAGACAAAAAAAGAAAGGTGTTGCAGGAGAGAAACACCAAATCTCTTAGCAAAAATAACTAATATATTTAAGAGGAAAATACTTTTAAACACCACCACCACATTAGCTTTACTGGTTATATAAGAAGCACTACTTTTTTTTTTTCTTTTCTTTTTTAGTTATAGGTGGACACAATATCTTTATTTTATTTTCATGTGGTGCTAAGGATCGAACCCAGTGCCTCTCGCACGCTAGGTGAGCGCTTTACCTCTGAGCCACAACCCCAGCCCAAGAAGCACTACTTTGAGTATCAGCAAGGAACCTGTAGGTCATAGCACCGTGATTTTTGTTTAATCTTTGCAAGTCAAGAGAAGAAATCTGTGTAATTACTTCTAAAGGATGTGAGAATAAATGCACATTGAGAGCCTTCTGATGCACTGGCTGTACCTTTATTATTTTTACCTTGTTCACTAATAGTTCTGTGATGTAGGTTACCATACACAGTTAGATACTATGTCTGCATTGCACACCTAAGGCTATACAGCAAAAGAATCAGAATTAGTACAAATACAAGAACTATATTTACATTCTGTATACTCAAGCTCCAAACATCAGATAGTATTTACAAAATAAAACATGAAAATGAAAATCCAAAATTAATAATGTACATTGTTGCTAATGTGCTCAACTCCTTCACTGGGGAGAGATCAGTTTGCAAAAGTCTTGGTTCAAAAAGGCCACTTATGCTTCATGGGTTTTGTTATAGCGTGTGAAGATGGTGACAAGAGACTTCAATCTCAACAGACAAGTACTTTAGAGCCACAGTGTCTTAAGACAATGCCTTAAACACAAGAAGGCTGGTGGATTCCTCAGGTGAACTGATGCCAGAATACACAGCATGAAAAGAAATGAACTGGAAGACACGGAAAAGCAGCACACAGCAGCCAGGGATCGGCAGGAGGCTAACCTCCGCTTGCACTTCCCACCTAAGCAGCCTTCTGGCTGTGAGTTGTTTGTTTTGTGGTGCTGGGGATGAAACCCAGGGCCTCAGGCATGACAGGCAGGCACTCTGCCACTGAGCCCCAGCCCAGCCTCTGGCTGTGCTTTTAACTTTTATCAATCTGATTTCTTCTTTTAAATGATCGGGGGCTTTCATAAGATTTTATAGGGCTCAAATACTAACTTCATAAATGGCCTTTTGAACAACAGCAGCAAATAATCTCTCAGCAAATGATCTCTGAGCTGCTCCACAGGGTCACGGTCTGGTCTGCAAAGCTGATGGGTCACGGGCCGTGGCAGACGGCTGCAGTGCACACATGCAGAGTCCTATTCAAACACATCCAGCAATCTCCTGAGAGCAGCAGCAGAATTATTCTTTTCTTCTTCAAGAGCAAGTTAATAATCACATTTTGAAAAGGAAACCCAAAGGAAATGCACAGGACCCAAGTCAAACAACCCCTGACACTGTCCAGGAGATCCCAAGCAGAGCCCAGCACCAGAGCAGGAGACATAGGAAGAGTTCCCACAGGTGCTGCACCCAAGAGAATCCTTCTCTTCCAGTCCAATGTGCAATTCATTATAGCTGTATAAATATACAAATACCTTACAAAATTAAATATCCCTGTAAATTAGATAAGAAGCAGCAGGCAATAAAGTCTTTGCTTTGGGATTTGTGCCAGGAGAAGTCACCTCAATTTTAGATCCCCAAAGACCTTTCAAAATGATCTAATTCACTCCTTCATCTAAAAAGCTGAAAAATCCATCCATCTCTAATGTGAGTAGCTATCTAAATTCTATATAGCTGGGTGGAGCAAGTAAAATAATAGTGGTTTCTTAGCTGTGAAAACTTCCTTCCTCACATCAACAATTTCTCCTTTTTAACCATGTGTTGGGTTCCAGGTGCCCACCCAGCCACCAGCAGCAGCCTGGCCTGTGCTCCTGACTGTGTGCAGGGGCTGGCTGGCCCCCCACAGTCCTGGCCTGAGAGCTGACTGACTCCCAGGGTGGCACACAGAAACAGGGACAGTCTGAGCACTGGTTTGGGGCTGGTTGTGAGGCCATCTTTCACTTTGGTAGGAGAAAGGAGGATGGGGAAGGGAGAGAAGTTTTAACTGTCACACGTTTTTCTGTGGCTGAGTTTTCTTTCTTGCCTTTTTGTTTATTTGAATGAATACTTTAAGTAAGAAAAAATAAATAAGCCACCTGAAAACGTAGTTACCTGATGGGTCAGATCTCTTCAAGTTTCCTGCCACCACAGCTACAGCTGGAGCTCCATAAACAGTCTACTCTAAACCCTCTCCCTAAGCTTCAAAGCAGAGACAGCCCTGTTTGGAATGGGAAACATGCATCTTGGAACTGTTCAACTGATCTGAATATAGGCCCCAAGAAAAGGAGTGGAACCCAAGGCTGTGTGTACCCATCAGCCATGGCAGAGGCTCCTGGGATGGGGGAAAGCATGCCTGACCAAGACCTCTTGCAGGACAGACCACTCTCCTACCTCTGATTTTCCAATGAGGCCTTCGTATTTGGGCGTGTGGTGAATACAGTCCAATTTGGCTCATTCTAATGTCTGACCCTCCAAAGCAAAGACTTTTCCAAGCCAGTTTTGAGTTAGACCAAAAAAAAAAAAAAAAATCATTTGTTTCAGTGTATCCCAATTTCACTCTTTCTACCTCCCCCTGCCTCAGACACGATCCTTCTGTCCAATTCAACAGCAGCAACACTGCTGATTTAATTTTACAAGTGACCTTCAAATTTCATCTTCATTTCCCTGAAATTATCTTCAGTTGCTATCCATGAAGCTGTCTCTCAGCAGACAGATCCTGCTGGACGGTGTGCGTGTCCAGCAGACCATGAAGACTTCTAACTACATTAAAACCTCACACACCGCTTAGGTAACAATATTAAAGTTAGTGACCCATGTTTAAAAATCCACAAATTTTGTTGATCACCTTTCAGATAAGTCTGACTTCTCTGCTTCTTTTATTAAGCTCTCCGTGATTCACTTTCCTCCTCTTTCCAAGGCAATCATAAGTGAGGCATGGAGACTGGCTCGTCAGAGAAGAGCCCAACCCAGACTAGACAGAGTTCAGAAGTGGAGCCTGGATGACAAGCCTCCCTAGTGACTGGATGTGAGAGCTCTTGACCTACTGGAAAGTAATTCAGCTCCCCACTACCTGAGAGTGCCCAAGAGCCCTCACTCCTGTCAGACGGAGAGCACAGGCCTGTTCCTGGAAGCCTGAGCAGTGGTGAAGTAGAGGTGAGCAGGGGAGTGAAGGGTGGCAGGGAGCAACCCCGAGTCACTGGCAAAGCACCTCAAGGACATGGGGGCTTTCTTTAACCCCAGTCATTCCTACAGAACCCACTGGCAGTTGACAGGAGCAGCGTTATCTTCTATGCTGGTCTTTGGAAATGGAAGGATCTGGTCTGTCAGCAGGAAAGGAGACTGTTGGCAGTGAGCACCCTCCTTTCTCCTTGGGTGGTATTTCTACACTACATGGAGGAGATAGTAACAGAGGAGGAGAGACAGGGCAGGGTACAGCAGCAAACTGTGGGGAAGGGCTCACTCCACCCTATTCTTTGTCCCCAGGTCTGTCTTGTTTTGTTTGGAGAGGTGGTGGGAGTTGGTCTTAATCTTGGGATCCAGAAAGTCAAGACTGCCATGTTTGCTCATTTATGAGTACAGGGTGATGAGCTACTGGATGCACAGGCAGATTTCCACATTTATACTGAAAGCTGCACTTTGATCAAAAGGAGCTACAACATCAAGTCCCTAACTCAGCATCAAGTTTATCACTCCCCCTTGTGGGAAATGTGTGCATGACGCTGCTCTAATTCATAATGTGTCCACTGTCATCCTTAATGCCAACAACAGAACTCAGAAACTCCTGAGCAAGAGCCTTCCTCTCAGTAGGGAAAAGCAGTTCACAAAGGTCCCTCTGACTGCTGCCTTCATGGCCCACTGCAGGTCCTGTGTCTTGTGAGCCCACTGCACCCTCGGCCTGTCCCTTCCCACAAGGCCAACAGCAACAATGGCCCAAGCCTACTGAAAAGGCTCCTCTTGCAGCTCCCATTCCATGAAATCCTGTAACTGTACTCTGGGTAAGCCCCCAGCTTGACTCAGAATCTTAACTGTCCCATTCTTGAGCCCACTAGAACTTTTTCCCTGAATGGAAATACAGGGATTGGCCACAGAAAAAAAGAGACAGAAGGGAGGGGGGGGAAATATAAATTTTTTTTCTCAGGGTCTAACAAGGCCAGATTTTTCCTCCCTTAGTCTCTAAGCCACCCAAGAAAATATTAATGCTATCACAGAAAAAAAGAAAAAAAAAGAAACCTTGAAAAACAGTCAGAGGTATTATCCAAAGACAACAGTGAGACCTCAGTGGTGGTCATGATGGGCCCTTTCATACAAAAGGCAGCCAAAGTACACCAAAAAAATAACGTGGAGACTCACTGGATCCCCTCAGGTGTGTGTGTATATAGGTGCGCACTGCTGTTAATCTTTTTTCCTTTCATTAGGCCACATGCTACTAACAAGATTCTTAGCACAAGAAAAAAGGAAAGAGTACAGAGCCATGAAGATGGGCAACAGGAGAACTAGAAAAAGTGCTGGACAAGGAGGGAAAAGTAGTTAAGCACAGGGTCACATACAGGAGCAACCGTCAAGAATCACAAAGAGAATGAGAGGTAACACTTCCTTTATCTCTCGAAGGCGAGTGCAGCTTAGTATTTCGGCTGGCTTGTGCATCTGCGGGACAGTTTAGACCTGTGGGACAAATGGGAGGCAGGATCAGCAAACTGGATCTAGGTGTCCTCATCTCACAGGTCTTTTTCCTCTGCAGGACCAGGTCTTCTGGGACCTTGAATGAATGCTAGGCTGAGGTCCTACCCACTCTGGGGACCCTGTGACACTAGCCTCACTGAGGACCTGTGGCTGAATCACAGGGCTGAATGGTGGGAGATATTAAGGTCCTTACAATCTTCCCTTTCCTTGGTGCCCTGAACCCCACCTGCAGACCTTGAGAACAAAAAAAGGAGATCAACGGGTACACGTGTGACCAGAGTCTCCTTGGTGACCAGGATACAAAAAGGTACCTTAAGGAAAGGAGAGGCCTCATCACCACTATACAGTTCATTGCAGTCCTGCTCTCCCTGCACCTCAATGTTTCCTATTTATGTGGATATCTCTGAAGCCAAAAGTCCAGGGGAGAAAGCAAACAGAAGAACTTCTTACCGTATTGTGCCAGCAAGGAGTGGGTTAAAGGCATATAACCAGTCATTCATGTCTTTGTCATTAAGAGCCTGCAGAAGGACCCCACGATGCTTTGTGCATACAACAAAAGTGTTAGGTGTCTGAAAGAGAGAGGTAGAGAAGAAGGTTGCTGCATGGAACAAGCAGTGGGGACCATCCTGCCACATTTGCCAGATTCACAGGGTATAAAGAGCTTCAGGCTGAAAGCTCAAGGAATTCAAGTCTACAGGAGGATCCATACCACACAACAGAACCTTAAACTCAAAAGGGAAGGCACGTGTGGCAGTGAAAAGCCAGGGCAGAGCAGGACTGACCTTCACCATGGCCTGCTGGTCCTCGCTGTATTCCACCTGTGCTGTGGACAGGTTAATGATGCCACGCTCCACGGGGTCCTTGTCACTGTTATAGATGAAGACGTAAGGGCGGCGGACCACAACAAAATGTTTAGCCCAGTTGCTGGAAAGTGGCTCCTTGAAATGCAGATATCCTTTCTTAGAGACCACTGAGCTAAAAGGACAGTACAAAAAAGTTAGTTTCTCACAAAAAGAAAATGATCATATGCTGAGCATGAGATGATGCATGCCTATAATTCCAGTCAACTGGGAGGCTGAAGCAGGAAGATTGCAAGTTCAAGGCCAGCCTCAGCAACTTAGCAGGTCCTAAGCAACTTAGTGAGACCCTGTCTCAAAATAAAAAATAAAAAGGGCCAGGGATGTGGCTCAGTGGTAAAATGCCCTGGGTTCAGTACCCAGTTCCACAAAACCAGAAAAAAGACAGACAATCATGAGCTGAGCACTATTAATGGTCTTTTTGCCCTAGATTATTTTCTGCCAAATTAATATAGCAAAAGAGCAAAAAGTGCCCCAACACCATGCTGTGTCAGATGCCGATGCCTGATGAGGTGTAGCTGGGGCAGAAATCCAGTCTGGCTCCTTCCCCAGATTCAAAGTACACTAGACTACAACAGGCTCACACACATGAGTTGGAAGTCAATTCTTCTTGCTAATTTTTTATATCTAGTATCCCTGGGGAATAGAGTACTTACCCTGGTCTAATTTCTTCAATATCTGGAACGAGATTGAGAAATTCATTTTTTCCTGCTCTGGCCAAATAGGGTGTTTCCACAGCTGGAACAATCTGAAACTGTTCAAATTCTGGGCAGGGACTAGAGGCTCGGGAATTGGCTTCTGGGGTCCTTTAAAAGAGAGAGGTTAGAAAGAAAAGGGTAATGAGAGTCTCAGTAAGGCCAAGCATCTTGGGCACAGCCACTTCTCCAGGAGGGTATGGCTCCTCTCCCTGAGCACTAGCTGCAAATGTCAGTTTCAGAGAACTCAGCTGAGTAGACAAGCTCCTATCAGAAAGTCAACACTGAATTCTACTGGTTTCCTCCTAGAGTTGCAAGAGGTCACTGATAATCACTGAGTCTCAGTTTATCTTCTTAGCCTAAGGCTCTCTGAACACAAGTTGCTGAATGTGAACTCTATTCCCTTATGTTTCTTTTTAGTTCTGTAGTCAAACCTAGGGTGGTTTTCAAAATGTGGTCTCTATACTTGCCTGGCATGCATGAGGTCCTGGGTTCTAACCCTAGCACAGAGAATAAAAAAGTGGTCTCTGACTGACAGCAACAGCTTCATCTGGGAAACTGTCAGAAATTAAAATTCTTAAGATTCTAACAGATACCTCCAGCATCAGAAACTTTGGGTGGGGCCTGGCCATCTACAAGCCTTCTAGAGGATACCAATGCACTCAATCTGAGATCTCAATCTGCCTTAGGAGTAGCAGATAAAGTCAACAAATGGGAAGAACCTCGGTTCCTAATGGCTGTGCAAGCAGAGCTGCAACACTGAGCTGGATCAGTTCTCTTTACTGAGAAAGAATCTCCTAGGTTCTGTGTGGTATCTTCATAGAGCAGCTTAGCCTAAGATGGTATCTCACTGATTGTAAGAAACCTTTTTTTTCATAATTTATCACTTCTTAAATTACGATGCCTCTTACAGGTGATGGCATGTTAAACTGAATTAGTTTTTTTTTTTTCTTAGTGGCCTATAAAATAATCTTATAGTTGATGGCATCATCCTAAATTTATAACATTTAATGAGAAAAGGCTCCAGTGCATTTCTGAACATTGCCAGGGGGATGGCACTGCCCTCACTGAGAACCAGAGCTGGGGGAAGGCTGACATTTTCCTTGGTTCTTAGACTGACTTCTCTGTGAAATTTGGGTACTTACTTCTGATCCGCAGAGTTGCTCCTAGAGTCTACCAGAGAGGGGCAGGTGGAGGAGGGAGTGAGGGTAGCGCTGCTGAAACTGGACACAGAGGGATCCCGCCCAATTGGAGAGATATCAGACAACTGGAAGCAAAAAAAACCAAAGAACAAAAAATAGCCAGTGAGATTCAGGAGCAAATGGCTTCCTCTCGCCAGGCACAGTGGGGCACGCCTGCCATCCCAGCAACTCAGGAAGCTGAGGTAGGAGGACTGCAAGTTGAGTTAGACTAGGTAACTTAGCAAGACCCTGTTAAAGATCAAAAATAGAAAGGGCTGGGAATTTAGCTCAGTGGCAAGGCACCCTTGGGTTTAATCTCCTGTACCATAATAAATCACAAGTAAATAAAAAAATAAATTTTGAAAAGCTACCTTTGCCAGTCTTTGATAACCATTGACTTCCTTTCATAAATCTTCAGAAGATCACTTAATAAACCTACAGATGGGGCAGTGGTGCACACCTGTAATTCCAGCTACTCAGGAGCTGAGAGGAGGGATTACAAGTTCAAAGTCAGCCTCAGCAATTTAGCGAATCCCTAAACAACTTAATGAGATCCTGTCTCAAAATAAAAAAATAAAAAGGGCTGGAGGTGTAGCTCAGTGGTAGAGCACCCTTAGGCTCAGTCTGAAGAGCTGCCAAAAATAAAAAGCATGCACATAAAAAATTATTATTGTCAGTAAATAAATCAAACAAAAATTCAAAAAGAGAAAGTAAATAAGTCTACAAATATTTTATAGACTGAACACAACATTAGGAATCAAGACATTTACAAAAGAGGGGGCTACAAAGCACCTGCTGAGCATGTGGGAGTCCCTAGGAGAAATAAGAGAAAGGGGGAAAAAAGATGGGAAGGGAAGAGGGGGAAAAAAAGCAGGGTGGGAATGTAGTTCAGTGGGTAAGTGCTCCTGGGTTCAATCCCCAGCAGCAAAATAAAATAAAATTAAAATAAATAAATAAATAAATAAATGCATACAAGCTGCCTCTGCCATAGGCATTAACAATTAGTGCCTTCCCTTCATAAAGTTTTAGGGATAAGGGATACAGCTTAGTGTAGAATACTTGCCTAGCACATGTTAAGGCCCTGGGTTTGACCTCTAGCATCACACACACAAACTCAAAAAAAAAAAAAATTGAGGGGTGTATTTCAATGGTAGAATGTTTTTCTAGCATGCAAGAGGCCCTGGGTTTTATCCCCAGCACCATTTAAAAAAAAGAAAGACATTTACAAAAGAAGTAAAGCTGTTTTTTAAATATTTCTATGGCCCTCTGACATTAATTAAATAACATTATGCATGCATGAACCCAAGCAGCCACCACATGCTATGTGTTGTACTAAGAACACAGTAGAGGTCCTGCTCTCCTATGTCCTGCTCTGGAGTTTACATTTTAGCAGAGAAGGCAGACAATAAACCACTGAACAAACGCTTTTAAAAGTGCTGTTTGGGGACTGGGATGTGGCTCAATGGTACAGCACTTGCCTAGCATATGTGAGGCACTGGGTTCAATTCTCAGCACCACTTATAAACAAATAAAGGTCCATCAATAACTAATAAAAATATATTTTTAAAGAGTGTTGTTTAGTAACTGGGTGCAGTGTGGTACATGCCCATAACCCCAGCAACTTAGGAGGCCAAGGCAGAATTCTAAGTTTGAGGCCAGACTCAGCAACTGGGAGAGATCCTGTCTCCAAATTTAAAAAAGGTAGAAGGGGTGGGGGCTGGGGATGTAGCTCAGTGGTACAGCACCCCTGGGTTCAATCCCCAGTACTGCAAAAAGGTAAAGGGAAAAAAAAAAAAGGTACCAGGTAATAATAAGCACTACAGTGAAAAATAACATAGTGTGGTGTGGAAAGTTGAGAGGGCGGCCAGCTTGCGATTGGGCAGTTAAGGAGGCCTGCTCCACACAGACAATCTTAGACCCCTGCAAAGACCCCTGGCAGGAATGAGCTGGGAGTGTTTAAAGAACAGCAAAAAAGCTCATGCTGATGAAGATAGAGTGAATGACATAGTTCTCTGAAGTGTTTTCCTCACTCTTTGCTGAACGCACTGGGTTTTTTGCCACCAAGAAAAAGCCTTAAGACTTTCTTGTGCCTTGTCATACACAAACATATCACCGTCTACAGAATATTCTTCTCCAAGGGATTTAAGGAGAATCCCAAAATGTTTTTCCTCTGATAATCACTGTAAGGGACACATACATTGTTATCTTCAGAAGTCAGTGTTCTGACTTTGAAAAACCAGATACATTTTCAGACATAATGGTCACATATCAAGCCATCTAAAAGCATCAAAAGCCAGGGACAAAATCTGGAACGCTGAAGAGAAACTGGTAACCAACACACTGGCTAATGATGATGGCTTCAAGGTGCTCACCTTACAGTCACTGATGCTGCCATGAACTTGGTTGAATTCTCGATTAAAAGTATGGGTGAGAAGCTGCAGGCACTAAAGAAGAGAAAGAGAAAATGAAGTTGAACTTAAGACTTCATTGGCTAAACAAAGCCTGGGATGCAAGGTAGGAGGGGAACTGACACACCTAAAACTCATGCTGGGGCTCAGATGTTACCCAGACAGCTATGGAAATTAACTACATATACAACAAGGGAAGTCCGGTATATGTCTAATAAAGATGATAAAATAAATAGATCTAGATGGGCAAAGTGACACATGCCTGTAATCTCAGCAACTTGGAAGGCTGAGGCAGGAGAATTGCAAGTTTGAGGCTAGCCTCAGCAATTTAGTGAGGCCCTATGCAATTCAGTAAGACCCTGTCTCAAAATAAAAAAATAAAGGCTGGGCATGTGACTCAGTGGTTAAGCAACTGTGGGTTCAATCCAAAATAAATACCTAATAATAATACCAAAATAAATACATAATAATAAATAAATAGATTTAAAAAGTTATTTTCAGCAGGATGCAGTGGCATACACCTGTAATCCCAGTTGTTCAGGAGGCTGAGGCAGGAGAGTCCAAGTTAAAGGCCAACATGGGCAATTCAGCAAGATAAAATAAAAAATAAAATGTGCTGGGAACACGGCTCAGTGACAAAATGCTCCTGGGTTCAATTCCAAGTACCTAAATAAACAGCCATTCTCAACACAACAAAAGTGAATTACTGCCAGGCACAGTGGTGCATGCTTGTAATCCCAGCATTTGGGGAGACTAAGACATGAAGACCACAAATTCAAGGCCAGTCTCAGCAACTTAGCAAGACACATCTCAAAATAAAAAAGGGTAGGTTAAGTATCTCTGGGTTCAACATCGGTTTTTTTTTTTTTTCTTTTTTTTTTTGGTTATTGGGGATTGAGCTCAGGGGGTTTCAAGCACTGAGCTACATCCTCAGCCCTATTTTGTATTTAATTTAGAGACAGGGCCTCACTGAGTTGCTTATGCCTTGCTTTTGCTGAAGCTGGCTTTGAACTCAAGATCCTCCTGCCTCAGCCTTTGGAGCCGCTGGGATTACAGGCATGCACCACCATGCCTGGAGGGGTTCAAACAAAAAGTGGATTACTGCAAACACCATAGTATGTAAATGCTTATGAATGTAATAGCACTCCTTTAATTCTCAATACACGGAGACTTCTGGATGGACAAGTTTTCCTAAACAAACTAGAAGACTATTAGGTTAAGAAGTTGCCTAGCAACTATACACCTGGGAGTCATCCTCAATAACCCTCTTTTTTCCCACCACATCTGATCAGATTCCCCCTTCCTCTTCATCCTCATTTAAAAGGCTTAAACATGCCAGGTGCAGTGGCTTATGCCTGTAATTCCACCAACTTGGGAGGCTGAGGCAGGAAGATCCCAAGTTTGAGGTCAACCTCAGCAATAAGTGAGACTGCTCAAAATTTAAAAAATAAATAAAAAGGGCCAGGGGAACTGACCCCTTCTACCACCCAACAAAAAAAGGTTTCAAGATGGGTCTGGGGATGTAGCTCAGTGGCAGAGTGCCTGCCTAGCATGATCAGGTTCTGGTTTAAATCCCCAGTACTGAGCCCCCACCTGAAAAAAAGCGTTCATCATTTCTTATTGGATTACTATATGAAAAGAGGTCTTCCTTTCTCAGTGATTCTTTTCACTACTATTCCATTCTTTTTATTGCTGCCAGGGAAATCTTTCTCAAAAAATAATTTTTAAGGGCTGGGGATATGGCTCAGTGGTAGAGTGATTGCCTAGAATGTTTGAGGCACTGGGTTTGATTCTCAGCACCACATAAAAATGAATAAATAAAATAAAGGTACTGTACCCATCTACAACTAAAAAAGAATAAAAAAATAATAATGTTTAGGGGCTGTGGCTGTGGTTCAGCAGTAGTGCACTTGCCTGGCATGTGTGAGGCACTGGGTTGGATTCTCAGCACCACATTAAAATAAATAAATAAAATAAAGGTCTATCAACAACTAACAAATATTTAAAAAAAATGTTTAAAATATTTCCACATTGGCTAAGGGTATAGCTCAGGGGTATTTCTGGGTTCAATATGAATGAGACTCTGGGTGTGATTCCCAGTACTGGGGGTGGGGGAAAAGCCTATACCACTCCCAAGATCCACTTGAAATTTTAGTGTCACACATAGTACCCTCTCTTATCTCCCACCCCTCTTGCACATGAATTCCCTAAGACTGATTATAGAGAAGTCTGCTGGCTCTGTCCTGTATGTCCTTATAAGCCTTCCCCTAAGAGAAACACGCCTCTGTTGTATGTTGGTTGCCCATAATCTTATGCATAAAGCAGGAATTGAGTCTTATTTACTTCTACATTCAGAGTATAAGCATAGACCTTGAACCAGTGTCTCTCAAAGAAAGTGATGAAAATGAATAAACTGCAAGATTAGCTCAGAGCCTTGAGGTAGGAATGCTCAGCCAGGAGGAAGGAGTTCTCACCTTGGTAGCCAGCTCTTTCTCACGATCCACTAGGCTTTCAATGTCTGCGGAGTCATAGCCACTGCTCTCACTAGGTGTGATGGCACTTTCAAAGGTTGTGGTTGAGATCTGAGAGGAGATGCTGGTGGAGGTGCTGAGGGTCCCACTGCTGAGGCTGGGGGACAGCGAGTCACTCAGGGATTTGGGGATGCTATCACCAAGTCTTTCACGCAGCAGGAGGAAGTGGCGGGTTTTCTCTACCTAAGAAGATCAACACTACTGCCTCAGCAAACACAAGGCTCATGAGGGTCTTAAGAAGCAAAATATTATGACTTCATCATCACAGAAAACTGAAAAGCCATGATCACACGGCAAAGCCAGAGGTTAAGGACTGGGATTGTGCCATCCTGCAGCCGAGTTCTTGCCCTTGGCCCCTCCTGCCCTTGGATACCTCATGCAACAGCTCCAGCTTCTCCAGTTCCCACTGATGCTCCAGGATGAGGCTGTCTCCACGTGGCCGCCAACCTGCTAAATTCTCTTCTCCCCGCACATATGCCACCGAGGTATCCAAGACTTTTCTCCTCCTCCTCTGCATACCTAAGACAGAGGGAACATTTTTTCTTCTCAGAGAAAAATTCAATTCCAACTTTAGTTCAAATGAGTTGTTAATTCTTTTTTTTTTTGGCAGTGCCGTAAATCCTATCCAGGGTCCCACACATGAGAATTACTAATCATTATACATAATAAGCTAACTATGATTTCAAGATCCATAAAATTTTGTTTATTAATACAAATTCACACATTTCTCTCAAAGCAACTCTCTAAACTTTTTTTTTTTGGTGTGGTGCTGAACTTTTTAAAAAACTGAGTTTTATATTCTTTGATAATTATGAAGATTGAAATACAATGTGAGAAAATGCTCAAGTTTTGTGTTAAGTGAAAATACAGAGATGTTAAGTAGTCTGTACACTATGATTCTAAATGCATTAAAATATATCCATATGAAAAGAGTGGAAAGGGACTGCACACACACATTTAGTAGTTCAATGGTGGTAGATGACAGATGGCGTTAACCTCCATCATTTCTAATTATTCCTTCATTTATTTATTGCAGTACCGGGAATTGAACACAGGGCCTATGCATCCTATACAAGTACTCTATCACTGAGTTATACCCCAGCTCTTTTTATTTTTTTATTTTGAGACAGTATCTCACACTAAGTTGCCCAGAATTTGCAATCCTCCTGTCTCAGCCTCCTGAGTAGCTGGAATTATGAGAATCACCATTCCTGGCTTCCCATTTATTTTTCATAAATGATACACTAATTCCACAAAGGAAATACATGAACTTATATTATTCTTTTTCTAAATCTTTCCTGTGGGCCCTGACTCCTTTTCCATGTATGTTATCTAAAATGACTCAAACTACTAGGCTGGGAATATAGCTCAGTGGTAGACCACTTGCCTAGCATGAGCAAGGCAGGCCCTGGGTTTGATCTCCAGAACCACAAAAAATATAACAAAATAACTCAAATGCTCATTAATCAAATATTTTTTAAATGATTTTTTTGGGGGGGAGAGAGAGAGAGAGAGAGAGAATTTTAATATTTATTATTTTTTAGTTTTCGGCAGACACAACATCTTTGTTTGTATGTGGTGCTGAGGATCGAACCCGGGCCACATGCATGCCAGGCGAGCGCGCTACCGCTTGAGCCACATCCCCAACCCAAATCAAATATTTTTAAAAAACCTGTGCAAGGACAGGGGTATAAGTGGTAGAGTGCTTGCTTGGTATGTGTGAGGCCCTGGGTTCAATCTCCAGCATTGTAAACAACCAAAAACCCTGTGCTATGGTTTGAACATCTCCCCAAAACTTATGCTGAGACATATGGTGGTGCACACCTTTAATTCCAGTAACTCTGGAGGCTGAGATAGGAAGATTCCAAGTTGGAGGCCAGCCTCAGCAACTTGGCAAAGCCCTGAGCAACTTAACGAGACCCTGTTTCAAAATAAAAAAGGGCTGAGGATATAGCTGATGACAAAGTGCCCTTGAGGTTCAATCCTCAGTACCAAAAAGCTCCCACAAAATTCATCTTAAAATTTAACTGCCATTGTGATAGTATTAAGGGGTGAGACCTTTAAAAGGTGATTATAGCTTAATATTGTTATCTTGGGAGTGAGCTAGTTATGAAAAGGAGAGTTTGGGCCCTCTCCCCTCTAGTTTCTGATGCTATAGGTCTGGGTTAGAGTCTGAAGAATTTGATTTTTTTTTTTCTTTTGAATCTAGGGCCTTGCAAATACTAGGCAAGCATACGACTATTGAACTACATCCCCAGCTCAGAATGTGAATTTTTGACAATTTTCCAGGTGAAGCTGCTGCTGTTTCTGCTCAATAATGTATTACACCAAGTTATCTTTGGGCTAAGGTGGTGAGGGAAGTGGTTACAGTTTTGAAGTCAAATTCATTCTAATTCACTCAAAAGTTTTATATTTCCCGGCCTAGCAACATTTTGTTTGATATAATTTTTGAAACTATTTTACATATCAAAGACCAAACAATATTGCAATTCTGAAAAAGGTAATTCTTACCACCATCACTAAAGTTGGTTTGTAAAATATACATGTTTCTAAAATTTTTTCATCTAGCTACATAATTTTTTAATTTTTTTGTAACAGGGATTGAACCCAGGGGCACTTAATCACTGATCCACACCCCTAGCCCTTTTTTGTATTTTATTTAGAGACAGAGTCTTGCTGAGTTGTTTAGGGCCTTGCTAAGTTGCTGAGGCTGGCTTTGAACCACGATTCTTCTGCCTCAGCCTCCCAAGGTGCTGGGATCACTGGTATTCATTACCAAGCCCAGCCAATTTTTTTGTAATATACTTGAAACATATCAAGATATTATCACCTCTACAATCCATAGGCACTTACCCGGACTGCCTGTGTCTGCCATTTTGCATAAGCTGAGTTCATAAATTCCAGTGACTCGATTGCTATTTGAAAATAAAGTAAAACTGCTTCATTTCTTACAGCACAAAAATAGGAAAATCTCAATTCCACCTACTTAAATTCTTCTGTAGGGACTGTAACCCACCTCAAATATAACTACAGATATTTCTTATCAGTCACTGTTCTTTTCCTATTCTGAACTAAAGCAGTATATATATATATCTTAGGAGGAGCTTGTTTTTATCTCAGTCTTTTGATAGCTACATTAATAGGATAATAAACTAGAAAATTCATAACACAAATGTAAAAACTAAAAAATTTGCTTTTTGTTAACATAAGAGAGAATAGATGAGGGGGAAAATGTCTGACTGGAATGAAATGACATACAACACATTCTGGGGATCATGAGTGAGAAGGGATATACCTTAAATATGCCTAATATTAAAAAGAAAAAAATCCCAATGATAATCTGTTAGAAATAGTAATAGTGCCATTCAGTCCTGCAAAGCTGTTTGGGAAATGTTTACAATGTAATATTCTTCCTTTCTTTATTAGCTTGTCCATCCATCAACATTTTATTAAATGCCAGATGCACGTCACTGTACTTCAGCTATCAGTTACTCAAATGGTTTATAATTTGTAAACTAACCATAAAACAGCAAGCTGGGGAAGACTAATGACTGCTGATTCTATTGTACTGGTCAAAGGAACTGACAGGTAAACATCTCAAAAACTTACGAATCTGGTGACTTTGAGTAGCCACTGCCAAAGAGGCTGCGCAGAGAGCGTGGAGGTGAGATCTTGGCATCTCGGGAATAGAAGACCATGCACACATCCTTGGTGACGACAGCTGGCTGGATGCAATGATCCAACTGGAAGCACACAAAAGCAGGTGCTATGTAAATGCAGCAGAGTACCTGTGACCACAGGCTGTGCAGTAGCATATTTGGAAAGCTAGATTTGGAGATGGCAAGGTTTCAGAGCCACCAATTATTTAAATAGAAACTGAATAGATAATATGTGCAAGGTCAGCATATAATCTCAGAGGAAAATATAGCTCAGTGTTAGAGCACTTGCCCTACCACTGTTCAACAGATGAGCAAACTGAGGCACAGAGATTTTTCAAAACAAGGATTTGAACTCAGGGTGTTTTCAGGCTTTCGACTGTGGAACCACTCCTATGCTCTGCCACAGCCATGAAAACAAAGAGGTGCTATTTTTTTAAAGTCATACATTCTTTAAAAGAATGGAAACTGGGTTACTAAAGCATAAGCCATCATAAAATTTGGGATCTTTTGACTAAATAGAGAGCAAGAACACAAACTAATATAACAATCAACAAAGTATAATGAAGCATATAATTTAAGGATGTGGAGGAAGAAAGGAGGATGAAATACGTCAATCTTCCCTGACTGACTCTATAACTTGCCCAATGCTCTGGGCTGGATACTCACAGTCCTTGAAGTTCTGAGTCTACTCACCTCTAGGTAGGCTGACAAGGTCATGTAGATCTTTTCTCCATAGGGTGTCACTCGGTTCAGAAGAAGGGAGTTATGCAGGGAGCTGTCCCATACTGCCTCAAAACGGTAGAAAGTCCTGAGGTCAGAAACACATGAGGGCATCAGCCAAGAGCAGCTGTTGATACTGTAGTCCAGGTTCTGCTACTGTCAGTAATCCTAAGGAATCCTACACCAGCCATCAACACTTTTATTTATTACCCTCATCTCCTAGGAGGAAAAGTAGGTCCTTATCCTCTTGCCCCACCCATCATTAAGGTATACTTGGCAGTGCTCACATTGTTCTTCTTTTAGGACAAGCTTCTGTCTATGAACATAAAAACTGTGTGAGAAACTAAAGACATTAAGATGAGAAGAATAAGTGAGTATGCCTAAAATCCTAGAAAAACTAAGCAAGCTCCCCTGTCATTCAATGATGAAAGCAGATCTAATCATCACATCACCAGATCTGATCTTCATAGGTCAGCACTGCCAAGCCTCAGAAACATAAGAAATACAGGGGCTGGGATGTGGCTCAAGTGGTAGTGCGCTCGCCTGGCATGCGTGCAGCCTGGGTTCGATCCTCAGCACCACATACAAACAAAGATGTTGTGTCTGCTGAAAACTAAAAAATAAATATTAAAATTTTTCTCTCTTAAAAAAAAAAAAAAAAAAAACAAAAAAA